>NC_068393.1:10040519-10399019 GCF_023724105.1 Carassius gibelio
TGGTATAAGGCTAGTTAGGTACACAGGAGCTAAACCATTTAGGGCCTTATAGGTAAGTAATGATAATTTGTAACTGATCAGGAACTTAATAGGTAGCCCAGTGCAGAGACTTTAAAATTGGGGTAATATGATCATATTTTCTTGACCTGGTAAGGACTCTAGCTGCTGCATTTTGGACTACCTTTAGCTTGTTTATTGAAGATGCAGGACAACCAGCTATAAGGCAATTACAATAGTCCAGTCAAGAGGTCATGAATGCATGAACTAACTTTTCTGCATTTTTCTCCTGTTAACTAATGAGTCTTGTGGATTATCTGTTCTGTTCTGATAATGGAGCAAAATCACCTCTTGAGGCCAAATTGTAATTTTTTGTATGAACTGTTCCTTTAACAGTGATGTCTTAATTATGCACACTTGAACTCACTTGCCCTGCAGCATCATCTCTGTCAGTATGACATTGTTTGTAGTTTTTGTTTTCCTTCTGCATTATGTATACATGTAAAACTTGCAGAATAAGGGGGAATGACCCTGTGAATGTGTTTCCTTGTGGTGAGATTATAACATTTCACAAGGTGACATGGTGGAAAAGATAAAAATCTCATGCAAATTTCGTGTGTTGGAAAGAGGTTGATGTAGGTGAGTGTTAATGTTTCACTAAAACCAATAGGGTCTTTTGAGAATGGCAACAAAATACGCTTCTATTATACACAAACCTATTACACATACCAGCTATACATTTACATATGTACCCACCCCCACCACCATTTGCATTTTGGGGTAATACAAAAATATTTAAAGAAAACAAAACAGAATATTAAATAAACAAATATGTGATGGAAATAAGAAACAACTGAAAGAAAACTACATGACTGAACCCTTAATAAATACAGGATTTCTTACAAACTACAGGAATATGCAGGATTTCTTTCTTCCTTTATAATATTTTGATTTTCTTTTAATTTATTTGTTTAAACTTAAATTGAAATGAATTATTAATGAATATTTCATTAGTTGTGGAAGTCGTGGCCCAATGGTTAGAGAGTCCGACTCTCAATCGAAAGGTTCTGAGTTTGAGTCCCGGGCCGGCAGGAATTGTGGGTGGGAGCGCATGTACAATTCTCTCTCCACCTTCATATATATATATAATTTTTTTTGATGACTCCCCTCATCCCCTGTGTTGAAGGGGTTTTATATACAGCAGTCAACAGACGACCTTATAAAAAATTTATAAATCCTTTTATTAGTTTGTGGATTTGCTTGAGCTAAAAAGAGCTAATGAACATAAATAAAATGAGCAAAAAGGTTTTGAAAAAATACCCTTAGAAAGAGCTACTGAACATAAAATGTGCAAAATAATTGTGGAAAATACCCTTAGAAAAAGCTACTGAACATAAATAAAATGTGCAAAATAATTTTGAAAAAATACCCTTAGAAAGAGCTACTTAATATAAAATGTGCAAAAGGATTTTGAAAAAATACCCTTGGAAAAACCTACTGAACATAAATAAAATGTGCAAAATAATTTTGAAAAAATACCCTCAGAAACAGCTACTTAACATAAAATATGCAAAAGGATTAAAAAAAAAAAAAACCCTTAGAAAGAGATACCGCATTACTTCATTAGCTTGCGTCTGACCTGCAGCGATAACATTCTGTCTTGGTGGGGTGTCAGCCAGCGAGTGTTCTTTTAGTACTCAGAGTCTGAAGTCAGGAGAGCATATTAAGTGTTGTTCACTGTAGTTGTACAGAGCCGAATGTGCGCGTTTCACACACCCTCTCCGACCACATTGAGTGGTTAACAGCGGCAAAAGCGATACATGCGCTTTTCACTTGTAAAACTCAAGGGTGTATGGGTAATGTAGTCTCTGCTCTCGGTGGGACGAATTAGTAAGCGTGCGTATATCACGTTTAATGTATTTATTTACTACAGTAGAGAAAAAAAGAGAAGAATAACAGTGTGCAGTAAACAGTAAAGCAGTGTATTCACAATAAGAAAATACATTAAAATAATATGGTAAGACACACCAATCTGCAATATCAAGCAGAAAAATTCTGAGAAAGTTTTTGTTCAGCTAAAAACAGCTGGAAGCAGAGGAAACTGGAAGCCAGAACCATAAAAGTACAAATGACCACACCCACTCATACAGGAAAAATAAGGTGGATTGTAAAAATAAGTAATATCTAAAAAATGTATTATATTATATTTATTATATTAGACATAATAGTATTAATGTCACGGTTGGTAAACCGTGATCTCAGGGTTTTGCACTTTGTGGGTGAAGTTTGTGTGTTACGCGTCAGCACTGATTAGTTTGTGGGCTAGCGTCTTGTGTTCATGAGAGCATTGTTTCATGTACGTGACTTATGTTTGCTTTCTTGTGTGTTTCTGTGTTGGATGTCCGTGTCCCCACGGAACCCCATCCACTCTACGCACATCACCAACAAGCAACATCACTTACCTTCGGCTCACTTCTCCGCAGTTCCTGTGTCACCCTCTCCTGCTGCCAACTCATCTCTGCCATCCGGATACCTCACCCACCTGCACCATCCTGTACTGTGTATTCCTTTCCTCGTCATCTTTGTGTCTTATTATTGTCTTCATTAAACTGTGTTAAACTCGCACTTGCTTCCTGCCACTCCTTCACCCTGTCGTTACAGAGCGCTCTCACCGCACATGGAAGCAGCGAGCACCACTTCACTCTTGGAATTCATCCATCACAGCTAGGCTAGTGACAATGCCCCTGAATTTTTGAGATGCCCTACCGGAGGTAGAACTAAACCCAACAATGTTTTTCCTCATCTCTAAGGTCTCCCATATATGAAATGGATTCTTGGCTAAAAATATTTTACTGCTAAGATTGTTAAATTAACAGATATTGTTATACACCACAAAACCAATAAAGGATTAAAATATAGCCTGTCCGTATGGGAGTTAAGGAAAATAAAAACAAATGCAGATCAATCACACAAGCTCTGAGAGCTTTGAAACTTGACATGTTTGTAGTCAGGAAGTTGATTTAACTACTAGAAAAGACTGGATGTGAATATCTTGATGTATGGAATAAATAGAGACATGTAAACACATATCTAAAATAAGCGGACATGCACAAATTTAATATCTATGCAGAATGTTTTCATTTACTTTATGCTTGCTTTGCCTGGCATTATCATAGAAACACATATGATGACTTGTTGGAAAGGTGGGTTTGTGCTGAATCCAGCAATACCAACTATGTAAATATAGCATGACAAATAGGAGTGTTCTGTCACTCAATGTATGAGGTGTCCAAAATAAATGAAAATGGAACACTGACATAATTAAGTCAAAAGCCCATTATCAGTGGTGAGAAGAATGTTGAGAAATTCAAATATAAGATACATCTAATAATGAAATATTTCATATGGCACCTTGTACTATATGGAAACAAAGATTGAAATCAAAAGATAACACCTTACATTGGAGAAACAGGAGACCAGGAGTTTTAACTTAATGACCTCTTTAATAAAACTATAATTTAACTTCACACAATACAACTTAAATTACTGTCTTAAATAAAACAAATGGCAATCTAACTAAAGAAACAAACACTCTTTGGGGAAATGAGCCCTGTCTTCTCAGGCTGTTTAATTTATTTTCTAGCAGCAACCATTTGGAACATCAACTGCTTTTGGTAACCATTGGAAAAGGGTCTGGCTGCAGGCTTGCACTTGCACTCTCAGACACTGCTTCTGCTAGCGATGTCACTTTATTTTAGCGACGTCAGTCTTTATTTTTAATTTTGTTCTATTTATTGATAACTTTTTGTTTGAATTTTATAACAGTTGCCATGTGGCGAAGACAAGAAAAAATAAACTAAATTATAATGTCAATTGCAATCGCTACTTGCACTCTCTGCTACCTGTGACTTCACTTGCAATCAACACAAATCGTAAATGTTGCCAGTGGAGACAAGACGCTGTGGTGGAGAATAAACGATTAAAACTAATTTAGTACTATAACGTACAGGGTCCTGCAAAAAAAAAGACAAGCACGGACCTTGGCCACAGAACAGCAGAATATGAACGCAATGCACAAAGTCTTTCGTTAAGCGTTTTCCTCCTGTAGAAAAAAACAAACATTTAATATGGCATAATGTATTCAGATACATTAAGTTCAATTAAAAGATCAAATTCGATATATAGTTATTATTCAATGTACTACAAGGCGAGCAGATGGCTATGAACACAAAGTGCAAACTTTGTCATCCCATACAACATAACGCTTAATGTGGCCTAATAACAGTCTAAGGGTGTACTCACACTAGGCACGGTTGCCATGAACCGGCCCGAGTACGATTGTCCCCCCTCCCCACTCCCCCTCTGGCCTGCACTCACATATAGGGTTTCAGCATTCGTGCCGGAGCACGCTTACGTCATTATGGTGGGACGGTTTCGGGATAAACAGGAAGAGCGGCGCTTTCTGAACACAATGGAGTCCATCGCTCTGTTTTCTTTGTGGATAATTTCGTGTCGTTTGGTCCACGGTGGTCCACAGCCCTCTCACAGCCTGTTGTTAAACAGATGTATCGCCTTAGTGGCGCGAAAATTTTCGTATGAGGATGTTTGCAAGGTACCAGCTGAAGTGCAGCAAGGACTTTGCAGTTTTGAGTTTTTATGCATTTTGCACCTCTGCCGTAGACCAAAGCGACCCTTTCCCTGCCATGTTGGTTTTGGAGCGTCGCAAAACCGTGACGCAATGCGTCCTTTTCCGTGCTCCGGCACGGTTAGCGCTCACACTTCATGCGAACCGCGCCCGAGTCCAACTGAACCGTGCTCTGGCCCACCTCTTCCAAGCGGGCCAGGGCCGGCTAATCGAGCCGCGCCCAGGCATGGTTCGGAGCACTCACACTAGTCAAACGAACCGCGCTTTGGTGGTCAAACGTACTCGGGCACGGTTCAAACTGGCTAGTGTGAGTACACCCTAAGATGATAAAGACAATTTAGTAGGCCTAGCGTAGCCTATATGTCTTGTTGTTGACTCAAAGTATATACAGACCAGCAAATATGAACGTGCATTATGCATTAAGTGATTTTAAAAGGATCAACTCCGTACAAGCAAGAAGGGGAGTACAATTTAATGCACTGCGTTCTGTACATTAAACGTTTTCCTCCTATAGAAAATCATTATAAATAAAACACATAATGTAGGTTAATGGACAAAGACAGTGATATAAACAAGTTGTAGACAGTTTATTCTATATGGAAAAATGAATGTACATTTAATTTGATAATTTAATAGCATCTTAATATATTAAGCTAGGTAAGTGTTTTTTTCTACGCTTAGCTAGAGACTTTGTGCAAACGCTCATATTCTGGTGTTCTGGCCACGGATTTGCCAGTCTTGTCTTTTTCTTGCAGGACCCTGTACTAAATTAGTTTTAATCATTTAATCACCACCACAGCGTCTTGTCTCCATTGGCAACATGTACGATTTGTGTCGATTGCAAGTGATGTCACAGGTAGCGGAGAGTTCAAGTAGCAATTGCAAGTGACATTGTAATTTAGTTTCTTTTTTCTTGTCTTCACCACCTGGCTATATAAAATGTTGGGAAATTCAAACAAAAAGTAATAAAAAAATTAAACAAAATAAAAAATAAAGTCTGCAAGTGATGTCACTAGTGGAAGTGCAAGTGTCTGAGTGTGCAAGTCTGAGAGTGCAAGTACAAGCCTGCAGCCAGACCCTCTTGGAACATTCTGGGGTCAACCCCCCTAATGTTACAACTGCACCACACCACTCATCCACATTGTCATCAGTGACAAAGTGGGTCATATTTGGACAGTCTGGGAAAGGGCAAGAGCAAAACTCTGTGCAGGTCAAGCCCACAGAAAGACACTGGCATTTGGTGGCATCGGTGCAGTTTCCGTCTTTACAGTAGAGGTGGGTGAGGTCTCTAACTCCTTTAGGTGCTGATGCCTTCTGGAACATCAAAGATTAAACGCAGCCACCTTCTCTGAGCCTCCATCCTCTACCAACTGGGATCCAGAGAAGAGGTTTGGCCAGGTGGCTGTGATGCCACACTGCTGTTGGGTACACGGCTCTCAGCACATGTTGCTGGAAGCCATCTTCTGTTGGGGGTAGATTTGCTGCTGACAAATCTGTGGTAGATGCTAGTGTGTACCTCAGCTCATCCAGGTTGGTGCAAGGATGCCCATCTTGGTGCCTCTTCTTTGTCTTTCAAGATCTTTGATTGAGTGTTGGTGGTCATATCTATCAAAAACTATAACGACACAGCTGTTAACTTCCTTTCCCATTAAAGTTGCGATCTTTTTCCAGACACACTCACCCAGGTCATTGAACATTTAAAAGGCTGAATCATTGAGACTTTGAAGAAGATCCATGCCATCAATGATATATGCTGATGGTTCTTTTACACTTGGCAGCTGCTGTTGTCTTCTTTATGCTTCCATCATCAAAAAACAAAAAGGGTGGGACAAAATCATGTGTAATCTGAGATACGAGATTTTTATGACTTGGGAGCGGGGAGATACGAGGTTACACACTCATTGATAAGAATGATAAGAATTACGGACACAGACGTCGCTGTCACGGTCACGTCTGCGGTCACGTCGAGCCTTTTGACAAGAGATAAGGCTTTAAGGGGTAACTAAACCCCTGGTCAGAGCCTGACTCCACCCACGGGCAATATTTGAAAAATGCTGAAAAGTGGGCAGAGCACAGCAGAGATAGAGGGGACAAACCAAGGGCAGGGCTGAGCAGGTGGGGCGTGAACCTGAGACCCGCAGTGACAGATTAATTGACAACTAGAGTCACTCTCCATTTTAGCAACTCTGACAACAGTGAAGCAAGTAGTTTTGCAACAGGGCGTTCATTTGAAGTAGAGGACTTTTCTCCCCCACCTTCACCTGAAATGGAGGATGTCGAGGTGTCTGAGGACACAGGGCCAGGGCCTGAGCCATATCAATTCAAGCCACTGGCTCAAACTGCGGTCTTAACTCCCGGATTCTGATAGGCATTCGACGATGCTAGCGAAGCAGCCGCGCAAGAGAGAATGGGGCCAGTCTCAGAGTAAGGCACTGCGTCGCTTTTCAGCGTGAGCTGTGTGGAGAAGCCCATTTCCACCTCCATTGCATTGGAGAAGCAATTCCGCGTAAAATGCAGTTTGCACACTCCAGCTCTAGGGGGGAACTCACAGTCTTTCAGGCCAAGTGCATGCAACCACTGGTGCCTAATTTTCAAGTCCGCTGGAAAACTATACAGTCCGTGCTGTTGCAACCAGCACGTTCCATCCTGACCACTGTAAATAAATCAATGCTAACTTGAAGCTATCCTAACTGATGCAATACTATGCTACTAACTAACTATGCTTCTAACAATAAGGTTATACTAACAGCTATGCTAATTAACGACATAGGCTACACAAAATAATCTAAATAACTATATAAATGCTATGCTAAATAGATGCTAAAATACTTTATCCTGATCATTTTCAATACTCGCAATTCCAACTCATGACTCACTACAGTGATTTTGACGGAACAAGATGGTTTGATACTGCCAAGGGCGTGGTAGCTCGTACCAAGGGCGTGGTGAGCTGGTAACTGCTTACGTCACGTACCACTGCAAACATCCTATAGGAAAAATCTAAAAATGAAGGCAAATATTAATCTTCTACAAACAAAGTCGATGGTCGCGTTGAGCCTTTTGACAAGAGAAAAGGCTTCAATAGTTAACCAAAGCTAACTGTAGTTACATACATCTTCCTAAACTCTATTTTAAATGTTTAAGAGGTATAAAAGTGAAGCAGAACAAAAAACGATGAGGTGACTAGGCTGTAATAGGCGCAAATTAGGCGCGCAAAGTTACTTTCGTGGTTCACAGGCTTCCTTCTGCACCGAAGCATTACAGCTATGGATTTTTATCAAGTCTACTCAAATGTGTCTAACCTAACTATTTTCATTCGTTATTGTAAGAAAAAAGAAAAAAACAGAGTTATCCAAAGATAGGCTTACTTGGCGCCAGCAGACAGACCTTTTTTCTCCCATAAATAAAACCTGTTAGCCTACTTGGGGCATTTTACATGCACAGTGCCAACTGTGAGTCAGTAAAATAATAATAAAAATAATAATTTAATGCTGGTATCCAAAACATTTAATTCAATACAAGTAGAATTAGAAATTAGATACATTTTAAAACTTCAATGCACATGTATAATAAGCCTAGTAATAATAACCCTAGTACTATCGATCATAACATACTTCTACAGAGACTGGAAAACTGGGTCAGGCTTTCTGGGATGGTACTCAAATCGTTCAAGTCATACTTAGAAGGGAGAGACTATTATGTGAGTCTAGGAGAGCATAAGTCTAAGTGGACGTCCATGACTTGTGGAGTCCCACAAGGGTCAATTCTTGCACCGTTCTTGTTTAGCCTGTATATGCTTCCACTAAGTCAAATAATGAGAAAGAACCAAATTGCCTATCACAGCTATGCTGATGATACCCAGATTTACCTAGCCTTATCTCCAAATTACTACAGCCCAATAAGAGGATCTTTGATGACATCTTTGCACTTTCAAGAGAGTTAGCGGGCGAAATCCTCAATATATAAGCTCTTTAACATCTGAGGACCGGAGGAGGTTTGGAGAGAAGCTCAAAATTTGCATTGGTGACAAAATCAAAGTTATTCAAAGCCCATATGAGATCTGGGATGACAAAAAATGTTGGTCCGACTCGCCCTTGTCTTGACCACCAATCTGCTGGGGAGACATTTATTCTTATTTAATAGAAACCCCTGGACCCTTCACTCATGAATGATTAAAGGCTTTCAAAAGTCTGGAGGCCTATGATTATTTTAAAGGTTTTCAAAAGTCTGGAGGCCTGTGATTATTTTGTTTCTCGAAAACTTGGGCTGATCTTTTCTGCCAAACAGAAAGCAGTGATCGTGCTAAAAGCAGAGGTTAGACCTGGCCAAGCAGAATCACAGCGTGATTCGCATCTCCCGTGGGTGATCGCAAAAGAGAATGGCGAAATAATCACTGCTCACTGTGACTGCAAAGCCAGGTAAGTCTTCATTGATCAGTGTTCTTATTTACTTATTGAAAATGTAGTGACTGTTGTACCAATTCAATTGTGTTCAGTGTGAGACTTTCAATGGCGTCTGTACTAATGGTGAAAAATTGTATATCACAGCTTACACATTTCTCCTTCTTTCAAATCCAGTTTTGGAGAAACATGCAGTCATGTAGCAGCTTTAATGTTTAAAGTAGAAGCAGCTGTCAGGATAGGACTTACAAATGCTGCATGTACTAGTGAGGCTAGCAGCAAAGCACAGCTACAGAATGATGTGAGGAACATAGTCTGGGTGCTGTGGATTGCGGTTTGGGACACCTCAATCAGAAAGCGAAAACATATGACTCGGTTGATTTGACTCAGTTTTATTTATTTTTATTCAATCTTCTATAAATACATAGTCACTAAGACTTACCATGAACAAAATGTGCCTCACAAACTCGATCAGAAGCTGCAGGCTTTCTTCGGAGTGTCCAGGTTCAATCGCCTAATTGCACGCAACCATTTCTTTTGTTTTTCGCTATCCTTTTCGGAGGGAATTCGAAAAAACTTTTTATCAGGCCCCCAACTAACCGTACAATCGACCACACAGCAAGAGTGAACCATCCTCTTCTCTAAATCCTCCTCCAAACGTGCAAAACAATCAAATTAGAGGTATCTAGCGGTGTTTCCTGCCACACGATTCCCATGATGCAACGCGACAAACATAAACAATAACTTCACAAAAGATCTGCCTATTGACTCCCTCTGCCAATGCATTGATAAAATTAATAGTTGGATGTGCCAGAGCTTTCTTCAGTTAAACAAGGAAAAAACTGAAGTCATTGCATTTGGAAACAAACATGAAGTTTTCAAGGTGAATGCATACCTTGACTCTAGGGGTCTCACAACAAAAAAGTCAGGAATCTTGTTGTGATTCTGGAGACAGACCTTAGTTTCAGTAGTCATGTCAAAGCAGTAACTAAATCAGCATACTATCATCTCAAAAACATTGCAAGAATTAGATGTTTTGTTTCCAGCCAAGACTTGGAGAAACTTGTTCATGCCTTTATCACCAGCAGGGTGGACTATTGTAATGGGCTCCTCACCGGCCTTCCCAAAAAGAAAATAAGACAGCTGCAGCTCATCCAGAACGCTGCTGCCAGGATTCTGACTAGAACCAGAAAATCTGAGCATATCACACCAGTCCTCAGGTCCTTACACTGGCTTCCAGTTACATTTAGGATTGATTTTAAAGTACCTTTACTCGTATATAAGTCACTAAATGACCTAGGACCGAAATATATTGCAGATATGCTCACTGAATATAAACCTAATAGAGCACTCAGATCACTAGGATCGAGTCAGTTAGAAATACCAAGAGGTTCACACAAAACAAGGGGAATCCGCCTTTATTTACTATGCAGCTGAAATCAGCTTCCAGAAGAGACCAGACGTGCTAAAACACTAGTCACGTTTAAATCTAGACTCTAAACCCATCTGTTTAGCTGTGCATTTATTGAATGAGCACTGTGCAATGTCCAAACTGATTGCACTATATTTTCACTGTTTTTTTTAATGTAAAATCATTTTCTAACTGTTTTTAAATTCACTTTAGTTAAGTAGTTTTTTTTCATCATTTTAAAAGTTTTAAAATTGCTTGTCTTTATTTTTGTTATTATTTTTCTTCATGATTATTTTACTTTATTTTATGTAAAGCACTTTGAATTACCATTGTACGGAAGTTTTAAGCGGCCATGCATTATAATATTTTTTCTTCTTGTTTTCTCGTTATAACGACTTAATTTTCTCGTTATCTCGACATAACGAAGTTCTTTTTCTCGTTATAACGACTTCATTTTCTCGTTTTCTCGACATAACGAAGTTTGTTTTCTCGTTATAACGAATTCATTTTCTCTAAGAAGTTACAAAACTGCGCCAGCAGGTGGCACTATAGACCTGAATATAACTGATGCGGTGTTGTACACTATCGACTTTACTGTATGCGGACCTTCCTCGTGATCTCTATAATTTGTGCAGTCTTCATTACTGACATTTAATTAATTATTAAATGTTAAATGCTTTAATCAATATGAATATTTTGTATATTAAGTTCCTGCTAGATGCATGAGTTTCACCAACGCGTTCTGTGTCATAAAATAACTGCTTATCAAAACCAAGTTTGACATCACTGTATTCTGTTTATCTACAGTAGGACGGGATTTAACAATGTAGGCTGATGTGCTTCTTTTGCTTATTACTAATCTTTATTGTTAACCATATTGATGAGAAATGTGATGTATATGTAAAATCCATAGGCTAATTTAATTCAGTTTTGTTCTATAATGTTGTAATCATTTTTTTCCACACACACACACTACACGTAGTCCTACAAATGGACGCTCTTTTCAAACAGAAGCTTATCACACATGATATCTGCCACATCATATAATGACTACTACAAATGACAAATTATATATAATTTTATTTCAAATAAAGGGAAAATGAAAAGTGAGTTTAATCCAAGCAGCTCTAATTTCGCGGTGTTGCCATTTAAACATGTTAATTACAAAAACAAAACGTTCGTTGTATTGTTTCTGGAAAAATCAACAGTGATTGATCAGCCTTTATTTATGTACAGTATTGTAGACGTTATTACCTAGGCGAAGCTAAATTTGCTACAGTAGAGTAAATATAGGCTACAGTAAGAGCGCCTGCATGGTTGTCCATCAGATGCCTGTCAAAGTTGAGTTCGTTACTATAGCAACAGTAAAACTGTCATGTCGTTATAACGAGAAAACAAACTTTCGTTATATCGAGATAACGAGAAAAATAAGTCTTTATAACGAGAAAACGAACTTCGTTATGTCGAGATAACGAGAAAACAAAAAGGAAAAAAATTATAATGCATGGCCGCTTAGAACTTCCGTAACCATTGTGTACGAAATGTGCTATATAAATAAACTTGCCTTGCCTAGTAATAAGTAGACATTTAAAATACATCAATAACTGATATCATAGTTTAAAACAGATAAAATCAGAGTTAAGGCTTGTTTTATGTGTTGCTCGATGAGGATTTCTCTATCGTTGTGACTTAAAATCCTGAGGACACAAAATGGCGTGGAAGCTCTTGCCGCGGAGTGAAGAAGAGGTGGCGTTACGAGGATTCTCAGACAGTTGAAGTGTCCAATGGAGTTAAGAGATTTGCTCTCAATCTATTTTCAACACTTTAGATTGTTTACCACGTGGGGTTTGACCAATAGCATTAAATTGTGAAAAAATATGAAATAGACAAAATTTAGACATGCAAGGATTCTGCCCGACAGTGACGATATTTTAATAAAGGTGTTCCATTCCAGTGTTAACCTGATTCATTTGAATCTGTGGTTCATATGAATTTTTAGATTAGATTAGATTCAACTTTATTGTCACTGCACATGTAGGTACAAGGCAACGAAATGCAGTTAGCATCTAACCAGAAGGGCAATAAGCAGTAAGTACAGAATAAAGGTCTATAATATGTACAATAACTATACAGGTAAGTATTATGGACATAATTTACAGATATTAAATACTATAAGCACGATATACAGATAGGTGTACTATGAACATACTATACAGATGGGCTATGTAAAAGTGTATGTACACTATAGGCAGAACTATGAACATAATTTACAGTATTGCAATGGACAGTAAAGTGCATAGAAAAAAATATTTCAATGTGCAAATGGATTATACAGCGTTCCTGGATGAACAGACAGTAGTGCAAGTAATAACAAGTTACTGTTTTTTGCTTGTTGTGAATAAATAAATAAATCAGAGTGTTGAAGAGGGGGAGGAGTCTATGTGTGGTGTGGGGGGTGTTGAGGGGTGTCAGAGGGCAGAGTTCAGCAAGGAGACAGCTTTAGGGAAAAAGCTGTTCCTGAATCTTGTGGTCCTTGTCCGGAGGCTCCTGAAACGCCTTCCGGAGGGGAGGAGATTAAACAGTCCGTGGTCAGGGTGAGAGGAGTCCTTGAGAATGCTGCGAGCTCGACGTAGACAGCGTTTCCTCTGGATGTCCTCAAGAGCAGGAAGTGGTGTTCCTGTGATGCGCTGGGCAGTTTTCACCACCCTCTGCAGTGCCTTGCGGTCAGCCACTGAGCAGTTCCCATACCAGACTGTGATGCAACTGGTCAGGATGCTCTCGATCGCACACCGGTAGAAGTTCACCAGGATGGATGAAGACAGCTGGTTCTTCTTCAGTGTCCTGAGGAAGAAAAGGCGTTGGTGAGCCTTCTTGACCAGGCTGGAGGTGTTTGTGGCCCAGGACAGTTCCTCCGAGATGGTGGTTCCCAGGAACTTGAAGCTGGACACACGTTCTACAGCCAGCCCGTTAATGTGGATGGGGTCATGCGTGCTTCCATTCTTCTTCCTGAAGTCCACAATGAGCTCCTTGGTCTTATTGGTGTTAAGGATCAGGTTATTGTCAGCGCACCATGTGGCCAGGTGCTGTACCTCTTCCCTGTAGGCAGTCTCATCGTTGTCACTGATGAGGCCAATCACTGTGGTGTCATCTGCAAACTTAATGATGGAGTTGGATCCATGCACAGGCTTGCAGTCGTGGGTGTAAAGGGAGTAAAGGAATGGGCTCAGCACACAGCCCTGTGGTACGCCAGTGTTAAGTGTGATGGTGGTGGAGTGGTTGTGGCCTGACCGAACATGCTGAGGCCTGTTGGTCAGAAAGTCCATAATCCAGTTGCAGAGGGAGGTGTTGATGTCCAGGTCTCCAAGTTTTGTGGTCAGCTTGGAGGGAATGACGGTGTTAAATGCTGAACTGAAGTCAACAAACAACATCCTAACATACGTGTTGTTATGGTCCAGGTGTGTGAGTGCAGAGTGCAGCACTGTGCATACTGCATCCTCTGTGCTCCTATTTCTGCGGTAGGCAAATTGGTGTGGGTCCAGTGTGGGTGGGAGACAGTCTTTGAGATGTGCTAGGACCAGTCGCTCGAAGCACTTCATAATGATGGGTGTGAGTGCTACGGGGCGATAGTCATTGAGGCACGTTGGGGAGGAGTGTTTCGGTACTGGCACAATGGATGTGGACTTAAAACATGTTGGCACAGTTGCTTGGGTGAGGGACAGGTTGAAAATGTCTGTGAAGACCCCTGCAAGCTGCTCTGCACATGCCCTAAGCACACGTCCAGGAATGCCATCCGGGCCAGCAGCCTTGCGTGCGTTGATCTGGCTCAGTGCAGTGTGGACATCTGAGGGGGTGAGTTTAAGGGGTTGGTGGTCTGCTGAGGGTGAGATTTTGGTGGCCGTCTCCTTGCTGTCGCTGTTGAAGCGAGCATAAAAGTCATTTAGCTCGTTAAGGAAAGAGACGTCCGTGACTGTTGGTGTGGAGTTGCTTGACTTGTAGTCACTGATGATCTGGATGCCCTGCCACATGCGTCGGGGGTCAGAGTTGGAAAAGTGTTCCTCTACCTTCAGCTTGTAGCAGTACTTGGCCTTTTTGATGCCCCTTTTCAGGTTAGCCCTGGATTTACTGTAGGCCTGAGCGTCATCTGACCTGAAGGCGGTGTTGCGGTCTTTCAGCAGAATTCGAACCTCCTTGTTCATCCATGGCTTCTGATTAGGGTATGTTGTTATCTGTTTTTCTGTTGTTACACTGTCAATGGTGGAGTTGATGTGATCCAGTACAGAGGAGGTGTAGATATCAATGTCCGTGTGAGAGCCACAGGCAGCCTGTGAAGCAAACATACTCCAGTCAGTGTGTTGAAACCTGTCTTGAAGTAAAGAGTCTGCTCCAGTTGGCCACACTTTGATGGTCCTCACTGATGGCTTCACACGGTTGATGAGGGGTGAATACTTAGGGGTGAGAAACAAAGAAAGGTGATCAGACTGTCCGAGGTGGGGGAGGGGGCTCGCGATGTAAGCTCCATTGATATTTGTATAAACATGATCCAAAGTTTTGTCTCCTCTGGTGTGGCAGGAAACATGCTGGTGAAATTTGGGGAGTACTGTTTTTAATTTGCAGTGATTAAAATCACCCGCGACAATAAAAGCAGCCTCTGGGTGAGCAGTCTGTTGTTTACTAATGGCTGCATGAAGTTCGTTCAAAGCAAGCTTGGCATTAGCATCCGGTGCAATATAGACTGCGGATATTATGGTGGAAGTGAACTCCCATGGCAGATAAAAAGGTCTACATTTAACCATGAGAAACTCTAGGTTAGCTGAGCAGTGTCTCCCAACAATGACAGTGTTCGTACACCAAGCTTTGTTGACATAAATGCACAATCCACCACCTCTTGTCTTGCCGGAGTCATCTGCCGTTCTATCTGCCCGGAGCGTGTAGCGTCCTGCTAGCTCAATAGCATTGTTGGGTACGTCGCTGTGTAGCCATGTTTCTGTGAAAACCATGACATTGCAGTCCATAAGTCTCTTACTGTGGGTGATGCGGAGTCGTAACTCATCCATTTTGTTCACCAGTGACCGCACATTAGCGAGGAAAATGCTGGGTAAAGAGAGCCGGAGCGGTGTTAGCTTTAGCTTGGCTCTTAGACCTCCGCGCTTCCCCCGCCTTTGTTTACGATCTCGACGCCGCCTGCGAGCACTTCCGCCCGGCCGGGTAGAGTGCGAAGCCTCGGTTGTTCTAGCGATCTCAGGGATGAGTCGAAGATTGGTGATAAAACTGCTGGTAAAGTCCTCACCGATATCCAAAAGCTCCTGTCGGGTGTATGATGTTAAAGCAAAGCTGTTCAGTACGAACAGACCCGAGATGAGCAGGAATAATACTGCAAAATTGCAAAAACTGGAGAGACGCTGAGCCTCGCGATGTGTTCGCGCCGCCATCTTGGTCGCAATTTTGAATTGTATAGTATACTGTGCCTTATGAAATGTATCATTATTAAATGTATCATAAATATAGATCAGCACTTACCTAATGTAAGTTACTTTGCAGTAACAATGAATTTGTCAACATTCTTCTCACCACTGATAATGTGATTTGGACTTGAGGCTATTTTGTCCAGTGTTCTTTCATTTTGGACACCTCATACATTGAGTGACAGAACACTACTCTTTGTCATATATTTACATATTTGGTATTGCTGGATTCAGCACAACCTCACCTTTCCAACAAGCTTTTATATGTGTTTCTATGATAATCCCGGGCAAAGCAAGCATAAAGTAAATGAAAACATTCTGCATAGATATTAAATTTGTCCATGTCCGCTTATTTTAGATATCTGTTTACATGTCACTAGCCTAAGCGTCAAACGTATGGATCAGCAGCAGGAGAGCATCGTGAACACTGGACGCACGATCCAAGCGCTGGTGACACAGGTGTCCGAGCTCACCCAGCAGATCCATCAACTCACCTCTAACCATTGCGCCCAGCACACCGCCTGCTCTGCCCGTCCCCCGGGAGACCTCCCAGGACCACTTCCGGCCAGAGCCGCAAGTTCTGGTGCCAGAGAGTTACTCCGGTGAGCCTAACTTTTGCAAGACTTTCCTTAACAAATGTTCCATGCATTTTGCATTGCAGCCCCGCACCTTCGCGACGGAAGAGTCTAAGGTTGCATTTGCTCTTACCCTACTCTCTGGCAGGGCTGCCTTATGGGGGACGGCGGTGTGGGAGAATCGACATCCGTGTTGCACCTCGTTCCATGCCCTCTCCGAAGAGATGAGAAGAGTGTTCGATCGAGCCGTGGCCGACAGGGAGGCCGCTCACCAACTCTAGGACCTCCGACAAGGGAAATCGTCAGTGGTGGATTACTCCATCCAGTTCCGCACCCTGGCAGCCGCGTGCCAGTGGAGCATTCAATCCATTCATGCCCGTTAAAAGAGTCAGCCCGGTAGTAAGTTTGAGGCTACTATCGGGTGAGATCTCCGCCGGGAAGTCCTCAACCACATCTTCGACCCTCCTTCCGGTAAAACTGCTGTGGGTAATTTCATTGACTCTCTCCTTGCACGTCACTTGAACCTTCCTGTTCTTCCTGTGTCTCATCCCATCCATGTCACCGCACTCAATGGCCAGGAACTGCCACACGTTACTCACTACACTGAACCCCTAACTCTGCTCACTTCAGGCAACCACAGTGAAATCATATCCTTTTATCTCATGGACTCCCCTGTCACTCTTTCATTGTTTTAGGCCACCCCTGGTTGATCAAACATAATCCACGAGTGGATTGGGGTTGCAACACAGTCACTTTGTGGAGTGAAAGTTGTCATGAGTCTTGTCTGGTTTCTGCTTGTCCTGTTGTGTCTGTTTCTATCTTTCAGAAGGAGACCATGGTGTTATCAAACGTGCCCACAGAGTACTTGGACCTGAAGGAGGTGTTCAGTAAGTCCCATGCTGCTTCTCTTCCTCCGCATCGTCCCCATGACTGTGCTATAGACTTAGTTCCAGGTAAGTCTTCACCTAGGGGCAAGCTTTACTCTCTTTCTATTCTGGAGAGGGGGCCATGGAGAAATACATTTCTGATTCCTTGGCATCGAGGTTCATCTGCCCTTCCTCTTCTCCAGCGGGGGCAGGATTCTTTTTTGTGGGTAAGAAGGATGGTTCTCTGCGACCTTGTATTGACTGAACAACATCACGATAAAAAACACCTATCCTTTGCCGTTGATGTCTTCAGCTTTCGAGAGGTTACAGGGAGCATCCGTATTCACAAAATTGGATTTAGGTAATGTTTATCATTTGGTCCGCATCAGGAAGGGGGATGAATGGAAAACCGCCTTTAACACCCCTGGAGGGCACTTTGAATATTTGGTGATGCCGTTCGGGCTCTTCAACTCGCCAGGGGTTTTCTAAGCACTCGTTAATGACATGTTGAGAGACATGGTAGATCAGTTTATATATGTATAACATACTGATTTTTTCTTCATCTCTCCAGGAACATGTGCAACACGTCAGACGAGTGCTCCAGAGATTACTCGAGAATGGGCTTTTTGTCAAGGCGGAGAAATGCGTATTCCATGCACAGTCTGTCTATCGTCTATCGTCTCGTCTGAGGGAATTCGTATGGATCCTGACAAAGTTAAGGCTGTGATAGATTGGCCATCTCCAGATTCCCGTAAGGCCCTACAGCGGTTTCTGGGGTTCGCCAATTTTTATTGACGTTTTATTTGTAATTTCAGCCAACTAGTCTCACCTCTGACCACCTTGACCTCCCCCAGTACTCCGTTCAGGTGGTCGGATGCAGCCGAGACTGCATTTACCAACCTCAAGAGCCGCTTCGTTTCAGCTCCCATCCTTGTAGCCCCTGATCCCACACAGCAGTTCGTGGTGGAGGTCGATGCATCAGAGGTGGGAGTAGGAGCAGTTCGTTCCCAACATGCTGCCTCGGACGATAAGATGCATCCCTGCGTGTATTTCTCACATCGTTTATCTCCTGCTGAATGCAATTATGACATTGGTAACAGAGAATTGTTGTCTGTCAAATTAGCTTTAGAGGAGTGGCATCACAGGTTGGAAGGTTCAGGGGTACCTTTCATTGTTTGGACCGATCACAAGAATTTAGAGTACATTAGAACTGCCAAAAGACTCAATTCCAGGCAGGCTCGGTGGGCACTTTTTTCGGTCGTTTTGATTTTACTCTGTCGTACCGCCCGAGTTCCAAAAATGTCAAACCCGATTCTTTGTCACGTCTTTTTGATCCTTCCACACGCCCGGTGACTCCAGAGTGTATTTTACCTGAGAAAATAGTCGTCTCAGCACTCGTATGGGAGGTGGAATCAAAGGTCAAGACGGCCTTAGAAGGGGTAACACCTCCGCCCGGATGCCCACCGAATCGTTTATTTGTGCCGGAGGAGTTACGGTCCGAAGTTATTCAGTGGGGTCACTGCTCTAACGTTGCTTGTCATCCAGGGATAAGCCTAACCAAGGGTTTAGTTAAGCAACGATTCTGGTGGTCACTTATGGCTCGCGACGTCCACAATTTAGTTTTGGCTTGCTCAGTTTGCGCCAGTGGTAAGTCATCTAACCGGCCTCCAGATGGGCTTCTTCAACCGCTGTCTGTCCCTTCGAGACCCTGGTCACATATCGCTCTAGATTTTGTTACCGCCCTCCCACCCTTTAATGGCATGATGGTGGTTTTGACCATAGTGGACCGGTTCTCGAAGGCGGCACATTTTATTTTTCTTGCCCAAATTAACTACAGCCAAGGAGATGGCAGTCACTGTCCTTGATCACGTGGTTTCTGACAGGGGATCCCAATTCATATCCAAATTTCGGATGGAGTTTTGTAAATTTTTAGGAGCGGCGGTTAGTCTGTCTTCGGGTTATCATCCCCAGAGTAATGGGCAGTCTGAGCGAGCCAACCAAGATTTAGAGAGAACGTTGCGATGTTTAGTCTCCAAGAATCCTTCTTCCTGGAGCCAACAACTCTCTATGGTGGAGTACACGCACAATTCGTTACGTCAGCCACGGGCCTCTCTCTGTTTCAGTGCAGCTTAGGTTACCAGCCACCGGTTTTTCCTAGTCTGGAGTCTGAATTCACGGTCCCCTCCGATCACGCATTTGTCCAGAGGTGCCACTGCACCTGGACCAGAGCCCGTGAGACTCTGCTCCGGATGAGGGAGCGCACTAAGGCCAAGGCTGTTCGCCACTGCTGAAAGCCTCCCATATACGTCTTGGGTCAAAAAGTGTGGCTTTCTACTAACAATATTCCTCTCCGCTCCGTTTTTAACAAATTAGCTCCCAAATTTATTGGCCCGTTTCCTGTCACCAAGATCATTAGTCCAGACAGACCACCACAAACTACCTCCGGCATACAAGAGAATTCATCCCGCCTTCCATGTGTCCAAAATTAAACCCGTGTTTCATTCACGTATTAATCCCCCACCGCCGCATCTCATAGATAGGGAACCAACTTATTCGATGAATCTTATTCTGGACTCGAGATGGAGGGGATGAGGATTCCAGTACTTGGTGGACTGGGAAGGTTACGTTCCGGAGGAGAGGAGTTGGGTACCTGCTAGGGACATACTGGATCACTCCCTTATTGATGATTACAATCAGCAGGTAGGCCCTTCTGGGAACTCCAGGAGGCGTTCTTAGAGTTGGTTGGGGGGGGCGGGGGGGCTACTGTAACGGTTGGTAAACCGTGATCTCAGGGTTTTGCACTTTGTGGGTGAAGTCTGTGCGTCAGCACTGATTAGTTTGTAGGTGTCTCCGCTAATTGTCATCAGCAATGTCTGTCACTCATTACTCATCCCTATATATTGGCTTGTCTAGCATCTTGTGTTCGTGAGAGCATTGTTTCATGTACGTGACTTATGTTTGCTTTCTTGTGTGTTTCTGCGTTGGATGTCCGTGTCTTCCCGGAACCTCATCCACTCTACGCACATCACCAACAAGCAACATCACTTACCTTCGGCTCGCTTTCCCGCAGTTTTCCCGTCATCTTTGTGTCCTATTGTTGTCTTGTATCATTGTCTTCATTAAACTCTGTTATGCTCACACTTGCTTCCTGCCACTCCTTCACCCAGTCAAGTACAATTAATATCTAAAAACAAAATATATAACATTATTATAAACTTGTAAATAAAGGCAGTAAACTTAATGTCTATACTTCTCAGCTATTTGTCTAATGTAAGTAACCCTTAACTGGACTGCTATTTTCAAGAGCTGGTAATATGTCCACATGATTACAGCGAGCTGAGTGGGACTGGGCTTCCCCTTCCTGTTTGTTCTTTATCTTCGTGTTTCGAGTACCTTCGCACTGTTGCGCGTGGCCGTGATGTTCCGCCTTGCCTCATTCGCACCTGCTTGACCAGTCTGCATCCAGTGAACTTGACGTCTGGAGATTGTGAGACCCGAGTTTAGTCCACGTGGCCATTTAGTCACCTTCACACTGTTTCAACTGGGAGATTGTGTTTGTGGGGTTGTATGGTATAAGTGGATTGTTGTGTGAATGAATTCATAAATTGATGCAAGTCGTGTGAGTGTTCTCGTTTACTGTTGGAAGTGTGTGTGCGTGAGAAATAAGTATTAATGGTTGTGAGTTTGTGTGATTTTATGGAGTGATGTGTGAGTAATGTTTATGGGTAGGTGATTGAATTGGTGGTTTTGTTTATTTGTATTTCTTTGATCAACTTTGTGTGTTTTTTTTGTGTATTGATTTGTGATATTTAATTGTATTCTTTTTTATTGATTTGTGACAATTTGATGTTAATTTGTATATTTTTTGTTGGATTGGCTAGGAAGGAGTGCTGACCACTCTAGGTCCAAGTTAATGGGTACCCTTGTTCACTGAGTGAATTAATTCTTCTTAATTTTCCGTCACCTGAATGCACGTGTGCTTTTGGTGCAGTGAGTACATCAGTGTACGTTTGAAGTGTGTAGTGAAGTGGAGTTGGGTAGGTTTTAGGGCTGGGACAACGCGTTGAGGCCATCGATGACATCGACCTGTTTTTATTTCTCTAAAAAACGTTTGCAAAACGTTTACCTTATGTGCGCTGAATATACGCGATGGCCGGATCAACATTCTGTGCAACGTTATATAACCAATCTAGGGGTTTCCTGCATTGATCTTTTTTTTTGGCGGCTGTCAAAGCCTTATTTGATCGGTGAGTGATGTAGAATAGAATGACTGCTGCGCCTGACAGGGAGCGTACGAGAGAGAGAGCCCCGGCTGCGTGCGCACACTCAGTCTTCAAACAACACGAGCGCTTCTTGCTCTCTCTCTCTCCCTTGTGCATATAAATCAAAATCATTAAACACGATAGAAAAAGGGCGAAACACCAAAGTTTCATGCGTGCTCACACACTCACAGTCTTCAACCTACACGAGCGCTGTCTTGCGCTCTCTCTCTCTCTCTCCCTCGTGCATTTTAACCAAAATCATTAGACACGATAGAAAAAGGGCGGAATGCCAAAGTTTCACGTGGAGGATTTTTTTTTTTATTGAATGCTAGACATAAAGTTGTTGTTATTTTCATCTGAAAGAAGAACTTTTTTTCAGAAAGCTAGGCCCTATGTGTTCAGTAAGCTTGTTTCAGTAAGCTATGTGTTTTCAAGGCTTCAAGGTTTTACTGAATGCTATCTCTATACAAGTGCAAAGTAATGCATTCTTAGTCAGTCTTTTATTTTGTAATTTTAAGAGCAATAAATATATATTGCAATGTTAAGGAATTCATGTTTTTTTCATTCAGATATGTATATCAACATGTATAAATTGTTAGTAGTCAATTAGTGGGGAGATAATCGAAATCGAATTGGTCTGAAAAAATTAATTGTTAGATTAATCGATGCATCGAAAAAAATATCGCTAGATTAATCGTTTAAAAAATAATTGTTTATCCCTGCCCTAGTAGGTTTGTTATTTCTCCTCGCCATCTGACAAGTTACTTTTTGGATTGTATGATTTTGATATTTTTCTTTTAGTTTTAGTTTTAGTAACCCCTTGTGTACTGAAGTGTGTGTGTGGAGTTTTAGTTAGTCATAATAAATTGTTATTTTCTATATTCCATCTCTGCTCTATCTTTGTGGGAATGAACCTGTGTCCTTACTGGACCATTATTTCCTTGGGTGAAACTCCAGGGTGGCTTAGTCTGTGTTGTAATTAATTGAGTCTTGAACAACAAAACCCACCACTTGGGTGTCACACATGCAAGGTATCTGCAACTAAATATTAGCTTTTAATATTTTACATCTGCCTTGAATTCAACTGTTCCAATAATTATGCTCACATCAAATAGTGGGGTGAACTAAGAAAAGTGCTGTTCTTTTTATTTGGTAAAACATGAATGTGTCAAAAGACCTAATAATAAAATGTGACATTCCAGGACACTTCACTCCATGTGACTAGTAAGACAATTCTCAAATAACTATTATGATGACTTTTGTTCTACCCACTTAAATGATAAACATACTTGCGCTGTAAAATCTATTAAGACTGTGTCTGCTCCCCGGATAGTGAGGTCAAAATATAAATTTAATGTAGGATCTAGAAAAAATCTTATTGTGACTAAACCAGAAACATGTAAAGTAAATGAACAAAAACAATTTTTAAAGTTTGGGCTAATAAATATTAGATCACTCACACCCAAAGCAGTTATTGTAAATTAAATGATCACAGATAATAGTTTTTATGTACTCTGCTTGACTGAAACCTGGCTAAAACCAAATGATTATTTTGGTCTAAATGAGTCCACTCTACCAAACTACTGTTATATGCATGAGCCCCGTCAGAGGTCGTGGCGGAGGTGTTGCAACAATATAGTGATATTCTCAATGTTACCCAGAAAACAGGATACAGGTTTAACTCATTTGAAATACTTCTGCTTCATGTTACACTGTCAGATATGCAAAAGAAATCTAATGTATCTCTTGCTCTGGCTACTGTGTATAGACCACCAGGGCCGTATACAGAATTCCTAAAAGAATTTGCAAGTTTCCTCTGAGACCCTCTGGTTACAGTTAGGCGCTAATCATGGGAGATTTTAATATTAACGTTGATAATACAAATGATGCATTAGGACTTGCGTTTACTGACCTAATAAACTATTTTGGAGTCAAGTAAAATGTCACCGGACCCCCTCATCATTTTAATCATACACTAGATTTAATTATATCGCATGGAATCGATCTTACTGTTATAGATATCGTACCTCAAAGTGATGATGTTACAGACCATTTCCTTGTATCGTGCATGCTGCATATCACTGATATTAACTATACGTCTCAGCGTTGCCGTCTGGGCAGAACTATTGTTCCAGTCACCAAAGACAGATTCGCAAATAACCTGACTGATCTATCTCAACTGCTATTTGTACCCAAAAATACACAGGAATTAGATGAAATGACTGACAACACGGGCACTGTTTTCTCTGATACATTAGAAGCTGTTGTCCCCATCAAATTGAAAAAGGTTAGAGAAAAACGTACTGTTCATGGTATAACAGTAATACTCACTCTCTCAAGAAAGTAACTCATAGTATTGAATGCAAATGGAGAAAAACTAACTTGGAAGTTTTTAGAATTGCATGGAAAAGCATGCCCAGCTATAGACAGGCTCTAAAAACTGCTAGGGCAGAGCATATACACAAACTCATAGAAAATAACCAAAACAATCCAAGGTTTTTATTTAGAACAGTGGATACATTAACAAATTACCAGACGCCACCTGATTCAAATATTCCACCAACATTTAATTGTAATGACTTTATGAATTTCTTCACTGATAAAATAGATAACATTAGAAATACAAAAGCGAATGTAGATTCTACAGCGTCTAACACTTCAGTTTCATCCATCGCACCCAAAGACAAACTGCAGTGCTTTACAAATATAGGACAGGAAGAGCTAAATAAACTTATCACTGTATCTAAACCAACAACATGTTTATTAGATTCTGTATCCACTAAATTACTGAAAGAGTTGTTACTTGTAGCCTAAGAACCGCTTCTCAATATTATTAACTCGTCGTTATCTTTAGGTCACGTCCCAAAACCATTCAAGCTGGTGGTTATTAAGCCTCTTATTAAGAAACCAAAACTAGATCTTAGTGAACTGGCAAATTATAGGCCTATTTCAAATCTTCCATTTATGTCTAAAATTTTAGAAAAAGTTGTGTCTGCTCAATTGAGCACCTTCCTGCACAAAAATGATCTGCATGAAGAATTTCAGTCAGGTTTCAGGCCCCACCATAGCACAGAAACTGCACTTGTTAAAATTACAAATGACCTCCTTCTTGTGTCAGATCACGGCTGCTTCTCATTTCTACTCTTACTTGATCTTAGTGCTGCGTTCGACACATTAGATCATGACATACTCATAGATCGATTTCAAAACTATACAGGTATTCAAGGGCAGGCTCTAAGATGGTTTAGACCTGTCCGATCGCTACCATTTTGTTTATTTAAATGGGAATTCATCTCATTTATCACCAGTAAAATGTGGAGTGCCACAAGGATCCATCCTAGGTCCCCTTCTATTATCAATATATATGTTGCCCCTTGGTAATATTATTAAAAAATACAGAATTAGCTTCCACTGTTATGCTGATAATACTCAGCTATATATCTCAACCAGACCAGATTAAACTTCTAAATTATCTAAGCTAACAGAGTGTGTTAAAATGTAAAAGATTGGATGACAAATAATTTTCTCCAATTAAATTCGGATAAGACAGAGATATTAATTATTGGACCAAAAAAACACTACACAGAATCTTGTAGATTACAATCTGCAACTAGACGGATGTACTGTTACTTCCTCTACAGTAAAAAATCTGGGTGTTATATTAGACAGCAACTTGTCTTTTGAAAATCATATTTCCCTGGTTACAAAAACTGCATTCTTCCATCTTAGAAACATTGGCAGAAACATGTTACCTGTTTCTTATGCAGAAAAGCTAGTTCATGCATTTATGACCTCTAGACTGGACTATTGTAATGCACTTCTAAGTGGTTGTCCTGCTTCTCCAATAAACAAGCTACAGGTAGTCCAAAATGCAGCAGTTAGAGTCCTTACCAGGTCAAGAAAATTTTACAGTCTCTGCAATGATTACCTATTAAGTTCCGTATCAGTTACAAATTATAATTACTTACCTATAAGGCCCTAAATGGTTTAGCTCCTGCATACCCAACTAGCCTTATACCACGTTACAATCCATCACGCTCCCTAAGGTCACAAAACACTGGACTTTTGGTAGTTCCTAGGATAGCAAAGTCCACTAAAGGAGGTAGAGCTTTTTCACATTTCGTCCCCTTGGAATTATAAGGTTCTATCTGACATTTTTGTCAAAATTTAGTTATTCACATATTCTTATTCTGTGTCAACGTATTTACATTATGTGATAGATTTTTAATGTTGTGTACATTACGGGAGTTTTATTTAAAAAACAGTAAGGTTCCATCTACACAGTTGAATGGAACACAAAAACTTTGAAGCTCAATATCTCAGAAGTACTCGGAATGCAGATAGAACCTTATAATTCCAAGGGGACAATTTGGCTCCCAAACTCTGGAATAGCCTTCCTGATAATGTTCGGGGTTCAGACACACTCTCTCTGTTTAAATCTAGATTAAAAATCTCTTTCACCAAGCATTTGAATAATGCATCTCTTGTGAGTGTAGTTGCATCTGATCTAATGCTCATTTTTATTCTTTAGCTTGGGTTAAACTAATTAATTTTACTTTGTTGGATCAGAAGCTATGCAAATTATGTTTTTATTTGTTTCTATGTTTTGCCACGGGAATTTACACAAGCTCCAGTCTGGATCCAGAACACCTGAGAAGAGATGATGCTGACCCTCAGAGGACCCGGGATGCTAACCCTGAATCAACAACAGAACTAACAAATATTGCTACAAGTGTGACTGCATCATATAATAATAATTAATAATATGAATAATGTTCATTGTCTGGCTGACTACGTCTTGTATTAATTTTTCTAAAAATCCTGTCATATGTGCACAAACTGACAGTCACCATTTATAAGCTATTACTAAATATTGTAGAAACATAATTTTCTGTAAAGTGGCTTTGTAACGATTTGTATTGTAAAAAGCGCTATACAAATAAACTTGATTTGAACTGAATTGAACATTCTGTAGTTTTGTCACATAATCATATTTTAATCATATTTGCAAATGTCTTGACTCCACAGCAGGGAAAGCAATTTTGTCTTTACTGTTCCAATACTTGCAGTTTACTGCAAATACTACAATATTTATTTACTGTACTGTTTTGTAAAAACAAAAATCACAAAATTTTGTTTTCCTACACCTTTCTTTCTGGATCATTTGCCTCTAAGTGATCATCATAATTAAAGGACAACTAGGCTATATCAGGAAAAAGACATCGGCGCAGAGAATAGACAAAGCATGAGATGAAGCCCGTGCATCACTTTCAGGTAGCTACATTCATAATCCTGTGAAACTTTTTAAATTGTTAATGTTAGTGACATGTTTTAATGTCTGTAATAATTTCACCACCAACAATGACACATCTGACTTAATATTCTAGTTCTCATGACTTAAAATGTATTATATAAAACAAGGTGATTGGTTAATTAATAACAATTATATAGTTTGATTGAATAACAATGTTAAAATACACAATGTAATACAAAATAAACAATTTACATTATTACAAATGCCTGATAATTGCTGCTGGCCAGAAATGCTGCAGCCTCTTTAATTTCTTCAACAAAAACATGTGGTCATCACAACCCTTACCAAAATTAATGGTGTTATTGTAGTAAAACTGCTTAATTTTACTTTGTGTGATTGCTGAATGCTTGTGACTATAAAATCAATCAGACGACTGTATTAATATAATCTAGCCATAGTTAACTTGCTAATTCGGAAAAATATACATTGGCATTTGTTGATTTATTCATTAGCTAAATTATCTATGTTGTTTTATACAAAGGACTTTGTTTGGGAATCATTCACTATGTTCTCAATCACATTATAATTTCTGTGTGCTCTTTGTCAGAAGTGAACTTGGTAAAACCTCTTTTAAATATGCTTCCATTTCAGATTGGAATCTTCTCCAAAAGGAGATGAAGTTACTAAACTTGGCATCTTATAATTAATTTAAATCCTTATTATGCAATCTAGAGAGCAACTTAACAGTTTGTAATTGTTTTTAACCAGTTATTTGTTGCTTTTGAAATGTATGCTGTAACTACGTTGTTTATTTGTATATGCAAACTGGGCTGCCTGTGTTGGTCAGGAATGTTTTCCTGGTTAAATAAACATATTCACAAGTACATCCAAGTGTGTGAAACCAGTCAGACAATACTTAAAAAAAAAAAAAACATAATTAATTACATGTTTTTACATAAGTACACAATTTTTGTTGCCTTTTCTTCTGCTTGGTGAGCAGAACAGACTTCTTTAAAACATTAAAAAACGTAATGCTAAAAAACCTTTTGATGGGTAGTGTATTAAAACACATTTTCTAAAGTGCCTAAATGTCAAAATTAATATATATTTGTTGAAAAAATCTAATACTGAGGACAATATTGTATTATTAAGCTGTGACTCTGATATTTTTGTGTTGCTGTCTGCATAGCTGCCTCCCTCCCTGTACAATAAATTCATGTGAATATCTGTCACTCGCAATTTTTTTTTTCTTTTTTAATGTAACTTTAAAATCGATACTCATGTCCATCATGATAATAATGTTTGGTTTGACAGAAACAAGGAACAGATTGAGCTAATTGGTGTAGTGCAGCGTTGACAGTCAAGACTATTCGATTTATGATTTATTTTCTATTTCTTATCGAATGACACCATTGGAAATGATCACTTTGGTACACTGAGAAGGCATGAATATAAAATAATAATAATAAAAAACAAACCAAATCAGCCACCGGGCCTCCAGGAATTCTCCCGTTGCTCCCGATGGCCAGTCCAGGTCTGGTTCAAAAAAAAGGTGGGTGTCATTTGTTGACAAGAATGCTTCCATGCTGAAAGTGACCTTTCCATAGTATAAACAAATCATTAATAAGAGTAGATGTGTAGGTTGGAGTGTGGGCTACAAAGATGAACATGATTGTTTGCATCCATTCGATCACAAAATACATTTAATGATCAATAAAACTGATCAAAAAAGTGAAATTGCAAATAGAATGTGAAATACAATATAAAAATATTCTTTTTTCTGTCCTACTTTAAAAATGTTTCAAGCAAGTATCAAGTATAGTGTTTGAATAGTTTTGAATATGTTACATTGTTGAAAGTAAAAGTTTGAAACGGAAAAGTGTATAATATGACGTATAAAGTGAGGAATTTCTATCTGGGTGATACAGTGGAGATTCTCTTTGTATCCAGGATTCCTCTAACTGCATGAATCATTGTGGTAAAGAAATCCCACACAAAAGGAATCCCCATGGAACAATTGCTCTCAATATTGTCCGTCATGGTTTCAAATGATAGCTTGGAGGCACATGTCTTGTTTTGCATATGTCACCTGAAAAACACAACAACAAATGAATGCCTGAAGCACCTTATGCCTGAAGCAGTTACGTGGTCGTTCCTACTTTAAAATGTAATAAATGTAATAGAAAAAAATTCAGTGTGTATGCAAATATGGACAGTTATCATCAATATTGGCATTTAATATTGCCAAATGCATTATTAAGTTCATCTTTGTTAACACATAGGTTGATTTATGTTTATAGGTTTGAAAATGTCATATATTCCATATTTCACAAGCACACATTTACCACAGTAAATATGTAGATTTAATTCGATTTAATGTTTTTTTTTAATATTTGTTATTCAGCTAAAATATGAAGCATCATCTTATAAAAGCTCCATATTAAAATATTCATTTCTTTTTTTTTCAACTGTCTTCACACAACTACACATAACAATACAATAAAATCGCATAACAAAATACAGTTCATTGCAAAAGGATTTCTTCTCAATTCAAGTCAACTTCTATGCTGCTTTTGTCAATGCATAAGGTAAAGCGATGGAGAAATAATAAGCAAAAAATGTCTTTATAGAGCACACTTGAGCTCATTTGTCCTGGAGCATCATGACTGTCAGCACAGCATTGTAGTTGCTCTTTGTTCTTCAGTCGGCTTTGTGTGCAACTGTCTGTCACTCACTAATCATGGAGAAAAAAAGGCCCATTCCCTCACCTGAATAGTCACTGTGTCATTAAATCATGGAAAAACAGAACAGGCACAAGCACCGCTGCTGTTTGTCTCATGCAAATTTGTTGTGTAGGAAAGCGGTAGGTGTATTACGTCAGGAGGAATCCTCCGTTGCATCCTGATCAAGGTATAAAAAGTCAGTCTGAAGCACAATATAGCAATACTCCTACTCTGCTTTACAGGACAGAAGCTGTACAAGAGTGACACTGAACAAGTGAAGAATGAATATCTCTGCTCTGTTGGTGAGTCTAGTAAACAGTGACTGTTGTATAGTTTGGCGTATACTTTATGAGTGTCCACTAACTTGTGCTGTTTGAAACAGGTGTTTATTTCTGCTGTCGTGTCTGTTTACGGCTATTGTAAGCTGCCCTGCTCTGACTGTGATCAACCATGTTCTCCTGAACGCTTGAGAAACGTCACAGAACAATTACCCAAGAGCTTTGAAGGCTGCAAACAGAACAAACATATTCCAAGGAAAACCAATCCTACTTGGAAGTGCATGTAAGTGTTCCTACAATTACTTGTAGAGATATTAGATGAGAGGCTGTTGGGTGTTGAGGACTCAAAGAACAAAGTGTTTATATGGAAGACCACTCTTATTTGCCTTTTTGGTTCATTATTATTATTTCATTAACAGCTTTATAAAGGTTAATTTTTATTTTATTAAACATATTTAATAAGGTACTTTGGACATGCTTATGCATGCAGCTTGGTTCATGTTGATGAGATTAATATGACTTCACTTAAAATGCTGACTCTTATCAGCTGAACTCTTTTGAGGTTGAAACTGTATTAACATTATTTGTTTGTCAGTATTTGTTTGACATTCCATAGCATTTAAAAGGCTGTTTAAGATTGAGAATTTGATGGTGATAAATGATATGATGTGTGACAGTGCTCCAAAACTTATGGGTCTTATGTTTTATTTTTTCACAGACCACACACGGTATTAAACAGGTGGCCTTCCATGGTCCAAAACGTCACATGTGGAAAGTGCGCAGATCAAAATTTTGAGGCAGTACCAATTTTGCAAAATATCAGTATGGTTTTCAAACAGGTCTGCCCGAACAGAATTAGCTATTTTTTAGAAGTAAAACCAGTCACAATCTCATTAGGCTGTACATGTGCAAAATCACCTCACTAAATAATGCCTGCATGCATTTAAGCTCAGTAATATGTGTTCAATCATGTATTCTTTTATTTTTCAGTTTTAAAAGCCAAATATAATGAATATCTATAAAGATCAGTGCTTTTTCCAAAGTATTTTATTTTTTATGTTTTGACAAAAATGTGACCATGCATGTTTGTAAAATCTTTCTCAAAACCATGTGAAAATTTGGTTGTGTATATACAATTATTCATTTATTTGTACTAAATTAATCTTCTTATAAAAGTAAATAAAACTTGTTTAAATAAACAAAAATTTTCCTTTTTATGTGTATGATATTCAGAACAGTATATGAATTTGACATGAGCACATTCAGATGCCATACTACTGTATGTCACATATCCATTATAGTTCATCCCAATGTATGAATATCCATTATAGTTCATCCCAATGTATGAATGTATATTTTCTATACAGAACAGAGTCATGTTTCAAGTATTTGTTTCATATTTTATAACTGGGTTATCTAGTTCAGGTCCGAATTATTGACACCCTGTCATGGACACACACAAACTGGTAGATTCAAATGCAGTGTTTATTAGGGGAATCCAAAAATCAATAATCCAGCCAAGCAAAGATCAAAATACAGGTAAGCAGTCAAAACAAGAAAAATGAATGTCCGAAAGGAAACACTAAACACAGGGTGACATGAGACAAGGACTCCATCACAATGACAGAAACAAACAGGGTATATATAGACAGGTGCAAACAATGTGAGTGGGAACAGTTGTGTGCAATGAACAGTGATTAGTCCAGATAAAGTCTAGTGTGAAAACGGTTCCTGAAGTGGAGTGACGATATGGGGAAGTGAGGCCTATAGTGGTTACCCAGGGATACACAGAACAGACACTGTGACACACCCCTATTAAATATGAGCAGAGAAGGCTGTGAAAATAAATCTTCAGGGTTATTTTTAAATCTTACATTCAGAAAATTCACAAAGAAATTTTGTGGGGTTCACATTATGAAATAAATGCTTTCTCCAGCACACACTGCCCACAGAAACTGAAATTCAAATGCAAAATGAATTGCGATTCCATTTGAGTTTTGGCAGTTTACATGCACAGTGCAGAGAGAGTGAAAATGCAAATGTGGTAATTAAAATGGCTATTTAAATATGACAGGCTCATAGCTCGTAAGATATGGGAAACACAACTGCAAACGGACTTTGCATTTCCATTTTAAATTTGGCAGACACTGTGCATTCGCTTAAATGAAAATGCAAACGGTAATGAGCGATTTGCATTTGCGTTTGGATTATGTCACATTTTATGCGTCCACAAATTGAAAACGCAAATGCAAATACAATTTGCAATTCCTTTTGAATAATGTCCGGAATATCATACCATAGTCTTCATCTTTCTTTTTCTGTGGTTTTCCTAGTTCATGATTGGTCAACTTCAGATAGATAAACAAATCGGCTCGTTCAACCGCCGCACATGTCAGGAATTCAAACCGATGGCTCACAAACTTTTTAGACATGTTAACTGTGTGAAGTCCCTTCATGCTTCAAATGCTCCACCATCATCCCCATCCCAAATTAATCCAAAATTACAGGACTAAATCACTACAGGCTTTAACATCTGTAGTCATGAAGTCATTTGAAAAACTGGTGCTGGCCCACCTGAAGGACATTACTGGACCCTTACTGGATCCTCTTCAGTTTGCCTACAGAGCAAACAGGTCTATGGACGATGCAGTAAACATTGGATTGCACTATGTTCTGCAACACCTTGACAGACTGGGGACTTGTGTGAGGATCCTGTTTGCGGACTTCAGCTCGGCCTTTAACACGATCAACCCAAACCCCCTCCTGCCCAAACTAACTCAGCTCTCCGTGCCAGCTAGTGAGGCTGGGAAAATACACATCCAGTACCCGTACAATCAGCACCGGAGCTCCCCAGGGCTGCGTTCTCTCCCCACCACTCTTCTCCCTGTACACAAACGATAGCACGTCTAAGAACCCCTCTGTCAAGCTCCTGAAGTTTGCAGACGACACCACTCTCATCGGCCTCATCCAGGATGGTGACGAGTCTGCTTACAGACAGGAGGTTAAAGAGCTGGTGCACTCTCAGCAACCTGGAGCTTAACAAGCTCAAAATAGTGCACTGTTAAGCACATTCCAAAAAGTTATTTTACACGTAAAACGTTTTTTTTTGAGGAAACAGAATGATGAGAAACTTTTAAGCTTCTGTATCTTACATCTCTGCACCTCACGATCATCATTAAACCTGACAAAAAACACTCGCAGTTAGTCATTTCTAAATGTGTTCACCACCAATCATATTTTGAGTAAAATTATCAACAAAAATGTTTTTCCAGTGTATTTTATCAAGGGAAAAGCAATCCAACTTACCATCTCGGTCGCAGTAACTGAGGGGCGGAGTCATGACAATTCGGCGGTTTTTTTTTTATTCCACACTTTTAGTGTAAAAGTGAAATTACACCATATAACAACACTGAACATGATTACTATTTAACACTGTAGATTTTTTTTTTTATTAAACTCTTTGGGAATTAATGACTTTTAACACTGCAAATATTACACTGCTGATTTTACTGAAAGCCCTGTAAGAACCATGCTATGACTTTTCAAATGAAAATCAAGCAGCCAATCAGGGCTGGCTCTTGATATTGTACCTTAACCTTTAAAAGAAATGGTACATATATGCACCTTTTAATGCTTGGAAACATATATGTACCTTTTTGACCCTTGAGGTCCAATAATAAGCCTTATGGGGTACATTAGTTTAAATTGTACCTTGGGGGACAGAAATGGACCCCTACTGTACCCCTATTTCTGACAGTGTGGAGATGATAGTGGACTTCAGGAGAAACCTCCCTGCTCTGAATCATTGGTACAACCCTCCCTTCTATTCAAGAACTGTACCAGAGTGAGCAAAAGGGCCAGTAAAATCACTCTGGACCCCTCACATCCAGCACACTTCCTCTTTGAACTGTTGCCATCTGGTTGACGCTACAGAGCACTGAACACCAGAACGACCAGACACAGGTACAGTTTCTTCCCTCAGGAAATCCATCTAATGAACAATTGATAATGACTGTGGAACACACTACATTATTTATATTTATATACACATACACTTATTTATCTAACACACACATACTTAGTATACACTTAAATTTTGCACATAACATACCTGTACATACATAACTGCTTTTTGTAATATACCTGCCATACCATTGTCAATTAGTAATTGTCATTCCTCACCTACTTATTTGTATTTTGTTTTATTTTTTATTCTTTTATTATATGATTTTTGTTCTGTCGCTGTCATTCTGATGCACTGCGGAGCTTCTATCACGAAAACAAATTCCTCGTATGTGTAAACATACCTGGCAATAAAGCTCATTCTGATTCTGATTCTGAAAATGAACGAAAGTTGGCTCAACATGAGAGTGAATAAATGATGACAGAATTTTCATTTTTGGGTGAACAATTACTTACTGCTTACTTAGACAAAGGTTGAAAGCTAATTTAGAAGAATTGACCATTTGCACAGAGCTTTCTTTAGAACTTCCACATAAAGATAAGCCAGCTTGTAAACTTCCAGTCAAGAGTCATTTGATGTTGTGGTAGAGACTCTTGAGACCCTCACAGAAACCTCTCATGTCTCGTTCTTGTCAGAAACTGAGACACTAAATAATTGCAAAACCATAAATAATGATAGCGGCATTAACATACAGATTTCTGTCTCTCCAATGACAAAAAGTTCATAAAGACTAAAATGTATTCATATGAATTAGAGCAGATCCAAGCATTTCAAGTCTTCTATAGACACTTGGCAGATTTAGGTTTTTGTTCACTTACAAAAATTAATCAACACACAAATAAGATTCAAGATTCAAGATTTTTATCCGTCACATACACAGTAATAGAGCATATATAACCAGCAGTGAAATGTGAGTCAGGTCCGCTTCATGGACAGTGCAATTTATTAAATTATTGAAGAGTACAACACAGATGAAAATATACATAAATAGCTATAAAAGAATGAAATAAAAGTAAACAATAAAAATATAAAAATTAAATATAAAAAAAAATTAAAATTAAATTAAAATAAAATAAAATGTATGCATTTAGCAGATGCTTTCATCCAAAGCGACTTACAGTGCTTTCAGGCTATCAATTTTTACCTATCATTTGGTATAATATAATATAAAAAACATAGCTATTCGCCCCAGCGGACAGTCCGCGCTCAGTCGCGCCGATGTTAGAGCACTGAAACTCGGCATCACTTGGACCCGCTGCGCTCACATTATTCCGGACAGGACGTCCGTCCAAAGATATATTATTGAGAAAGAAAAGCGCAGCTTATCTCCTCCGCGAATCTATACTTTTCCGCAGATGCTCTCTGTGCAGTTTGCCAGTGCACGGGTTCAGAGTGCTCTGCGTACTGCACGCAGCAGCAGCCATTCTCAAGTAAACACTAAACAGCCCCGCTGCTGCTCAGCTCTGTTTCTACCCGGCGCGACTCGCCCGGACACGCCCACTCTCATCTGATTGGCTTAGAGTACAGGATTTCTTACAAACTACAGGAATGTTCAGGATTTCTTCCTTTATAAAATATATTTTTTAATTTTAATTTATTTATTTCCTAAATTTGTAGATTTTTTTTAAAACTTAAATTGAGCAATTGTCTTTCTATTCCGTTGCTCTGTTTTTTTTTTTTTAAATGGCACAATATATGAGGTAGAGACATAGGTATAATAATACAGGTGTTTAGATTTAAAGCAATTCACACAGTTGTTATCATGCTTATTACTTCTTTAAAATGTATTCAATAATACATGTGCATCCAACAATTAATTTTTAATCCTCCTCAGAGAGCCTGTAGCTGCCATTGCTACATGGATACTGTCTAAAAGTGTTTAGGCAGACTTTTATTCCTGCTGCTTTTGTGTGAACAAGCTTAATGAATGACTTATCACATACTGTACATCATTACAAATGAACATTGGAAGCCTGTCAATATCCTCAGTACAGCTGGAAAAATGTCAGTTTACAATAAACAGATTACACATTTTCAGCTCATGGATTAACAGAAGGATAATGTTGCTTTACAAAGGGAACTCTACTTACCTGTATGACCATGGAGACATTGATGGTTTACTGATACCATAATTTAAAATGAGGATTTTGCGATTTTTTGGAAAACATTGAAATTCAGCTGCGGTGCAGATGCATGTGGATTTGATCGGCGTGGGACAGTCCTGTCATCAGCAACAACTACTGAAAATCTGAAAATTCTAATGCAATGATAATATAATACAATTTTATAACATTGTAATGAGCCTATAATTGAGTAAAATTAAATATATTCAGATATAATTAGCCTACAAATTAGTAAAAATTATATATATATATATATATATATATATATATATATATATATATATATATATATATATATATATATATATATGTATATATATATATATATATATCACGTTAAATGTGTTTATTTACTACAGTAGAGAAATAATGAGAAGAATAACAGACTGCAGTAAACAGTAAAGCAGTGTATTCACATTAAGAAAATAAATTAAAATAATATGGTAAGACACACCAATCTGCAATATCAAGCAGAAAAATGTAGAGAAAGTTTTTGTTCAGCTAAAAACAGCTGGAAGCAGAGGAAACTGGAACCACGCCCACTCGTACAGGAAAAATAAGGTGGTTTGTAAAAATTATTAATATATAAAAATGTATTCTTTTTTTATTTATTATATTAGAAATAATAATATAAATATCTAAAATGTTATAAAATTATTATAAACTTGTAAATAAAGGCAGTAAACCTATTGTCTATACTTCTCACCTATTAATCTAAATAATATACCAACATTTGTAATGAGACAATGGCGTGAAATAGAAAGTTATATATATAATATATATAATATATACAGTTGCGATCAAAATTATTCAACCCCCTTGGCCTGCAAGACATTTTGCTGCGGTGAACAACATTTTATGAAATCAATTCAACAAAGGCATCAGTAAAGTAATAGAGAAAGTTTGTTAATACACTTTTGAGTGATTCTAAGAATGGAACATTGATGAATCACGATAAAATTCAAACTGGCTCTAAACATTCATGTTCAAAATAATTCAACCCCCTCTGTGCAGAATCTTATATTCTTTAAAATCACCAATAAACGCTGTCTGTAAGTGATTAGAAGCTTCTGTCACCTCTCTACTACAGTCTTGACCCATTCCTCGCCTGAGAAAGCTTCCAAATCACTGATAATCTTTGGTTTTCACATTGCCACTGCTTTCTTCAAATTCAACCAGATAATTGCAATGAGAATTAAGCCTAGAGACTGAACGGGTCACTCAAGTACATTCCATGACTGATCCCTGAACCAAGCAGTAGTAGATTTGGATGTGTACTTTGGGATGACTGTCCTGCAGGAAAGTCCATTGATCATCAGCTTCAGTCTTTGCAACAAAGGCATCACAATTCTTGTCAAAATGGCCTGATACTTCAAAGAATCTATGATTTCCTTCCTGCTACAGTAAAGAAACCCCATAACTGGACTGATCCACCTCCAAGTTTGATGATGGAGATGGTGTTCTTCTGCTTAGAGCCCTGCACGGGCCTCAAATCTAGGCCCGAGCCCAGCCCTGGCCCGAGACGCTCAGGCCCTAACCCGACCCGTGTCCGACAGCTCATCAGAATTATCAGCCCGAGTCCGACACGAGCCCATGTTTTTATTTATTTATTTATTTTATTACACAGCGGAAGCCTGCCCTATTTGCAACAATTAAAAAGGGGGTCAGTTTTGTGTTATGTTTCTTTTCATTTCTTTATCAAGTTAATTTAGAAAAATGTTTGGAGCATTTTTTTTTAAATGACGATTAACGTTAAACAGCCGACAGCGAGTAGCCTAAAACATAATCAATTAAGCCTCTCAAATTAACGCTAATACTTTACTTGGCTATAATAAAATCCATAGATAAAAAACACTTCAAGCATATCACACAGACAGTTAGTTTAATAAATGTTTATTTATTAAACCACAGTGAGTAAAATAAAATAAAAAAATTGAAATACTGAAGCAGGCTCGCAACAGCTTTCGCAAACGAAATGAGAAATAGCCTACAATCTAAACAAATTTAATTAAAAACTTGCAGGTTATCTTATCTCAAAAATGCACCACAGAACATGTCCATTCTTTTTACCATTCGTTTCCAACAGTTAAACGAAAATAAAGTCCAGTCAAATGAAAAGTTAGAACAGTCTCTAGAACATCGTGGAGAAAAAGAATAGCCTCCAGAGTGGAAGGTTTTAACCTGTCCTCCTCTCTTCTATCACTCTTCCCGCTGCGCTGAAGACACGTTTGCTGATGCTAATGACGGGACACTAAACACAGAGCGAGCCAGTCTTGACAGTTGCGGTAGCATGGTCTCGTGCTCTTTATATTTACATTACTTTAGAGGCCTATAATAGCTACTACTACAATAAGTGGATATAAGTGAAGTATAATCGTGGGTCGCGCTGACGGAAAAGCGTGCGTGCGTGCATGCTTGCGTGAGACTGTAATGTCAATATGTCAGTTTAATTATAACGGGTTGAATTATCATATTATGAAAGTTATGCGGTTCTGAAATGTCTTTCTATGTTTGTTTTTCTATCGTCGACGTCAACTTCTCATTTTTTTATTTTTATCAATGTCTAAAAATATAAATAGAAGGATAACCCAAAAATGGCCCGAGGCCCGGCCGCATGTGAGCTATAACGTGGAAATTGGCCCGATAAATAAGTCGGGGCCGTCGGGCTCAGGCTGAAATACAGGGCTTTACTTCTGCTTATGAGCTTTGCCTGTTTTGCAGCAGACATACCGCTGATCCATGGGTCCAAAAAGTTGCAGTTTGGTCATATCACCCCATAAAACATTCCTCCAGAGCTCCACAGGTCTACACAAATAAATTTTATCAAGTTCAAGTCTTTTGTTCTTCTTGATCAAGAGTGGTATTCTGCAAGATGTCTCAACATGAAGGCCATACTTGTCTAGTGTTCTTCTTGAAATGGTTTCCCTACTTTCATCGGGTCATCTTGCAAGTTTTTGGCTGTACATTGCAGGTTTTTCTCAGTTGCTCTGATTAAACGTTTTATGATATTGTGCTTTTTCTTCAACACCCTCAAAGGCTTTCTGGTAAAACACACTTTAAATTTAGGGGATAAGGCTGAGAGCTGTGGCTCTAGGAACTTTCAATGTCTTGGAAATCTTCATATAGCTTTAGTCTTTCTAAAGTAATACAATATTTATTTTCTTTAGCTTTTGTGAGATCTCTGTTGACATTTTTGCTACTTCAGCACATGCATGGGCTAACTGTATGTGTAACAGTTCAAGCTAATTCTGTTTTTAATAGAGTTTCTAAAGGCTTAATTGTGTTTTGAGACTGTTTCATTCCCCACCATGCAAATAAGTGATTTAAAAACAGCAATACTGAATAGGGGTTGAGTAATTATGAAATAGCAGTATTATTAAAAAATCTTATAACTCAAAAATATATCATTATATATTGACAATATCACTTTTAATATGATCTTCAGAAAGGCTTGTATTTGTAAAGTACTGCAGTCTCTGAGGGGTTGAGTAATTTTGATTGCAACTGTATATATTATGAAATATATAAAACTATAATAATAATAGCAATAATAATATCAACTTAAGTAATTGTTATATTAATGAACTTTTGTTTCCTTATTTGGTCACCTTCCTTTTCTTGTTTTGGTTAATTGATTATTCCCCACCTGTCTCCAGTTCCCTCATTACCTCATGTGTGTTCAAATACCCGGCCTGTTCAGTTCTCCCTTGTCCGTGATTGTATTAACACTGAATGTCTATGTTAATGCTGGTACTTGTATATGCAACGTAACTTATTTGTGAAGTGTAGTATATTGTCTGTATTCTCCTTTGTCATCCAGTAAACTCCTCATTTTGATCACTATCCTTCTCGAGCATTTTTGTCCTTCGTTAGCGCACACCTATTTGTAACAGTAATAGGATCTTTGTTCATTTAAAGATATTAGTTTTGATGTACAAAGAGAGACACAAATGTGTAAGAAAAGCCATTGAGTCAAATTTGTCTCAAGCTAAAATCACCAGGTAACTCACCAGCAATACAGACATCATTCTGAGATCAGCTTAAATCTCGTCCTAATTAGTTAATGGCATTACCTGTAATAAGGTGAAACCTGTAATAAGGTGTGTTTATAGACACAGTCAACCTACCCATCACGAAATGATGTGAACCACCAACGTGTTTCCCAAACAAATTTGCATGTTGTTACAGGTCCAGTGGATGTATTTTTATATGGACTGCTTTATAGTTTCCATAATGGAATCAAAGAGCTGTCTCTCATACTCAGTCTGTTATATTGGCCTCAGGCAAAGTGAGTGTGACAATCATAATCATTATCAAAGAGGCATAAAAAGAAAATCGCAAACAGTGTCATCTGTTAGAAAGGTCAGTTGTGGGCAAAAGCGACAAAATGTCTGCTCATCCTCCCACATAATACCAGAATTTGCTAGTTTATTATAAAATATTTCGTTTTCCCTTTTAAACAAAGACATGACTATTTATCTTTTAGCTTTTTGTGATATAATTATATTGATCATAAATAGGCAAAACAGATAAATTATAGATAAAGCTGACATTGTAAGGATGACTTTCTTGTAGACAAGTAACAATAAAACCATGAATGAATCATATTTGATGTGGTAATTATATCCCAAAAAGAGGGAATCCCATCAACTACGTTGTCACTGCTGTATATTCCATGCTCTGGAATGAACCGTACACAGTAAATATAGGCAGAGGAAAAGCGCTGGTTTGCATATTCTGCCTTAGAAAAACAAAGAGAGTAAACCACATGCAAAAATAACTGTATCAAATCTCACCTTTGATTTTTTTATGTGTGTGTATATATATATATATATATATATATATATATATATATATATATATATATATATATATATATATATATATATATATATATATATATAAAACAAACAAATAGATCCGACCCATATACTCATTTTGTTTTGATATATTACAAAAAGTTGTATTAAATATATTAAAATATGCTTAAAACATTAATTTATGTAAAAACACATGTTGTTTTATGCATTAGAAATCAATAAAATGTCGTCACCATCTAAAATTTTAATTATAAAATTAATCAAACATAGTTTACTTATCATTTCTAAATAAGCTTTATTTTTTTCATATATTTAATCAACATATAGTGATATAGTGTTCTGTAGTTTATACATTTAATGATGATAACAAATACTGGATCCAGTTGTGAATGAACAAAGTCTTTATTTGAATGTTCAAGAGAGCAAAGAGGCCAGATGGTAGGAACAAGTCTCTCGGTCGGTAGTCACTCATTGGCAGCGCAGGGACTGCAGTGGGCAAAACCTTGAAGACAGGAACCGAAGCAGGAAACCGCGAAGATGACACGGCAACTCGAACCCGTAAATCCAAGTACTAGCACAACAGCAGGAAACTCCAACAAACTGGACTAGACGGCACTGCAAGGAGCGAGAATGAAAGAGAACAGTAACAAATGATCTGACACTAGACAAGACAGACACAGGACTATAAGTAGGCCCACAGAAACAAGACACACTTGACGCTGATCTGATTGCTGGTCAGCAGCAGCTGTCACATTTCATTATTGGGTGATTCAACACAAAGTTTTTTTTACCAGCTAAGAAGATCAGCACTTTTGGAGTTTCATCACCCTATCTGATGTGAGTAGAAGTATTGTAACAGATGCCTCACAGGTCTTCCTGAGTGTTCAGCTGTGTCCTGTTGCACTGACACACACAAACTAGGATGAAGATGAGGAAGCCAACCCTGAAAAAGAAAGCAAGCAATTTGGATGTTAAATGAAAAGAGGAAGTCAATTAGAACTATAGGAAAAACAAAGGGCATGGAGAAATCAAGAGTTTGGAAACTACTGGCGACATCAGCAACCAACGACGACCTGATCGGCTGAGAAAAACAACAGTAGTTGATGACAGACAAAAGCTGTGAAAATGAACCCTAAAATACAAGTCTGTAAAATCACTAACAACCTCCAGAATGCTGGGGTGATGCTCTGTCAAAGTGAGGAATTTCTATCTGAGTGATACAGTGGAGATTCTCTTTGTATCCAGGATTCCTCTAACTGCATGAATCATTATGGTAAAGAAATCCCACACAAAAGGAATCTCATTAAAATCAATAAATTGATGTATGTGTATAAGTTTGAAAATTTCATATATTTATTCCATATTTCACAAGCACACATCCATTTACCACAGTAAATATGTAGATTCAATTTGATGTTATCTTCCTGAAACATTTATTATTGTCTTTAATCTGTATGTTCATCAAAAATGGAATGTGTGTTTTTTTGTTATATTTGTTATTTAGCTAAAATATGAAGCAACATCTTATAAAACCTCCATAATTAAATATTCATTTCTTTTTCTTTTTTTTCAACTGTCTTCACACAACTACACATAACAATACAATAATATCGCATATCAAAATACAATGCACTGCAAAAGGATTTTTTTTTTCAATTCAAGTCAACTTCTATGCTGATTTTGTCAATGCATAAGGTACAGCGATGTAGAAATAATAAGCAAAAATGTCTTTATAGAGCACACTTGAGCGCATTTGTCCTGGAGCATCATGTCTGTCAGCATTGTAGTTGCTCTTTGTTCTTCAGTTGGCTTTGTGTGCGACTGTCTGTCACTCACTAATCATGGAGAAAAAAAGGCCCATTCCCTCACCTGAATGGTCACTGTGTCACTAAATCATGGAAAAACAGAACAGGCAAAAGCACCGCTGCTGTTTGTCTCATGCAAATTTGTTGTGTAGGAAAATGGTAGGTGTATTACGTCAGGAGGAATCCTCAGTTGCATCCTGATCAAGGTATAAAAAGTCAGTCTGAAGCACAGTATAGCAATACTCCTACTCTGCTTTACAGGACAGAAGCTGTACAAGAGTGACACTGAACAAGTGAAGAATGAATATCTCTGCTCTGTTGGTGAGTCAATCTGGTAAACATTGTTGTATAGTTTGGCGTATACTGTATGAGTGTCCACTAACTTGTGCTGATTGAAACAGGTGTTAATTTCTGCTGTCGAGTCTGTTTACGGCTATAAGCTGCCCTGCTCTGACTGTGATCAACCATGTTCTCCTGATCGAATGGGAAAAGTCACAGAACAATTACTCAAGTACATGAACTTTGAAGACTGCAGACAGAAGACACACATTTCAAGGAAAGCCAATCCTACTTGGGAGTGCAAGTAAGTGTTCCTACAATTATTTCAGTTATATTTTTATGCTGTATTTCTTGTGTGTAGCAATATTAGACGAGAGGCAGTTGGGTTTTAAAAGGATAAAACTTAAACTGAAAATGAGTAAATGATGACAGAATTTTCATTTTTGGGTGAACTGTTCCTTTAATGACTCATATGCTAACTTTGTTAGTTCAGAATTCTTATTTTCTATTTAATTATACAACTTTGTACTGTTATTTGTTACTATTTCATAGTTTGCATTGTATTTCACGTCATTTAAATGTGTTTAATAAAGTGATTTAGCAGTGCTGTTGTCTGTAGCTAGTTCATGTTGAAGAAATTAATATGGCCTCACTTAGTATATTGCAGACTCTCATCAGCCAGACACAAGTTACAAAATGTTTTTATGACTAAATCAAATTGTGTCTTTAAAGCAGTCTTTATGTTTTTACCTTGAAATATCAGTTTTAAAATCTGATCAATCAAATTTTGATGGTACACTGATTTCAAATAAGACGAATGGCTTCCTTTCCACGCTCAATCCAAATGACTTTTTTGGGGAGCTTGTAAGTTTTGTGAAATTCTGCAAAAAGGCTTTTATGGCATTGTGGCAGGACTTCAAATACACACAACTACATAAAGTTGCTTTAAGTATGTTAACAGTATTTGTTTGCCAGTAGGAATTCAATACCATTTTTAAGTGCTTTTTTAGACTCACAACTCTTTCTTTTCAACAGCTCCACTCCAGACATGGACAGGCTTCTGCCAGTCTTTAACGCCACATGTGACAAGTGCAGAGACCCAAGTTCTTTCATAGAAATGCCGATTCTGCAAAATATCAACATGTTATTCAGACAGAGATGCCCAAGCACTTATAATCATAATCTCTTCATATTAACTGTAAAACCAGTCACAATCTCATTAGGCTGTACGTGTGCAAAGAAACACCACTTTGGACAATTTCACTTTAGATAACTCATTAAAATGTCAATCTCTCAACTGCAATCTGTTTGTACAATTTATTGCAAGCAAAATGATTTAAATATTGTAACTGTGAAGTAATGAATGAGTGTATGAACAATTTCTGAAAAGTTTTTGTAAAAGTCAAATCAATCTTTTTAGTGATCGGGGTTTATACTGTATACAGTATACATGTTATACATACCTGTAAAATTACCTGTTATTATTATTTATTTTTTGCCTATTTATTTTTCTTATAGAAGTGAATAAAGCTTGTTCAAATAAACCAAACTGATTTTGTATGTGTGTGTGTGTGATAAATTAAACAGTACAAGTGTGTTGCAGCTCATTCAGATGACCCCAGTGTCACATTATAGTTATATATGAATATTAATTTGCTTGTTCAGACTCCTCAAACTTGACACGTATGGTTTGCGTGTGTCCCTTGTCTTTGTTGCTTTCCTTAAGCCAGGGGTCGTAACATCTGTAAGAGAACCACAGCGAGAAAAAGAGTGGCAGTACAAACAGAGACCTTGGGATCTTGAAGTGGAAAGACTAGGCTGAAAGCCTGGCATAAGCTAAGGTTGGATTCTTGAGGACTCTGCATCTTGCCCTGGGCTGAGTTTTCCAAAAATTTCGTAAGCCTAAGAAGTTCGTAAAAATGATCGTACGACTGATCTTAATATTACGGTCTGTTTCCCAAAAGCATCTTAACTTAAGTAGCACTTGAAAATCATTGTAGATCTACATGTGCTTTGGAGTAATCGTAAAGTCCTAGGTGCATCATAAGAAGACAGATTTATGCAGTCACCTGCAGGAAAATCCGCAGATTACACCTTTAACTTGATTCAAGTGCAATGTGATTATAATATAAGGATTTGATTGTGCTTTATTGTACACTTTATGACTCGTTTTCTTTATTTTTGTATTAATTTATAAATGAAATAATTAAAAAGGCCATACATTTTTTTAAATACACATTTAAATTAAATGACTGAAACAAAAAAAAAGAATAAAATAAATGCTTCAAAGACTGGGAGAAAAAATATATGTCAATGACTTGAAGTGCACGAAAACCAGCTATGTATTGGACCCAGAAATAACGTCTCTCTCTCTCTCTCTCTCTCTCTCTATTTCTCTATACTGTATATAAATAAATAAATTTAAATAAATGTGTGCATTTAGCAGACACTTTATCCAAAGCGACTTACAGTGCATTCAGGATAACATTTTTTTTTACCTAACATAATATATAAATATAGAAAGTATAATAAATAAGTATAATAAACTATAATATAATATAATACTGTATTTTAATAAGGTGAGATTTCAGCACTTGACAAATGGATAGCGACTCCTAAGTAGCTCTTAAAGCACAGGCTACACGCAATTCTCCGGCCTTGGAGTTTCTGCATCTCAAAAAACTTCTCTGATCTGATGATCAGTGATCTATAAAGGGTGACAATATCACAACCTATGGACTTGAGTCAGCCAATGAGGAATGGTAGCTTTGGAGGGAAAGTTTGTGACCCTTTGTCGTCAGGCATATGTCTTGCCTATTGGTCTTTGATTGGATGTTGATGAAGAAACTATTAAAGATTCTGGTAACACGAATACCTTCCATAGGTATCAACGTATAATATAAATGCACATTTAGACCATTTAAAAATGCAGCCGATCTTGATGTGTTATTGTTACCATGGTAACCAGAGGCCTGGTTTTCTCTACCACATTTTTTGGATGTTTGGGAGGAGCACTGTCCACTATTTGTTAAATATAACAAATACTCATGTGTCTGATCCACCTCATTCATTACCTATGTTAGGAAACTTGAAAGTGTACACTAAGTACACTTCAGAGGCATTTTACAGGTGCATTTCAATAAAGTAGAATGTCATGGAAAAGTTATTTCAGTAATTCAACTCAAATTGTGAAACTGTTGTATTAAATTCAGTGCACACTGTGTAAACTAAAGTAGTTTAAGTCTTTGGTTCTTTTAACTGAGATTTTGGCTCACATTTAACAGAAACCCACCAATTCACGATCTCAACAAATTATAATACTTCATAAGACCAATAAAAAATATTTTTTTAGTGAATTGTTGGCCTTCTGGAAACTATGTTTAAACTTTTGCTTTAATTACTGCCTCAATTCAGCATGGCATGGAGGTGATCAGTTTGTGGCACTGCTGAGGTGATCTGGAAGCCCGGGTTTCTTTGACAGTGGCCTTCAGCTCATCTGCATTTGTTGGTCTCTTGTTTCTCATTTTTCTCTTGACTATAGCCCACAGATTCTCTATGGGCCTCAGGTATGGCGAGTTTGCTGGCCAGTCAAGCACACCAACATCATGGTCATTTAACCAACTTTTGGTGCTTTTGGCAGTGGGCAGGTGCCAAATCCTGCTGGAAATTTTAAATCAGCATCTTTAAAAAGCTGGTCAGCAGAAGGAAGCATGAAGTGCTCCAAAATTTCTTGGTAAACAGGTGTGGTGACTTAAGTTTTCAAGAAACACAATGGACCAACACCAGCAGATGACATTGCACCCCAAATCATCACAGACGGTGGAAACTTAACACTAGACTTCAAGCAACTTGGGTTGTGAGCTTCTCCATCCTTCCTCCAGACTCTAGGACTTTGGTTTCCAAATTAAATACAAAACTTGCTCTTATCTGAAAAGAGGAATTTGGACCACTGGGCAACAGTCCAGTTCTTCTTCTCCTTAGCCCAGGTAAGACGCCTCTGACGTTGTCTGTGGTTCAGCAAATTTCTTCACACGTCTGTGTGAGGTGGCTCTTGATGCCTTGACCCCAGCCTCAGTCCATTCCTTGTGAAGTTCACTCAAATTCTTGAATCGATTTTGTGTGACAAGCCTTATAAATCTGAGGTTCTCTCGGTTGGTTATGCATCTTTTTCTTCCACACATTTTCCTTTCATTAAATTTTCTGTTAACATGCTTGGATACAGCACTCTGTGAACAGCCAGCTTCTTTGGCAATGAATGTTTGTGGCTTACCCTCCTTGTAAAGAGTGTCAGTGATTGTCTTCTGGAAAACTGTTAATTGTGATTGTGTAGCCTAGTGAACAAGACTGAGAGACTATTTTGAAGGCTCAGGCAACCTTTGCATTCTTGAGATGAATGTCATCTCACCATACTCTAATTTGTTGAGATTATGAATTGGTGGGCTTTTGTTAAATGTGAGCCAAAATCATCACAATTAAAAGAACCAAAGATTTAAACTACTTCAGTCTGTGTGCATTACGCTTATTTAATACACAAGTTTCACAATTTGAGTTGAATCTCTGAAATAAATGAACTTTTCCACAATATTCTAATTTATTGAGATGCACCTATATTTCTATTATTATTAATTATTACAGTTTTTTTTAAAACATTCTTTTCCAATTTTAAGTACACTGCAAGAGCACATTCAATAAATTTAAGCACATCTCTTTTCCACAAGGATAAAAATGACTTTTAATATGAGTGATTCCCTTGTGTCCAGAGTGAAGGTGATCCTCCTTGTGTTCAGGATTTCTCTGCCTGACGTACCTGTTCCGCTTGGATCAGGGATGCTGTGGAAGCCCCATCTCGGGGGCAAATACACATATAGCATCTGTTTAGGAGTATATGGAGAAATTTGAGGTGATTAAAGCCCTCTTGGGAAGGCAGAAGTTTGCCGGGGAAACACGGGCTCTAAAGCTATACCGTGGACTATACACATACGAGAAACCGCTTAGGTCTCAAGATGGAACCCCGCCTTCCATGGTTCTCACAGATTCATCATGAAGGCCTGGCACCGGACTTTCTGCCACATCCAGCTGCCTAGAGAGATGGACGATCTCAACAGGGTCTACAGTATGGGCACTCTGGAGAAGTTTAAGGAAGACGACACTAACTGGGGCCTCTCAGTGCCACTACCCATTTGAGGTGAGAACACAGGAAGATACTGGCTCTACACGAAGGCAATAGAACCTAGCGAACGTGTTAGGGGTCGCCCAGCCCACAGCACTACAAATATCTGTCAGCGAGGCGCCACGAGCCAGCGCCCAGGAGGATGCAACACTTTTAGTTGAGTGAGCTCGCAACCTGAACGGGCAAGGCACACCCTGAGCCTTATAAGCCAGGGCTATGGCATCCACAATCCAGTGGGCCATCCTCTGCTTAGACATGGCACTCCCCTACAGCCGGCCTCCCTAGAAGACGGTCTGAGGTCCTGAAGCTTTGTGTCTGGTCTACGTAGCACCTCAATGCTCGGACGGGACAGGTCAAAGCCAGGGCTGGGTCTGCCTCCTCCAGGGGCAGCGCTTGCAGGTTCACCACTTGGTCTTTGAAGGGTGTAGTGGGAAACCTCCCAGGCCGGGCCTCAGAATTACGTGGGAGTCAGCCGGCCCAAACTTCAGGCATGTATCTGAATGTGAACAGCATGAAGTGACTTCAGAACCTTCCGACTCCAAAGGAGGGCAAGCTGTGTTGTCCGTTCGGACCAGCACATGCTTGCCTCGTAAGAGACCTTTGAGACAGTTCAAGGCAAGGTGTCTCCTAACAACTCTAGGCAATTGATGTGCCACGTCCAAACCCCTGAGACTGCATGCCCATCATACGTGTCCCCCCAGCCGGTGGTGGCCGTGTAAACCACAGCATGCCTGGAGATCTGCTCTAGGGGCACCCCTGCCCACAGGGTGAGGGTTTGGTGACAGGACAGCGGGTGAACTGAATCACATAGCTGAGGCTGATGGTCCACAGAAGCCAGCGAGATGGGCTGAGAAGCACTGAGAAGCGCTGACCAGGTGCTTAAAAACCATACAAGCGGGACCAGCGGAACAACAGCCGTACCAGCAGTGGGGCAGCAAGGTGGAACACAGGGACCCAACTCGGGCAACTTGTGAGCAGGCCGGAGTGTGGGGTGAGTGTGGGGTGCAGGGCTCACCTGGTTCCATGGGTTGGCAGAGAATGCGTGAGTAGGGCCTTTGTTGACGCTCTCGAACCGCCTGCTGCTGTCATCTGGCGAAGAAGGAGGATTAGTGAGGTCTTTTACTGCCAGAAACCGGCCAGTGGGCTCCTCCTCCTTCACCACCCTCGATGGCGGTGCAGCAAAGGGGTTTCTCAATGCCCCTGTGTCCCAGACCATTGTCTTCGGTGATGCAGTCAAGAGCTTTGCCCAGCAGTTCTCGGCTGCCCAGAAGCTGACTCAGACGATCCGACACATCCTGCCCCGGCGGACAGCTGATCAGAGATCAGATCGGAGGTGCAAGAGGAGTGGTGGTCCCCAGAGGGTTGGTTCCCTGCGGGGTTTGCCACCATTGTGTCCCTCAAACCACCTGCGCTACTGCTAGAAGTGGTTCTCATCTTTCGGCCACCAGAACGAGCCCCAGATCGCGGCAACGGGACTCCGCTCCCCTGAAGGTAGCAGAGCCTGGTTCGCAACTCCGAGATGGTAATTTTTCCGTCAGTTTGCAATTGCATAACCTGTAATAAGGTGAAACCTTGTTTTTGGCTCCTGAATTGTGTTTATAGCCACTGTGAACCTACCCATCACGGAATGACGTGAACCACCAACGTGTTTCTCAAACAAATTTGCATGTTGTTACAGGCTCCAGTGGATGGATTGACTGCTTTAAAGTTTCCATGATGGAATCAGAGAACTGTCTCTCATACTCAGTCTGTTATATTGGCCTCAGGCAAAGTGATTGAGACAATCAAAATCATTATCAAAGAGGCATGAAGAGAAAATAGAAAATAGTAAACAGTGTCATCTGTTTCAATGTGATAATAGACTGGGGTAAATGAGAAAGGTCAGTCGTGGGCAAAAGCGACAAAATGTCTGCTTATCCTCCCACATAGTACCAGAATTTGCTAGTTTTAAAAAAATAAAAAATAAAACAATTTCTTTTTCCAAGGCATTAAACAAAGCCATGACTATTTATCTTGTAGTGTTTTGTGATGTAATTATATTGATCATAAATAGATCAAAACAGATAAATGATAGACAAAGCTGTCATTTTAAGGGTGCCTTTCTTGTAGACAAGTAACTATCAAACTTGAATGAAACTTCTAACTAACAAACAGTGACTATTTTTTTAAATTAGATTCATCATAAATTGTTTTAATTTTGTATTTGATGTGGTAATTATATCCCAAAAAAATGGAATCCCATCAACTACGTTGTCACTGCAGTATATTCCATGCTCTGGAATGAACCGTACACAGTAAATATAGGCAGAGGCAAAGCGCTGGTTTGCATATTCTGCCTTAGAAAAACAAAGAGAGTAAACCACATGCAAACTTAACTGTATCAAATCTCACCTTTGACTTTTAGATATTCAAATTGAAGACCATATTATTCCTAAATGATCAACTTTTTATAATATATAAAAACAAAATGAGTATGTGGGTCAGATCTATTTGTTTGTTTATTTATTTCTGATCCACATACTCATTTTGTTTTTATATATTATAAAAAGTTGTATTACAAACACAAACACACACACACACACACACACACACACACACTCACACGTAATCATAATCAAATATATATATATATATATATATATATATATATAAAGAATATGCTTAAAACATTAATTTATATTGTTTTAGGCATTAGAAATCAATATAATGTCGTCACCACCTCTATAAAATAAAACAAACATAGTTTACTGATAATTTCTAAATTAGCATTCTTTTTTTCATATATTTATTTAATCAACATATAGTGACTTGCCCTATTGATCCATTTGCAGCTCTTTATTTGGGATAGTCAAACAGATGGGGTCAAACAACAGCAAACTGAGCAAAGGGGGCGAAGCAGAGACAGAATCGGGAAATCAGGCAGAAAGTCGAGGCAGGCAGAGAACACTCAATGACATGAAACAGTCCAGGGTCAAGAGAAGAAAACAAAACACGGGTAATAACGCTCAGAACTGACAGCCGAGGCAAATCAAGACTTTGCAATGAGTGCGTGTGTGTGAGCAGCTTATATGAGTGTTCAAATGAGGTGCAGGTGTAGGTGTAATTAGTCCCAGGTATGAGGCCTTGTGGGAAATGTATTCGGATGATGGCTCACTCTGGTGGTGCAAGGGAGTAGGTACAGGAACCTCCTCTGTAACATCTATACTGTGCCCTCCATTAGTGTTGGAACAGTAGAGACAAAATTATTTTGTTTGCTGTAAAGTCAAGAAATCTGTAAATGTGATTAAAGATAGATATGAGACAAAACTACTGAATGTCATATTTTATTATTGGGTGATTCAACACAAAGATGTTTTACCAGCTAAGAAGATCAGCACTTTTAGAGTTTCATCTCCCTATCTGATGTGAGCAGAAGTATTGGAACAGAAGCAGGGAATGTGTCTTATCAGTTTTATCCATTGCTTCTACATTCTAAGTCTTGAATTCGACGATGACACACACAAACCAGAATGAAGACGAGGAAGCCGACTCTGAGAAAAGCAAGCAATTTGGATGCTAAGAGAAAAGAGGAAGTCAGTTAGAACTGTAAAAAAGGGGCATGGAGAAATCAAGAGTTTGGAAACTACCGGCGACATCAGCAACCAACGATGACCTGGGGTGCGTTTCCCGTACAACTATGTAAGTCGCAGATTAACCACCATAGTATGATGCATAGTTATGGAAATGAACTAGCTAGTCACAACTGTTTCCCAAAACCATGGTACCTGTGTTGCAGATCCATAGTTCAAACTGCATTGGTTTGAGCTGTCGTTCTTCTTCTTCTTCGATCTAATGGCTGACTGGAGCCATGAACACATAACGCCACCTACAGTAACATGGTTTTATTTTCTATTTTCTTCGACTCGAATTACGCTTTTGAAATGACATTATGTAGGAGTCGAGCAATAGCGAATCATTCATTTGTTCTGTAATACATTATATACACACACAGAGTTAAAAATGTGCTCTTTTCTGATCCCAATGTAAATAATTTCACAATTTCATATAAATACTATTTCTTATTTAATATTGATAGGCTAATTAACCACAATTGAAAAAAGATGTTTTTTTTTAAAAAAACTGTGATGTAGAGTTGTGGACATCTGTGGACATTATTTTGCTAAATTTTTCCTATTTAAGTCCTGCCATTCATGGAATTGCTGTTTTTTTTGGAGGAGGTGGAAAATAATATAATCCAGCTATTTCAAAGCTGAAAATGGCCTGTTGCAATGGAAGGATCCTTGGAGGTATAGATACTGTACATGTGCATCAACCAGGCCTTTGCCTTCAAAGTTGAGACCTCCAACATCAGGCCCTTTCCACCCTGGGCCTCTAACATCAGGCCCTCTCCAGTCTGGCCCTTCAATATCAGGTAGCCTCCTTCCTGGGCCTTTAACATCAGGCTTCACATCTTCAGAGGGCAATAAGAAGAAACAACACTTTAAATTCAGCTGTTAGCTACACTGCATTATTATGCTGTTGGAAATTTATGGAGGTGGTGGGTGATGACCTGATGGATGGGTGATGGAAGCACACATGACTCTTTTGTGTGGGCCACTTCTCCAGTTTGCCAGGTGGCTGAAGAGGGTGCATGGCTCTGGTGATAGCTGGCTGCTGGGAGACAGTGGATATCTTCTTCACCCACACCTCCTGTCACCGGTGCAGCATCCAGCCACCATTGCAGTTTAAACCATTTGTTTAATCTGACATAATTTCTGTTACATATTTGGTTTATTTGTCGATACGCATTAAATGAACACTTAAAAACATTAAAAGATACTTTTGCAAACAGTGTATATACTGTGTGTATGTGTGTTCACACAAGCACATTTGTAGAGGAAATTCCATCCATCATCTTCCGGTTATCCGGGGCCGGGTCACGGGGGCAACAGTCTAAGCAGAGATGCCCAGACTTCCCTCTCCCTAGCCACTTCTTCCAGCTCTTCCGGGGGGACCCCTAGGCGTTCCCAGGCCAGCCGGGAGACATAGTCCCTCCAGCGTGTCCTAGGTCTTCCCCGGGGCCTCCTCCCGGTGAAACGTGCCTGGAACACCTCCCTGGGAAGGCGTCCAGGAGGCATCTGAAATAGATGCCCGAGCCACATCAGCTGGCTCCTCTCGATGTGGAGGAGCAACGGCTCTACTCTGAGCTCCTCCCGAGTGACCGAGCTTCTCACCCTATCTCTAAGGGAGCGCCCAGCCACCCGACGGAGAAAGCTCATTTCGGCCACCTGTATCCGGGATCTTGTCCTTTCGGTCATGAGCTGTGGGTGAGAGTAGGTGAGAGGTAGGAACGTAGATTGACGGGTAAATCGAGAGCTTTGCCTTACAGCTAAGCTCCTTCTTCACCACGACAGACCGGTACAGCGACCACATTACTGCAGAAGCTGCACCGATCCGTCTGTCAATCTCACGTTCCATCCTTCATGGGTTCATGGGAGTTGGGCAAAGTGTTCCACGACCGGGATGAAAACCACACTGTTCCTCCTGAATCCGAGGTTCCACTATCGGCCGAATTCTCTTCTCCAGTACCCTGGCATACACTTTCCCAGGGAGGCTGAGAAGTGTGATCCCCCTATAGTTGGAACACACTCTCCGGTCCCCCTTCTTGAAAAGAGGGACCACCACCCCGGTCTGCCAGTCCAGAGGTACTGTCCCCAACCGCCATGCGATGTTGCAGAGGCGTGTCAGCCAAGACAGCCCCAAACATCCAGAGACTTGAGGTACTCGGGGCGGATCTCATCCACCCCCGGTGCCTTGCCACCGAGGAGCTTTTTAACTACCTCGATGACTTCAGCCCGGGTGATGGACGAGTGCTCCTCCGAGTCCCCAGCCACTGCTTCCTCAACGGAAAACAAGTCGGTGGGATTGAGGAGATCCTCGAAGTATTCCTTCCACCGCCCGATGATATCCCCAGTTGAGGTCAACAGGTGCCCATCTCTACTGTAAGCAGTGTTGGTAGGGCACTGCTTCCCCCTCCTGAGGCGTCGAACAGTTTGCCAGAATCTCTTCGAGGCCAACCGATAGTCTTTCTCCATGGCCTCACCGAACTCCTCCCAGGCCCGAGTTTTTGCCTCCACGACTACCACGAGTCCGCTTGGCCTGCCGGTACCTTTCAGCTGCCTCCGGAGTCCCACAAGCCATCCAGGCCCGATAGGACTCCTTCTTCAGCTTGACAGCATCCCTTACTTCCGGTGTCCACCACCGGGTTCGGGGATTGCCGCCTCGACAGGCACCGGAGACCTTACGGCCATAGCTCCGAGCAGCCGCAGTGACAATGGATGTGGAGAACATGGTCCACTTAGACTCAATATCTCCAGACTCCCTCGGGATCCGGTCGAAGCTCTGCCGGAGGTGGGAGTTGAAGATCTCTCTGACAGGGGGCTCGGCCAAACGTTCCCAAAAGACCCTCACAGTACGTTTAGGTCTGCCGAGTCTGTCCAGCTTCCTCCCCCGCCATCGGATCCAACTCACCACCAGGTGGTGATCAGTTGACAGCTCCGCCCCTCTCTTCACCTGAGTGTCCAAGACATATGGCCGAAGGTCTGATGACACGACCACAAAGTCGATCATCGACCTCCGGCCTAGGGTGTCCTGGTGCCACGTGCACTGATGGACACCCTTATGCTTGAACATGGTGTTCGTTATGGACAAACTGTGGTACAGAAATCCAATAACAGAACACCGCTCGGGTTCAGGTCAGGGGGGCCGTTCCTCCCAATCACGCCCCTCCAGGTGTCACTGTCACTGCCCACGTGAGCATTGAAGTCCCCCAGTAGAACGACGGAGTCTCCAGTCGGAGCACTTTCTAGCACCCCTCCCAGAGACTCCAAGAGGGCCGGGTCATCCGCACTGCCGTTCGGCCGTAGGCACAAACGACAGTGAGAGACCTATCCCCGACTCGAAGGCGCAGGGAAGCTATCTTCTCGATCACCGGGGTAAACTCCAACACATGGCGGCTGAGCTGGGGGGCTATTAGCAAACCCACTCCAGCCCTCCGCCTCTCACCATGGCCAACTCCAGAGTGGTAGAGAGTCCAGCGTCTCTCAAGAAGTGTGGTTCCAGAGCCCAAGCTGTGCTTTGAGGTGAGCCCGACTATCTCTAGTCGGTACCTCTCGACCTCCCATCGGGGGTCTCGCCTACGACTGTCGCCCGATCCACTATGCACCGGCCCCTTACGCTCCCTCCTGCAGGTGGTGAGCCCACAGGAGGGCAGCCCCACGTCACTCCTTCGGGCTGAGCCCGGCCGGACCCCATGGGGAAAGGCCCGGCCACCAGGCGCTCACATACGAGCCCCAACCCCGGGGCTGGCTCCAGGGTGGGGCCCCGGCTGCGCCATGCCGGGCGACGTCACGGTCCTTGATTTACATTTTGACATAAGGGGTTTTGTGAACTGTTCTTAGTCTGCCCTGTCACCAAGGACCTATAGAGAGAATTCTATATTCTAATTCTTTAAAAACAACAAAATCACTCACTTATTTATAAATGTTTATCTTATTTGGGTACATTCAGTTACTATAAAAAATACAGTGATTTGAGTATTAACATTTAATATAAGTGAAAACCTCTAACCCACTGTTTTACCAATATTGTTATATGAGAAAATATGTCTTTTGGAATGTTTTTACAAAGATGACTCACTTGACAAACTCACCATTTCTTTGCACAAATTGAACGATGGCTGCGTTCCAATCAGCATGATTAATGCTTTCAGAGGGCACTTCGAAGGAAGAATAATTGCAAAGGCCACGCTGCTATAACTGAATTGGTAATAATAATAAAGAAAGTGTAATAAACTTAAACCACAACTTTAAGTCTTTTAAATCACTCAAAGTGGATGGTGAAATCTTCTAAAGTAATAGGACACAGTGTCAATAACCTGAATAGAACACACCCAAGGTGCGACGCAATCAATGACGTAGACACAGCAAACTGTTCCAATGATACAAGTTTGCGATGCAGTTTGCGAATGTTCGTTTGAACTATGGTTTCGGGAAACACCGAATCGTTGAACTATACGTTTGTAACGGAACTTGCAACCATAGTTGGCTAACGATGCTTTTGGGAAATGCACCCCTGATCAGCTGAGTAAAACAACAGTATATGATGACAGACAAATCAGAAAAACGGTGGAAATGAACCCAATAATACAAGTCTGTAAAATCACTAACAATCTCCAGAAAGCTTTGGGTGATGCTCTGTCAATCTACAGTCCACAGGAGAATTTGACACAGAATTACAGAAGCTACACAACAAGATGCACACCTCTGATCAGCACAAAATATAGAAAGGCAAGATTCTTCACAAATATGAGCCAGTAGAGTTTTGGAACTGAATTGATGGTTCGATGAGACAAAGAAGAACCTTTATCTAAGTGATTGGAAAGCAAAAGTGTGGAGAAAAAAGGGAACTGCAAATGATCCTAAGCATTCAACCTCATCTGTAAAGCTTGGTGGAGGTGGTGTGATGGCATGGGCATGCATGGCTGTCTCTAGAACAGGACCTCTTCATTTTAATGATGACTTAATGTAATATGGCAGTAGCAGAATGAATTTAGAAGGGAAATAACAAAATCATCTTGGCTACCAATATTAAAGAAAATTCCACCAAACTCATTAGAAAGCACTTCATATTGGATCAGGACAGTGAGCCAAAACACCCTGCCAGTTCAGTCAAAGACTTTATCAGGGAAAAGACTTGTAAAGACCAAGAGACCAAGAGTCTGGTGATGTCTATGGATTATAGACTCACTGCTCTGATTGCATGCGAGGGATCTGCAACTAAATAGTAGCTTTTAATCTTTTAGAGCTGCCTTAAATTCAACTGTTCCAATACTTATGCTCACATCAAATAGTGGGGTAAACTCTAAAAGTGCTGTCCTTTTTATTTGGTAAAACATGTATGTGTCTATTTTTGTAATTTTTGTATAAAAAAATGTTAAATGGACTGCATTTATATAGCGCTTTCAACAGACCACATGGCCATCCAAAGCGCTTTACAATTTGCCTCACATTCACCCATTCACACACACACACCGACGGCGGTGTCTGCCATACAAGGCGCCATCCAGCTCATCAGGAGCAGCTGGGGTTAGGTGTCTTGCTCAAGGACACCTCGACACTTGGTCAGGTGGAGCCGGGGATCGAACCACCAACCTTCCGGTTTGTAGACAACCTACATGAACCACTGAGCCACTGAGCTGGATCAGGGCTATATCAGGGAAAAGACATCGGCGCAGAGAAAAGACAAAGCCTGAGATGAAGCCCGTGCATCACTTTCAGGTAGATATGTTCATAATACTGTGAACTTTTTTTGACTATTGACGTTAGTGTGATGTTTTAATGTCGGTAATAATTTCACCACCAACAACAACGACACATCTGAATTAATATTCTAGTTTTCATGACTAGTATTATTGAAAATAACGAGGCGATTGGTTAATTAATAATAATCATATTGTTTAATTGAATAAGAATGTTAAAATACTGTAAGGGAAACAGGTCAATTTAGCTCAAAGGGAATCATTTAAGATTCTAAAGGGAATTTGAACAGAATCACTTTTTCACGGCTGATCACTGAGACGCCCTGCGATTCACTGAACAAGCCGTTTAACAACAAATCTGCGCTGGATATTAATATCCAAAGTATAGTGAAAACACTATCAATTAGCACAGTAACAAGATTGGCAGTTTAAGACATTAACTTGTAAGCACAAAACACAAGATACAGCTCCTTTCAATATGAATAAGGCTATCATAAATCATGTTATCTTATCAAGCATGTGGTTGTAATCCAATAGTTATTAAAAGACATACACAATAAGTGATTATAACATGATAGTCAAATGTGTGGGTTACACATAAATGAATATGGAGTGAAGCAATGGACTCATTTATAAGTACTTTGGAGTTCATTGTGGTCCATTTATACGTAGAAAAGACAGTTTTTAGGATTCCCCTTAGGAATTTCAGTCTGGTTCTGCTAAGTGGGAGAAGTGTTTAAGGATATGGTGTATAACTCTCATGGGTTTACATGTGATTTCCAGCGTTGCATTTCAATTACGAACAACAAATTTGTTCCCCCAAGGGACCCCCAAGGGACCCAAGGGACCAAGATGGCGGCGCGAACACATCGTGAGGCTCAGCGTCTCTCCAGTTTTTGCAATTTTGCAGTATTATTCCTGCTCATCTCGGGTCTGTTCGTACTGAACAGCTTTGCTTTAACATCATACACCCGACAAGAGCTTTTGGATATCGGTGAGGACTTTACCAGCAGTTTTATCACCAATCTTCGACTCATCCCTGAGATCGCTAGAACACCCGAGGCTTCGCACTCTACCCGGCCGGGCGGAAGTGCTCGCAGGTCTAAGAGTCAAGCTAAAGCTAACACCGCTCCGGCTCTCTTTACCCAGCATTTTCCTCGCTAATGTGCGGTCACTGGTGAACAAAATGGATGAGTTACGACTCCGAATCACCCACAGTAAGAGACTTCTGGACTGCAATATCATGGTTTTCACAGAAACATGGCTACACAGCGACGTACCCAACAATGCTATTGAGCTAGCAGGACGCTACACGCTCCGGGCAGATAGAACGGCAGATGACTCCGGCAAGACAAGAGGTGGTGGATTGTGCATTTATGTCAACAAAGCTTGGTGTACGAACACTGTCATTGTTGGGAGACACTGCTCAGCTAACCTAGAGTTTCTCATGGTTAAATGTAGACCTTTTTATCTGCCACGGGAGTTCACTTCCACCATAATAACCGCAGTCTATATTCCACTGGATGCTAATGCCAAGCTTGCTTTGAACGAACTTCATGCAGCCATTAGTAAACAACAGACTGCTCACCCAGAGGCTGCTTTTATTGTCGCGGGTGATTTTAATCACTGCAAATTAAAAACAGTACTCCCCAAATTTCACCAGCATGTTTCCTGTCACACCAGAGGAGACAAAACTTTGGATCATGTTTATACAAACATTAATGGAGCTTACATCGCGAGCCCCCTCCCCCACCTCGGACAGTCTGATCACCTTTCTTTGTTTCTCACCCCTAAGTATTCACCCCTCATCAACCGTGTGAAGCCATCAGTGAGGACCATCAAAGTGTGGCCAACTGGAGCAGACTCTTTACTTCAAGACAGGTTTCAACACACTGACTGGAGTATGTTTGCTTCACAGGCTGCCTGTGGCTCTCACACGGACATTGATATCTACACCTCCTCTGTACTGGATCACATCAACTCCACCATTGACAGTGTAACAACAGAAAAACAGATAACAACATACCCTAATCAGAAGCCATGGATGAACAAGGAAGTTCGACTTCTGCTGAAAGCCAGCAACACTGCCTTCAGGTCAGACGACGCTCAGGCCTACAGTAAATCCAGGGCTAACCTGAAAAGGGGCATCAAAAAGGCCAAGTACTGCTACAAGCTGAAGGTAGAGGAACACTTTTCCAACTCTGACCCCGACGCATGTGGCAGGGCATCCAGATCATCAGTGACTACAAGTCAAGCAACTCCACACCAACAGTCACGGACGTCTCCTTCCTTAATGAGCTAAATGACTTTTATGCTCGAGACGTCCACACTGCACTGAGCCGGATCAACGCACGCAAGGCTGCTGGCCCGGATGGCATTCCTGGACGTGTGCTTAGGGCATGCGCAGAGCAGCTTGCAAGGGTCTTCACAGACATTTTCAACCTGTCCCTCACCCAAGCAACTGTGCCAACATGTTTTAAGTCCACATCCATTGTGCCAGTACCGAAACACTCCTCCCCAACGTGCCTCAATGACTATCGCCCCGTAGCACTCACACCCATCATTATGAAGTTCTTCGAGCGACTGGTCCTAGCACACCTCAAAGACTGCCTCTCACCCACACTGGACCCACACCAATTTGCCTACCGCAGAAATAGGAGCTCAGAGGATGCAGTAAGCACAGTGCTGCACTCTGCACTCACACACCTGGACCATAACAACACGTATGTTAGGATGTTGTTTGTTGACTTCAGTTCAGCATTTAACACCGTCATTCCCTCCAAGCTGACCACAAAACTTGGAGACCTGGACATTAACACCTCCCTCTGCAACTGGTTTATGGACTTTCTGACCAACAGGCCTCAGCATGTTCAGTCAGGCCACACCCACTCCACCACCATCATACTTAACACTGGCCTACCACAGGGCTACAGCACCTGGCCACATGGTGCGCTGACAATAACCTGCTCCTTAACACCAATAAGACCAAGGAGCTCATTGTAGACTTCAGGAAGAAGAATGGAAGCACTCATGACCCCATCCACATTAACGGGATGGTTGTTGAACGTGTCTCCAGCTTCAAGTTCCTGGGAACCACCATCTCGGAGGAACTGTCCTGGGCCACAAACACCTCCAGCCTGGCCAAGAAGGCTCACCAGCACCTTTTCTTCCTCAGGACACTGAAGAAGAACCAGCTGTCTTCATCAATCCTGGTGAACTTCTACCGGTGTGCGATTGAGAGCATCCTGACCAGTTGCATCACAGTCTGGTATGGGAACTGCTCAGTGGCTGACCGCAAGGCACTGCAGAGGGTGGTGAAAACTGCCCAACGCATCACAGGGACACCATTTCCTGCTCTTGAGGACATCCAGAGGAAACGCTGTCTACGTCGAGCTCGCAGCATTCTCAAGGACTCCTCTCACCCTGACCACAGACTGTTTAACCTCCTCCCCTCCGGGAGGCGTTTCAGGAGCCTCCGGACAAGGACCACAAGATTCAGGAACAGCTTTTTCCCTAAAGCTGTCTCCTTGCTGAACTCTGCCCTCTGACACCCCTCAACACCCCCCACACCACACATAGACTCCTCCCCCTCTTCAACACTCTGATTTATTTATTTATTCACAACAAGCAAAAAAACAGTAACTTGTTATTACTTGCACTACTTTCTGTTCATCCAGGAACACTGTATAATCCATTTGCACACTGAAATATTTTCTATGCACTTTACTGTCCATTGCAATACTGTAAATTATGTTCATAGTTCTGCCTATAGTGTACATACACTTTTACATAGCCCATCTGTATAGTATGTTCATAGTACACCTATCTGTATATCGTGCTTATAGTATTTAATATCTGTAAATTATGTCCATAATACTTACCTGTATAGTTATTGTACATATTATAGACCTTTATTCTGTACTTACTGCTTATTGCACTTCTGGTTAGATGCTAACTGCATTTCGTTGCCTTGTACCTACATGTGCAGTGACAATAAAGTTGAATCTAATATAATCTAATCTAACAAATTTGAAAATCTCTTATCCGAATTGAAATTTTCAATAATTGTTCTAGTGGTGTTAATTTTGAAAGCTGTTCTGTGAAAAAGTTGCTTGGTTGGTTATCTTGCTTGGGACTTGTGGCACAGAATGTTTTTATGACCTCCAGTTGCCTTCCTGAGGAATTTGGCTCATGTTTCAACCACAGCCCTGATTGACTCTTTAATTTGTCTGGTTCGAGTCAGATACGCTACAATACATAAAATAATACGAAATAAAAAAATTACATGATTACAAATGCCTGCAAAGGGCACCAAATGCCTGATAATTGCTGCTGGCCAGAAATGCTGCAGCCACTTTAATTTCTTCAACAAAAACACATGGACATCTCAACCCTTACCAAAATTAACCATGGTTTTATCATAGTAAAACTGCTTAATTTTATTTTGTGTGATTTCTGAATGCTTGAGACTATAAAATCAATCAGTCTTATTAATAAGATCATAGCCATAGTTAACTTTCCAGAGCAACTGTTGTAATTTATAAACAATACTATTTAATTACAATTTACTTATTTTATTAAAGTTCTATTTTTTATGGTATTTGTATTTTGAGGGGGCACAACACTACTATTCTGCTTAGGGCACCCATTTGGCCAGCAGCGTTCCTGGTCATCAAAGCATTTGGAAGTGGTTTTGGCACAGTGGACAGGTGCTAAATTCCTGCTGCAAAATGAAATGAGCATCTCCATAAAGCTTGTCAGCAGATGGAAGCATAAAGTGCTCCAAAATCTCCTGGTAGATGGCTGATATATGTATATATATATATATATATATATATATATATATATATATATATATATATATATATATATATATATATATGTATATAAATTGCCTTGATTTTAATATTGATAAAGCAAGGTTCCATTCATACACAGATGATATTATCATTGAAAACAAATTACATTTTGGTTCACATATTAAATATCTGAGAAGTTAGGGTTTTACTTTAGAAATAAATCATGTATTCCATTTAAGATGACGAAAAACTAGTGTCCGCTACATTTCTATGATTCTCCACTATGGGGATGTGATTTACCAGCATGCCCTCTTCTTACCTTCTTTCTTCCTTGGATGCTTTGTACCATAGTGCTCTGAGATTTAAAACTGATTGTAAATTTTTAACTCGTCATTGTGAATTATATGAAAGAGGATGGACTCCTTCAGAATTTGGAGAAAAATGCATTGGCATTTGGTGATATATAAGACAATTATCATCTCTGTTGTTTTATAAAAAGGACTTTGTTTGGGAATCATTCACTATGTTCTCAATCACATTATAATTTCTGTGTGCTCTTTGTCAGAAGTGAACTTGGTAAAACCTCTTTTATGCTTCCATTACAGATTGGAATCTTCTCCAAAAGGAGATGAAGTTACTAAACTTGGCATCTTAAAATTAATTTAAATCCTTATTATGTAATCTATAGAGCAACTTAACAGTGTGTAATTGTTTTTAACCAGTTATTTGTTGCTTTTGAAATGTATGCTGTAACTACGTTGTTTATTTGTATATGCAAACTGGGCTGCCTGTGTTGGTCAGGAATGTTTTCCTGGTTAAATAAAGATATTCATAAGTACATCCAAGTGTGTGAAAACAGTCAGACAATACCTTTTTAAAAATTACATAATTAATTACATACGTTTTTACATAAGTACATAATTTTCGTTGCCTTTTCTTCTGCTTGGTGAGCAGAACAGACTTCTTTAAAAATGTTCAAAAAAATTAATGCTAAAAACTTTTTGACTGGTAGTATATTAAAATGTAATTTCTAAAGTGCCTAAATGTCAAAATTAGTATATATATATGTTTTAAAATTCTAATACTGAGCACAATATTTAATTATTAAGCTGTGACTCATAAAATTCATGTGAATATCTGTCTCTGCTAAAAAAAAAATTTAATGTAACTTTAAAATTGATACTTATGTCCTTTAGCACATTCTGAATGATGATAATAATGGGGATAATAATGTTTGGTTTGACAGAAACACGGAACAGATGTAAGCTGATTGGTATAGTGCAGCGCTGACAGTCAAGACTATTCGATTTATGATTTATTTTCTATTAATTATTGAATGACACCTTCAGAAATGATCACTTATATTTAGGCATAAATATAATAATAATAACAAACCAAATCAGCCACCGGGCCACCAGAAATTCTCCCGGTGCTCCCGATGGACAGTCCAGGTCTGGTTCAAAAAAAACGTGGGTGCCATTTGTTGACAAGAATGCTTCCATGCTGAAAGTGACCTTTCCATAGTATAAACAAATCATTAATAAGAGTAGATGTGTAGGTTGGAGTGTGGGCTAGAAGAAGAAGAACATGATTGTTTGCATCCATTTGATCACAAAATACATTTGATGATCAATAAAACTGATAAAAAAAGTCAAACTGCAAATAGAATGTGAAATACAATATTAACAAAATTAATATACACTTAGATAATTCCAAAAATGTTGTCTTTTTAGATTGTTTATTTGAAAATTATATATATATATATATATATATAAACATTTTTATAATAAATTGTAAATAAATTGTCAAATAATACATAAATAAATAGACTGTACCTTTATGCAACTTTAATTTCAGTTTGTTGTCTATACTTAGACTGTTTTATTGTCCTAATTTAAAAATGAGTCAATCTAAATATAAATGGAAAGCAATCTATTGAGTCTAATATCAGTCAAACAGACCACAGAACAGACATCTTAAAATTGTATTCATTTTAAGAGATGTCATTTTTCAAGTATCATTATTTGCAAACTATTCAACTACCCTTTTACATTTAGCAAAGACACTAAAGTGTTTGACTAGTTTTGAATATGTTACATTGTTGAAAGTAAAAGTTTGAAACGGAAAAGTGTATTCAATATGACGTATAAAGTGAGGAATTTCTATCTGGGTGATACAGTGGAGATTCTCTTTGTATGCAGGATTCCTCTAACTGCATGAATCATTGTGGTAAAGAAATCCCACACAAAAGGAATCCCCATGGAACAATTGCTCTCAATATTGTCCGTCATGGTTTCAACCGATAGCTTGGAGGCACATGTCTAGCTTTGCATATGTCACCTGAAAAACACAACAACAAATGAATGCCTGAAGCACCTTATGCCTGAAGCAGTTACGTGGTCGTTTCTACTTTAAAATGTAATAAATTGAATAGGAAAAAAGCCAGTGTATGCAAATATGCACAGTTATCATCAATATTGGCATTTAATATTGCTAAATGTATTATTAAGTTCATCTTTGCAAACACATAGTTTGATTTATGTGTATAGGTTTGAAAATTTCATATATTTATTCCATATTTCACAAGCACACATCCATTTACCACAGTAAATATGTAGATTTAATTCGATTTTATCTTCCTGAAACATTTATTATTGTCTTTAATCTGTATGCTCTTCAAAAAGGGAATGTGTGTTTTTTTTTTGTTATATTCCTTTTTAGGCTTAAATATGAAGCAAAATCTTATAAAAGCTCCATATTAAAATAATATATATATATTTTTTTTTCAACTGTCTTCACACAACAAGCCAAGTCAAGTCACCTTTATTTTTTATAGCGCTTTAAACAAAATACATTACGTCAAAGCAACTGGACAACATTCATTAGGAAAACAGTGTGTCAATAATGCAAAATGATAGTTAAAGGCAGTTCATTGAATTCAGTGATGTCATCTCTGTTCAGTTACATAGTGTCTGTGCATTTCTTTGCAATCAAGTCATCGATATCGCTGTAGATGAAATGACCCCAACTAAGCAAGCCAGAGGCGACAGCGGCAAGGAACCGAAACTCCATCGGTGACAGAATGGAGAAAAAAACCTTGGGAGAAACCAGGCTCAGTTGGGGGGCCAGTTCTCCTCTGACCAGACGAAACCAGTAGTTCAATTCCAGGCTGCAGCAAAGTCAGATTGTGCAGAAGAATAATCTGTTTCCTGTGGTCTTGTCCTGGTGGTCCTCTGAGACAAGGTCTTTACAGGGGATCTGTATCTGGGGCTCTAGTTGTCCTGGTCTCCGCTGTCTTTCAGGGCAGTAGAGGTCCTTTTCTAGGTGCTGATCCACCATCTGATCTGGATACGTACTGGATCCGGGGCGACTGCAGTGACCCTCTGATCTGGATACAGACTGGATCTGGTGGCTACGTTGACCTCGGAATAAGAGAGAAACAGACAAATATTAGCGTAGATGCCATTCTTCTAATAATGTAGCTAGTAAAGTGTTATGGGAAGTGTTTCCGGTTCCGGTTTACCTAATTAATGCAGCTTAAAAATCCTTTAACGGATTTGGATATTAAAAGCATATTAGTATGTTATGTGTAAACCAGGTTAAAGAGATGGGTCTTTAATCTAGATTTAAACTGCAAGAGTGTGTCTGCCTCCCGAACAATGTTAGGTAGATTATTCCAGAGTTTAGGCGACAAATAGGAAAAGGATCTGCCGCCCACAGTTGATTTTGATATTCTAGGTATTATCAAATTGCCTGAGTTTTCAGAACGTAGCATACATAGAGGATTATAATGTAAAAGGAGCTCATTCAAATACTGAGGTGCAAAACCTTTGATATTCTAGGTATTATCAAATTGCCTGAGTTTTGAGAACGTAGCGTACATAGAGGATTATAATGTAAAAGGAGCTCATTCAAATACTGAGGTGCAAAACCTTTCAGGGTTTTATAAGTAATAAGCAATATTTTAAAATATATACGATGTTTGATAGGGAGCCAGTGCAGTGTTGACAGGACCGGGCTAATATGGTCATACTTCCTGGTTCTAGTAAGAACTCTTGCTGCTGCATTTTGGACTAGCTGTAGTTTGTTTACAATAATCTAACCTTGAGGTCATAAATGCATGGATTAACATTTCTGCATTTGACATTGAGAGCATAGGCCGTAATTTAGATATTTGAGATGGAAAAATGCAGTTTTACAAATGCTAGAAACATGGCTTTCTAAGGAAAGATTGCGATCAAATAGCACACCTAGGTTCTTAACTGATGACGAAGAATTGACAGAGAAACCATCAAGTCTCAGACAGTTTTCTAGGTTATTACAAGCAGAGTTTTTATGTCCTATAATTAACACCTCTGTTTTTTCAGAATTTAGCCGTAAGAAACTACTCGTCATCCAGTTTTTTATATCGACTATGCATTCCGTTAGTTTTTCAAATTGGTGTGTTTCACCGGGCCGCAAAGAAATATATAGCTGAGTATCATCAGCATAACAGTGAAAGCTAACACAAAGTTTCCTGATGATATCTCCCAAGGGTAACATATAAAGCGTGAAGAGTAGCGGCCCTAGTACTGAGCCTTGAGGTACTCCATACGGCACTTGTGATCGATATGATAAATCTTCACTTCACTGCTACGAACTGATGGCTTTCATATAAGTATGATTTAAACCATGCTAATGCACTTCCATTGATGCCAACAAAGTGTTCAAGTCTATGCAAAAGAATGTTGTGGTCAATTGTGTCAAACGCAGCACTAAGATCCAATAAAACTAATAGAGAGATACACCCACGATCAGGTGATAAGAGCAGATCATTTATAACTCTAAGGAGAGCAGTCTCAGTACTATGATACGGTCTAAATCCTGACTGGAAATCTTCACATATAAAATTTTTCTCTAAGAAGGAATATAATTGTGAGGATACCACCTTTTCTAGTATCTTGGACAGAAAAGGGAGATTCGAGATTGGTCTATAATTAACTAGTTCTTTGGGGTCAAGTTGTGTTTTTTTGATGAGAGGCTTAATAACAGCCATTTTGAAGGTTTTGGGGACATATCCTAATGACAATGAGTAATTAATAATAGTCAGAAGAGGATCTATGACTTCTGGAAGCACCTCTTTTAGGAGCTTAGATGGTATAGGGTCTAACATACATGTTGTTGGTTTAGATGATTTAACAAGTTTATACAATTCTTCCTCTCCTATAGTAGAGAATGAGTGGAACTGTTCCTCAGGGGGGTCTATAGTGCACTGTCTGATGTGATACTGTAGTTGACGGCTGAATGGTTGCAATTTTATCTCTAATGGTATCGATTTTAGAAGTAAAGTAGTTCATAAAGTCATTACTGCTGTGGTGTTGGGAAATGTCAACGCTTGTTGAGGCTTTATTTTTCGTTAATTTAGCCACTGTATTGAATAAATACCTGGGGTTATGTTTGTTTTCTTCTAAAAGATAAGAAAAGTAATCGGATCTAGCAGTTTTTAATGCTTTTCTGTAGGATAGGTTACTTTCCCCGCCAAGCAATACGAAATACCTCTAGTTTTGTTTTCCTCCAGCTGTGCTCCATTTTTCGGGCTGCTCTCTTTAGGGTGCGAGTATGCTCATTATACCATGGTGTCATACTGCTTTCCTTAACCTTCCTTAAGTGTAAAGGAGCAACTGTGAGAATCCATAGTTTCTGCTACATCATTAAGTTGTTCTGAGGTTTTGGATGTGCTAAGGAATTTGGATACATCAGGAAGATAACTTAAAAATCAGTCTTTTGTGGTAGAAGTGATGGTTCTTCCATACTTGTAACAAGAAGTAGAATTTACAATTTTGTCTATATGAAGTTTGCACAGAACTAAATAATGATCTGAGATATCATCACTTGGCTGAATAATTTCAACACTATCAACATCAATTCCATGTTAAATCTAGAGTATGATTACGACAATGAGTAGGTCCTGAAACATGTTGTCTAACACAAATAGAGTTCAGAATGTCTATAAATGCTGATCCCAATGCATATTTTTCATTATCGACATGGATATTAAAATCTCCAACTATTAAAACTGTATCTGCAGCCAGAACTAACTCGGATGTAAAATCACCAAACTCTTTATTAAAGTCGCCCTGGTGCCCTGTATACAGTAGCCAGTACAAACATAACAGGGGATTTATCATTAACATTTGTTTCTCTGGATAATGTTATATGTAGCACCATTACTTCAAACGAGTTATACTTGAAGCCTGCCCTCTGAGAAATCCTGAAAAGGTTGTTATAAATTGAAGCAACTCCTCCCCCTTTGCCTTTTAGACGCGGCTCATGTTTATAACAGTAATCTTGGGGGGTGAACAATTAAAATAATGTAATCATCAGGTTTTAGCCAGGTTTCTGTCAGAGTACATCTATATTATGATCAGTGATCATAGTACAACAACACATAACAATACAATAAAATCGCATAACAAAATACAATGCATTGCAAAAGAAGTTCTTCTCAGTTCAAGTCTACTTCTATACTGCTTTTGTCAATGCATAAGGTACAGTGATGGAGAAATTATAAACAAAAATGTCTTTATAGAGCACACTTGAGCGCATTTGTCCTGGAGCATCATGATTGTCAGCACAGCATTGTAGTTGCTCTTTGTTCTTCAGTTGGCTTTGTGTGCGACTGTCTGTCACTCACTAATCATGGAGAAAAAAAGGCCCATTCCCTCACCTGAATGGTCCCTGCATCATTATGGAAAAACAGAACAGGCACAAGCACCCCTGCTGTTTGTCTCATGCAAATTTGTTGTGTAGGAAAGTGGTAGGTGGATTACGTCAGGAGGAATCCTCAGTTGCATCCTGATCAAGGTATAAAAAGTCAGTCTGAAGCACAATATAGCAATACTCCTACTCTGCTTTACAGGACAGAAGCTGTACAAGAGTGACACTGAACAAGTGAAGAATGAATATCTCTGCTCTGTTGGTGAGTCTAGTAAACAGTGACTGTTGTATAGTTTGGCGTATACTTTATGAGTGTCCACTAACTTGTGCTGTTTGAAACAGGTGTTTATTTCTGCTGTCGTGTCTGTTTACGGCTATCATAAGCTGCCCTGCTCTGACTGTGATCAACCATGTTCTCCTGAACGCTTGGGAAACGTCACAAAACAATTACTCGAGTACATGAACTTTGAAGACTGCAGACAGAACAATCGCATTTCAAGTAAAGCCAATCCCACTTGGAAGTGCAAGTAAGTGTTCCTACAATTACTTCAGTTATATTTTTATGCTAGTAACATTTCTAATGTGTAGAGATATTAGATGAGAGGCTGTTGGGTGTTGGGGACTCAAAAAAACAAAGTGTTTATATGGAACACCACTCTTATTTGCTTTTTTTTGGTTCATTAATATTATTTAATTAACAGCTTTATAAAGGTTATTTTACATATTATTTAATGTACTTTGGGAGTGCTTATGCATGCATCTGGTTCATGTTGATGAGATTAATATGACTTCACTTAAAATGCTGACTCTTATCAGCTGAACTCTTTTGAGGTTGAAACTGTATTAACAGTATTTGTTTGTCAGAAGACATTCCATACCATTTAAAGGGCTGTTTAAGATTGAGAATTTGATGGTGATAAAGGATACTATGTGTGACAGTGCTCCAAAACTCAATGAGTCTTTTTTCTTTTTTTTTTCCACAGACCAAGCAATTCAGGTTTGGAATTAAACCTGAAAGTCTTTAATGCCACATGTGGAAAGTGCGCAGATCAAAATTTAAAGGCAGTACCAATTTTGCAAAATATCAACATGGTTTTCAAACAGATCTGCCTGAACAGAACTGGCTATTTTTTTGAAGTAAAACCAGTCACAATCTCATTAGGCTGTACATGTGCAAATTACCTCACTAAATAATATCTGCATGCACTTGTGATAAGCTCAGTAATATATATTCCATCATGTATTCTTTTATTTTTCAGTTGTAAAAGCCAAATATAATGAATATCTATAAAGATCAGTGCTATGGATTATTTGTTATGTTTTTGACAAAAATGCTCTTAAATGTTTTTTTTTACAATGCATGTTTGTAAAAACTTTCTCAAAACCATGTATATACAATTATGCATTTATTGGTGCTATATTAATCTTCTTATAGAAGTAAATAAAACTTGTTCAAATAAACAAAATTGTTCCTTTTTTTGTGTGTATGATATTCTAAACAGTACATGATTTTGAAATGAGCACATTCAGATGTCATACTATGTCACATATAGTTATATCAATTATAGCTCATCCCAATATATGAATGTATAATTTCTATTCAGAAACAGTCACGTTTCATGTATTTGTTACATATTTTATAACTGGGTTATCTAGTTCTTATCAAAATTATTGACACCCTCATTAAATATGAGCAGAGAAGGCTGTGAAAATACAGGGTTATTTTTAAATCTTGCATTCAGAAAATTCACAAAGAAATCTAACTTTACATTGAATTAAAAAAGCGGTGGGTGTCACATTATGAAATAAATGTTTTCTTCAGTACACACTGGCCACAATAACTAGCACTCCTTGAAATCCTTATAAAAAAAGAATCTCTAAAATATTTTCCTGTTCATACTAACAGGCTCAATAACTTTGTGAAGAATAAGTACACCTTAGCATATATATAAGCTGAAATTTAGTAAATTTCAAATATATATTGACTTTAAAAGTAACATCAAATAACACATCAAAAGAGCATGTAGCTAAAATCTTCATGATTAGGGACTCCAGTTATGAACAAACAATGAACAACCTCAAGTGTGAGACAAGTTAGACTTTATTAACTACATAAACACTTAAACTAGTCTAACATACACACATACAGTTGGCATAGGAAGAGGGGTTAAAGCTTAAGCAGTAAAGAGAAGAGAAATAAAGACATGAAGCTATGACACAATTTGTCGTTCAGTAGATCTATAGCCTGAAGGAAACATCAGTTGTAAAAAGGTGAAAATTATACTTATTGTATCAATTAATAAGAGTAAGTTTGATACGTGCACGTCTTATCTGTCTGAAAGGGAGTCCTGATCCAATCTGGAGTCTTAAGCTCATCTTTGCTGAAGATCGTTAATGAAAAGAACCAGTTTAAAGTCAGAGGATCTTGAAGTGGAAAGACTAGCCTGGTACAAGCTTAGGTTGGGTTCTTGAGGACTCTTAGCACTGCATCTTGCCCTAGAGTTTATGCATCTCAAAAAACCTTCTCTGATCTGATGATCAGTGATCTATAAAGTGAGCGAGCTAATGAGGAATGGTAGCTTTGGAGGGAAAGTTTATGACCCCTTGTGCTCAGGCATATGTTTTGCCTATGGTCTTTGATTGGATGTTGATGAAGAAACTTTCTCAAGTGGTTATATCTAGAGGGAGATAGAATTAGGATGGACTGTATAGTACAAGGGTACATTTGTCTGTTTCAAGGTAAATTTAGGGTGAAAACTATACAATCTATCGAGTTGTAAAACAATCTTATCTTGATGTCTGTCATTGTTACCATGGAAACCAGAAGCCTGGTTAGTGATCCACCTCATTCATTACATATGTTAAGAAACATGAAAGTGTACACCATTTAAGGTACACTTCAGAGGCCTTTTACAGGTGCATCTCAATAAATTAGAATGTCGTGGAAAAGTTCATTTATTTCAGTAATCCAATTTAAAAATTGTGAAACTTGTGCATTAAATAAATTCAATGCACACAGACTGAAGTAGTTTAAGTCTTTGGTTCTTTTAATTGTGATGATTTTGGCTCATATTTAACAAAAACTCAACAATTCACAATATCTCTTAAAATTTTAATTTGTAAAATTAATTGGCCTTCTGGAAAGTATGTTCGTTTACTGTACATGTACTCAATTCTTGGTAAGGGCTCCTTTTGCTTTAACACCATGGTCATTTAATCAACTTTTGGGTCTTTTGGCAGTATGGGCAGGTGCCAAATCCTGCTGGAAAATTTAAATCAGCATCTTCAAAAAGCTGGTCAGCAGAAGGAAGCATGAAGTGCTCCAACATTTCTTGGTAAATAAGTGCAGTGACTTTGGTTTTCAAAAAACACAATGGACCAACACCAGCAGATGACATTGCTCCTCCCATATCATCAAAGACTGTGGAAACTTAAACTAGACTTCTAGCAACTTGGGCTATGAGCTTCTCCACCCTTCCTCCAGACTCTTGGACCCTGATTTCCAAATGAAATACAAAACTTGCTCTCATCTGAAAAGAGGACTTTGGACCACTGGGCAACAGTCCAGTTCTTCTTCTCCTTAGCCCAGGTAAGACGCCTCTGACATTGTCTGTGGTTCAGCAAATTCCTTGATATGTCTGTGTGTGGTGGCGCTTGATGCCTTGGCCCCAGCCTCAGTCTATTCCTTGTGAAGTTCACTCAAGTTACTGAATCGAAGAAAATCCTCATAAGTCTGAGGTTCTTTTGGTTGGTTGTGCATCTTTTTCTTCCACACTTTATCCTTCCACTCAACTCTCTGTTAACATGCTTGGATACAGCACTCTGTGAACAGCTAGCTTCTTTGGCAATGAATGTTTGTGGCTTACCCTCCTTCTGAAGGGTGTCAATGATTGTCTTCTGAATAACTGTCAGAAAATCATTCTTCCCCATGATTGTGTAGCCTAGTGAACCAAACTGAGAGACTGTTTTGAAGGCTCAGGAAACCTTTGCAGATTTGAGTTGATTAGCTAATTGCCATCTCACGATATTCTAATTTGTTGAGATAATGAATTGGTGGGTTTTTGTTAAATGTTAACCAAAATCATCACAATTAAAAGAACCAAAGACTTAAACTACTTCAGTCTGTGTGCATTGAATTTATTTAATACATGAGTTTCACAATTTGAGTTGAATCACTGAAATAAATGAACTGTTGACGCCCGTACTGCGATTGAGCTCCGTCACTATATTCTTTTTATCTACTATTTTTATCTTTAAAATCAATTTTAAACACCATCGTTTGTGTTTATATAACGTGTGAATATATCCTCTATTGTATTCTACAACAAAAACAACCAGAGCGCCTCTTTATCACTAGTATTATTTTGAGCTCCTGGGTCCGCTATTAGCTTATAGCCCGTTAGCATCAGCGGCGTAGTTGCTGCTAACTGCGCTTACATTGCAAATACTCTATTCACACACATTACCACTGCTCTACTCACTGTTACTTGCTTTAATGGTGGATGAATGTCTACCTTTGATTGCAGGCGAGGACACGCTCGAGCTGCATTCGGTGCAGCTTGAGCTTGAGGCCATGGGGAAGCAGATTCGCGACCTGAGGTGAGGCAGACCCAGCTGAGAGAGCGGAGAGCTGCGCTGGAATCATCCCGGGCTGACGCTCACAAGTCTTACTTACGGGGTAAGTATACAGCGTGCTGTTAACAGTCCCACCAAGTCTACTCCGTGTGTTTCTGTGCACAGGCCTGGTGAATGAAATCTAATGTATCTCTTGCTCTGGCTACTGTGTATAAACCACCAGGGCCATATACAGAATTCCTAAAAGAATTTGCAGATTTCCTCTCAGACCTTCTAGTTACAGTTAAGGCGCTAATCATGGGAGATTTTAATATTCATTCGGGCCCACTCATCGTTTTAATTATACACTAGATTTAATTATATCGCATGGAATCGATCTTACTATTATAGATATCGTACCTCAAAGTGATGATGTTACAGACCATTTCCTTGTATCGTGCATGCTGCGTTTCACTGATATTAACTATATGTCTCAGCGTTACCGTCTGGGCAGAAGTATTGTTCCAGCCACCAAAGACAGATTTGCAAATAACTTGAGCTATCTCAACTGCTATTTGTACCCAAAAATACACATGAATTAGACGAAATGACTGACAACATGAACACTATTTTCTCTAATACATTAGAAGCTGTTGCCCCCATCAAATTGAAAAAGGTACTGTGCCATGGTATGAGAGTAATACTCACTCTCTCAAGAAAGTAACTCGTAGTCTTGAATGCAAATGGAGAAAAACTAACTTGGAAGTTTTTAGAATTGCATGGAAATACAGTATGTCCAGCTATAGACAGGCTCTAAAAACTGCTAGGGCAGAGCATATCCACAAACTCATAGAAAATAACCAAAACAATCCAAGGTTTTTATTTAGCACAGTGGTTAGATTAACAAATTACCATATGCCACCTGATTCAAATATTCCACCAACGTTAAATAGTAATGACTTTATGAATTTCTTCACTGATAAAATAGATAACATTAGAAATACAATAGTGAATGTAGATTCTACAGCGTCGAACACTTCAGTTTCATCCATCGCACCCAAATGTCACAGGTCGGAGCAGACCACAGATGTCGCGAGTCACGCCCCTTCCTAGTTCCCACCTCGAGGAGGTCCCAAGAACACCCCAATGACCAGACACACGAGAGATAGTAAGTAAATATTAAAACAAACTTTATTAAATTACTAAAAAAAAAATGGTATGGGGAAGGGGGGAAGGGAGGCTAAAATCCAACTCTCCAATTGGAGAGTAACAGTCGCGGGAGTGAGTCCTTCACTCCTCTTTCCTTCTGGCTATGTGGCGACAATCAGCTTATTCACAAGTGCCCCTTGTTCTGACTTGCAGGGCCCTCTCCTTTCCTGGACGTAACAGATACAAGTGGTGAGTATTGAGAGTTTGAATGCACGATGGATACCTGCTGCTACTCGTGGCAAACTCCGACGCGGCCCAGCGGGTTGGACTCCCGGTCGTCCAGATGCTGATGGAGCTGCACAATGGCTGCCGGGATCTGACTGAAACGGGGGGGGGGGGGGGGGGGGGGTTCCACGGTTTCTGTATCCTGAGTGACAGGTCGACGTGCAGGTAGACGCTTCAAAGGGACCTGCTAGATCTGCACAAGAACATACAGGTATGTATAACAGGGGCATACAGGCGGGTGTTCAACACAATATGCTGGCTTTAGCTTTGGGCATGAGGGAAGTACAATCAAATGTAACTGGGGCTTCACTTGGGCATACAGGCGGGTGTACAACACAATATGCTGGCTTTAGCTTTGGGCATAAGGTAAGTACATCAAATGTAACTGGGGCTTCACTTGGGCATACAGGCGGGTGTACAACACAATATGCTGGCTTTAGCTTTGGGCATAAGGTAAGTACATCAAATGTAACTGGGGCTTCACTTGGGCATACAGGCGGGGTACAACACAATATGCTGGCTTTAGCTTTGGGCATAAGGTAAGTACATCAAAGGTAACCGGGGCTTCACTTGGACATACAGGCGGGTGTACAACACAATATGCTGGCTTTAGCTTTGGGCATAAGGTAAGTACATCAAATGTAACTGGGGCTTCACTTGGGCATACAGGCGAATGTACAACACAGTATGCTGGCTTTAGCTTTGGGCATAAGGTAAGTACATCAAAAGGTAACTGGGACTTCACTTGGGCAAACAGGGAAACAGGAAGTGATGTAACTCACAGACCTTTGAGGAAATGGACGTCAGGTGTTCTTTTTCTGAGGCTTCAACCAACTGCTGACAGAGATACGGATCGAAAGCTGCTTCTGCGTTGGGCCGAACACGGCCTCCGCTGGTGTCACACACAGGTAAGTTGTTTCACCCGGGGTGTGCTACACTGGGTGGGTTGAACGCTTCCCTCTTCTTTCTTCCAACCGACAGGGCGAGAGATCTAGACAGGGGCGAACCTTTGAAGAACTCCACAGCAGGTAATAAGACACGCACAGCTGATTTCCTCCTACAGCAGCCAACTCCTCACCGTTAATGCTTCCCACTATATCCACACTGTTCTTACTTGAAATTGTTTCCCGCCACCGTCACGTGGGGCTGAAGGATCAGGATGTCATCGACGGCATATAATTGGAGATGTTTTCTTCGCCCGCCTCAGTACTTACTTCCTTTGCAGGATTTCGTCAGGCCTGAAAGGTGGTTGTTGACGACACAAACAAAGCACCACACTGCAATTTTCAAGTGTATACACTCACAGCAAAGGACAAAGACTCACCCACTGCACTCCACACACTCTTGGTGAATTTAGGGTCAAAACCCCGTCTGGCCAGAGACTCGTCCTGGAAATCGTAGAGAACTGATGCAACGAATATTCAGATTTAAACGTCGCCGCCACGACACCCCAACGTTTTCTCTCGCTCACTGGTCCCGGCTCACCCACAATCCTCCTCCACGGTGGGGCCGCTCACATCCTATGCCACAAACTCACAAAAAGGCTCACAGATAGTTCCCTTTAGATGATTATGCTGCTGTGCGATGGTTTAGGGAACTCACACCGTTACTAACACAAGGTCTCTTTTCCCTCTTCTTTCCAGCTCCTGGATACTTCTCCGGCGGTCATGTGACCTGTCGAAAGGGCCTCCTTCGGCGATACTTCCGGTGAGTCTTCCTGTTTTCAACCACTCAGAATTTGTAACACATGTCCATAGAGCATTTCACAGTTAGGTAGACATCCCAATATACTCAGCCCGGTTTCTGTTTTTGCCAAAGCCTTGTCTCTGCCTTCTTTCCGCTGCACTCGCCCAAACAATCCAACTCACTTGCCGTATCGGCTAGAATAAAAAGCTCTCTCTTCAGTTTTCTGAGGCCCTCTTTATACTCCTCCTTCTCTTCACACTGCCCAATCTGCGAATGCCCCGCTCATCTATCCACCTGCGATCAATAAAACCCTGATTTCCCTCCCCGGAGTTCCCGGAAGCAACCGGTGTTTGAGGATTATGGTCCGGGCGGAACCAATCTCCGTCACTTTTAGTTCCGCCCTTACAAAGTCACTCCGTGACACAAAGATAAACTGCAGTGCTTTACACATATGACAGGAAGAGCTAAATAAACTTATCACTGTATCTAAGCCAACAACATGTTTATTAGATCCTGTACCCACTAAATTACTGAAAGAGTTGTTACCTGTAGCCGAAGAACCACTTCTCAATATTATTAACTCGTCGTTATCTTTAGGTCACGTCCCAAAACCATTCAAGCTGGCGGTTATTAAGCCTCTTATTAAGAAACCAAAACTAGATCCTAGTGAACTGGCAAATTATAGGCCTATTTCAAATCTTCCATTTATGTCTAAAATTTTAGAAAAAGTTGTGTCTGCTCAATTGAGCACCTTCCTGCACAAAAATTATCTGTAATGAAGAATTTCAGTCAGGTTTCAGGCCCAACCATAGCACAGAAACTGCACTTGTTAAAATTACAAATGTCCTGCTTCTTGCGTCAGATCAAGGCTGCATCTCATTTCTAGTTTTACTTGATCTTAGTGCAGCGTTCGACACCATAGATCATGTTATACTCATAGATCGATTACAAAACTATACAGGTATTCAAGGGCAGGCTCTAAGATGGTTTAGATCCTACATGTCCGATCACTACCATTTTGTTTACTTAAATAGGGAGTCATCTCATTTATCATCAGTAAAATATGGAGTGCCACAAGGATCTGTCCTAGGTCCCCTTCTATTTTCAATATGAATGTTGCCCCTTGGTAATATTATTAGAAAACACGGAATTAGCTTCCACTGTTATGCTGATGATACTCAGTTATATATCTCAACGAGACCAGATGAAACCTCTAAATTATCTAAGCTAACAGAGTGTGTTAAAAATGTAAAAGATTGGATGACCAATAATTTTCTCCAATGAAATTCGGATAAGACAGAGATATTAATTATTGGACCAAAAAACACTACACAGAATCTTGTAGATTACAATCTGCAAATAGTCGGATGTACTGTTACTTCTTCTACACTCAAAAATCTGGGTGTTATATTAGACAGCAACTTGTCTTTTGAAAATCATATTTCCCATGTTACAAAAACTGCATTCTTCCATCTTAGAAACATTGCCAAGCTACGAAACATGTTGTCTGTTTCTGATGCAGAAAAGCTTGTTCATGCATTCATGACCTCTAGACTGGACTATTGTAATGCACTTCTAGCTGGTTGTCCTACTTCTTCAATAAGCAAGCTACAGGTAGTCCAAAATGCAGTGGCTAGAGTCCTTACAAGGTCAAGAAAATATGTTCATATTACCCCAATTTTACAGTTTCTGCACTGGCTACCTTTTAAGTTCCGTATCAGTTACAAATTATCATTACTTACCTATAAGGCCCTAAATGGTTTAGCTCCTGCGTACCTAACTAGCCTTCTACCACGCTACAATCCATCACACTCCCTAAGGTCACAAAACGCTGGACCTTTTGGTAGTTCCTAGGATAGCAAAGTCCACTAAAGGAGGTAGAGCTTTTTCACATTTGGCTCCCAAACTCTGGAATAGCCTTCCTGATAATGTTCGGGGTTCAGACACACTCTCTCTGTTTAAATCTAGATTAAAAACGCATCTCTTTTGCCAAGCATTTGAATAATGTATCTTAAACTGTGAGTATAGTTGTATCTGATCAAATGTGCATTCTTATTCTTTAGCTTGGGTTAAAATAATGAATTTTACTTTGTTGGAACAACAGCTATGCTAATGATGTCTCTATTTGTTTCTATGTTTTGCCACGGGATGTAACTAGGGTTTACACAAGCTCCAGTCTGGATCCAGAACACCTGAGAAGAGATGATGCTGACCCTCAGAGGACCCCAGATGATGCTAACTGAATCAACAACAGAACTAACAAATATTACAAGTTACAAGCTACAAGTGTGACTGAATCATATATTAATTATTAATAATATTAATAATATTCATCATCTGGCTGACTACGACTTTTTTTCTATAAATCCTGTCATACGTGCACAAACTGACAGTCACCACTTATAAGCTATTACTAAATATTGTAGAAACATAATTTTCTGTAAAGTTGCTTTGTAACGATTTGTATTGTAAAAAGCGCTATACAAATAAACTTGAATTGAATTGAATTGAACTTTTCCACAACATTCTAATTCATTGAGATGCACCTATATTTCTATTATTATTATTATTAAAGTACAGTTTTTGTAAACATTATTTTTGAATTTTAAGTACACTGCAATAGCACATTCAGTACAATTAAGCACAACTCTTTTCCACAAGGATAAACATGACTTTTAATATGAGGGATTCCCTTGTGTCCTGAGTGAAGGTGATCCTCCTTGTGTTCAGGATTTCTCTGCCTGTTTTAATCTTTGTGAAAAGGATATCCCACACAAAAGGAATCCCCACTATGGAACTATTGTTTCCAGGAAATAACTCTCATGGTGTCAGTATCAACAAACAGTGTCTATTGTTTTGCATATGCAAACATAAAATGTTTATTTAGAAAAAAGAAAAAAAAAAGAAAAAAAAAACCATAGTGAATAAAACATAGTTTTATAGTTTCCCCTAGTTTTTACTTTCTCAAAAAACTCATTCTGTATTTGTATTTGATTTATAAGCATTTTGAAAAATGGGGACATGGGTTATGTCCTCATAAGTCACCCTCTCCTTGTAATATCTGTGTCAGACCCAGTCATTATACAGAGTTGTGTCCTGATATGTCATAAAAACAAGAGCACACACAAACACACTCAGTGATAACTGTGGCTACTATGCTGATTGAAAGTGTACCTGTGTGTTTGCTTTCTGAGTGTGTGTATCTCACTCGCTTATCATGAATGGTCACTGTATCATTATGGAAAAACAGAACAGGCACAAGCACCACTGCTGTTTGTCTCATGCAAATTTGTCGTGTAGGAAACTGGTAGGTGGATTACGTCAGGAGGAATCCTCAGTTGCATCCTGATCAAGGTATAAAAAGTCAGTCTGAAGCACAATATAGCAATACTCCTACTCTGCTTTACAGGACAGAAGCTGTACAAGAGTGACACTGAACAAGTGAAGAATGAATATCTCTGCTCTGTTGGTGAGTCAATCTAGTAAACAGTAATTGTTGTATAGTTTGGCGTATACTGTATGAGTGTCCACTAACTTGTGCTGATTGAAACAGGTGTTTATTTCTGCTGTCGAGTCTGTTTACGGCTATTATGAACTACCCTGCTCTGACTGTGATCAACCATGTTCTCCTGAACTCTTGGGAAACGTCAAAGAACAATTACTCAAGTACATGAGCTTTAAAGACTGCAGACAGAACAAACGTATTTCAAGGAAAGCCAATCCCACTTGGAAGTGCCTGTAAGTGTTCATACAATTACTTCAGTTATATTTTTATGCTATATTTCTTGTGTAGTAATATTAGATGAGAGGCCGTTGGGTTTTAAAAGGATAAAACTTAAATGTAAATGATGACAGAATTTTCCATTCCATTTCCCATTAATTCATATTTTGCATTGTATTTCATGTCATTTAAATGTGTTTAATAAAGTGATTTAGCAGTGCTTATGTCTGTAGCTAGTTCATGTTGAAGGAATTAATATGGCCTCATTTAGTATATTGCAGACTCTCATCAGCCAGACACGAGTTACAAAATGTTTTTATGACTAAATCAAATTGTGTCTTTAAAGCATCCTTTATGTTATCACCTTGAAATATCATTTTTAAAATCTGATCAATCAAATTTTGATGGTACACTGATTTCCAATAAGACGAACTCTCAATCCAAATGACTTTTTTGGGGAGTTTGTACATTTTTGAAATTCTGCGAAAAGGCTTTTATGGCGTTGTGGCAGGACTGCTATAAAGCAGCAACATTAGCTGTGTCCCAGATGGTATTTGCTGTAAGCTACCATAGTCACTACATAAAGTTGCTTTAAGTGTGTTAACAGTATTTGTTTGCCAGTAGGAATTCAATACCATTTTAAGTGCTGTTTTACACAAACAACTCTTTCTTTTCAACAGCTCCACTCCAGACATGGACAGGCTTCTGCCAGTCTTTAACGCCACATGTAACAAGTGCAGAAACCCAAGTTCTTTCATAGAAATGCCGATTTTGCAAAATATCAACATGTTATTCAAACAGAGATGCCCAAGCACTTATAATCATAATCTCTTCATATTAACTGTAAAACCAGTCACAATCTCATTAGGCTGTACGTGTGCAAAGAAACACAGCTTTGGACAGTTTCACTTTAGTTAAACTCATTAAAACATCCACCTCTTAACTGCAATCTGTTTGCACAATTTATTGCAAGCAAATTTCTTTAAATACTGTAACTGTGAAGTAATGCATGAGTGAATGAACAATTTCTGAAATGTTTTTGTAAAAGTCAATTACATTTCTGTAGTAATCTGGGTCTATATGTACATGTTATACATAAAATAACCTGTTATTATTATTTATTTTTTGCCTATTTTTTCTTCTTATAGAAGTGAATAAAGCTTGTTCAAATAAACCAAACTGATTCTCTCTCTCTCTCTCTCTCTCTCTCTCTCTGTTTGTGTGTGTGTGTGATAAATATAAATAGTACATTTGTATAGCAGCTCATTCAGATGACCCCAGTGTCACATTATGGTTACATATTAATATAAATTTGTCCGTTCAGACTCCTCAAACTTGGCACATTTGAGGTATTCCCTTGTGTCCAGAGTAAAGGAGGTAACGATATCACACACAAAAGGAATCCCCATTATGCAATGAATTTTTCCAGGAATAATGTCCATCGCGGTCCAATATCTGACCTAGACTAGAAGTACCTAATGTTTTGCATATGCAAACTTAAAATGCTTACATAAACTCATAGTACTCTATTACTCTAATATAATTTGTTTCAGATTGAGAGTCTATTCTGGAGTAGAACCACTGATCTATATATATATATTCTATATTATAGATCAGTGAGTAGAACAGAAAAGGTGACTCTTTAAATCCATTTAAATGTTTAAATAATTATAAGTTCAGGTTACATGTTGTATTTGTAAATGTGGAAATAAAAGTACTTGTAGTTGTTCTTGTGTTTTAAGGATGATTATTTTGTACTAACAATGTACATGAAATTAAGTTTACTTTCACAAGTTCTGCCGCTTTGAGTGCAGTTTTGGAGGCAATAGTAAAATCACAGTGTAAATTAACTAAACAGAACTGCTTTAATTCCATTTTCTCTCTTCATCAAATTATTAATTACAAAAAATAAATAAAAAAATCTATGCACTTTAATTCAATGTGTGTAAAATTTATTTTATATTAATAAAACCTGCTGTTTCAATACGTTCATTGGCTCTCGATCACAAAAAAAGTACACAGACATAAAACAAAGGGTTGAAAAAATGTCCAATTAATGTGTGATTTACAAATATCTCCTGAGTGCATGAGGTTCCTGTACTGCCTCCCTTGCACCACCAGAGGAAGCCATCGCCCGGATATTAGTTTTCCTATGAACTCCATTTCCCACAAGGCCTCTTACCTGGGACTAATTACACATACACCTGCACCTCATTTCCACCCTCATATAAGCTGCTCACACACGCACTCATTGCAAAGTCTTGATTTGCCTCGGCTGTCAGTTCTGAGCATTATTACCCGTGTTTTGTTTTCTTCTCTTGACCCTGGACTGTTTCACGTTATTGATTGTTCTCTGCCTGCCTCGACTTTCTGAATGATTTCCAGATTCTGTCTCTGCCTTGCCCCTATTGCTCAGTTTGCTGTCGTTTGACCCCGTCTGTTTGACTATCCCAAATAAAGATGCAAATGGATCAAACTCTGTCTGGTTCTTCGCAACAGAAGACTTTGCCATTTAGTGATCCAGCGGCCTTCATGCAACTCTCCTGTAATGGATATGCAGGTCATCGATTCATGGGTTGAATTCAGGCATATAAACACCACTCTTTCTAAACTAAATGCCTGGCCTGGCGCCAGCCTGGCTGGATTTAAATTATTTACGATACCTGTGCGAGCCTCAAAGGAGAAACGAAACACATTCCACAACACACACACACATATAAGCACACACACACACACAAACAAACCTTTCTTAACGTTCTTTACCTTCGTCATTTTATTAATAAGATGTATTTTGAATAGGTTTGTGTATTGCATAAAAATGGTTAATCCTTTTATGCGAGGATTATAAGTTGCTGACATGAAAATGGGAAATGTTTTTGGAATTAATGTTCTCAAATAGAATCTGAGTGTAACCCTACCCCCCTTAGCAGCTCATAAAACTTTATGATCCCACTGGGAAACAGGACAAAAAAAGAGAATAGTACCCTTTTATTCTCTCAATGTATTATAAATGTATTGATTATTGCCTAGTAGATGTTTCCCCATATAAATTGGAGTATCTGCAGTTTTATCGTGTGTTAATCAAACTTTAAATGTGTGTAATTCTGCATTTGAATTTAACTTAATGTTTTGATCATTTATATATTATTTTTGGTATCTGTTTAATCGTCATGCTTTGACGGACTCACTTATATAAAGGAAATTAATGAAAAATTTATTAATCTGGAATTACGAACTTGCTAGAATATCACTGCTGAAATCTGATAAGCCATAACTTATGAGAGTGGGTGTTTCCCCAGAGACAAAGGAACTTTTTCCCGCTTCAGATCGCGGATGTTCATTGGTTGTTCACACGAACAGAGGCGTGAACCATTTCAAGCCATAAGAGCTGACCCAGGAAGTTCCTCCCTCTTTTTTCTCTTAGTCCTTCTTCGCTTCCACGCTTCTGACCCTGCTGGTCTTTCTTCGCGGCCTCGGTCCGCTCTCCTATCGCTGGCCCTCTCAGCAAGGCGGCTGAGAGGACAGCCGTTCTCATGGCTCCTTCAGGAGCTTTCATCTCGTTGTTTGTTTCTTTTCCTTACTAAGTTTATTCTCCTATTCGCCTCTCCACATGAGGAAGACGAATTCTGAAACACTGCTTTGTTGGATCTTTCAAATATCGCGCGATTCCGCAGCAACCCGCGGAAGACACGAAAGAACACGCCTTGCCACAAAGGACCACGCTGCTCCAGCTCACGCTGCTCCAGCGCACGCTTGTCTGGCAAGTCTCAAAACACCACACTCACACGCACGCTAGACCCATGCAAGTATCTGTGACGAGTGGGGCGGGGCCGAGAGACGTGAGAACGAGGAGTGAGTCCAGGTGTAGTGATTGGAGATGAGCTACACCTGCGACCCACCACCGGTCTCGAGTCCCACGTAGGAGATGGAAGGATATAAAACTGGAGCAACGACCGTGAAGTACGAGAGAGGACCAGGCCTGGGATTTCAGTTGTGTTTTGGTTTTTATTTGAGCGCACCAGTCGTCCGTGAGGGGCTGGTGCGCTGTTTTGTGTTAATTTTGAATAATTAAAATGTGATTTGATTGTGCGCCGGTTCCCACCTCCTTCTTCCCGATGAATATGGAGATAATATTATTACAGTGGTGCCGAAGCTCGGGAGAAGGAGGGACGCGCTGCTGAAGATCCCTCGCCGCTGTGGTGAATCCGCGGTGCCATCGAGCTGGCGATGAAGTGTGCCGCTATTGAATGCTCGAAGCGGTGGGCTGGAGCGAGTTGCCGGGGACGGGCGAGCTCGCTGCCGGCCGCCCGTGATGTTGAGGGGCGGTTGCCATCCGTGAGGGAGCGGAGGAGTCGGCGGCATTCGCCAGTGGGCCGGAGCCTGCTGCCATCCGCCGGAACGGGGAGGAGCAGGGAACGGGGACTCCTGCCGGCTGCCCAAAACCGGAGGAGCCGTCGCCGTCCACCGGGCGGCGGAGGATTGTCGTGCTGTCCGCCGAGGGCCGTCCAGTGCCACCGCCAGGCACCGCGGAGGAGATCACCCAGCTGGTGGAGGGCCGAGCAGGAGTGCGTCTGGGAACCGGAATTTTTTTTTTCCTCTCTCCCCTCTCTCATCTCTGTCGCTCCTCCTTCCAACTCCTTTTCTCTCGCCTCGTCTGTCCTACCCCCAGGTTCCCGCAGGTCCCTGTGAGCGGTCCCCCACGGAGGGAGAGGGGGGGAGAGTAGAGCGCAGTCTCGAGGGTACCCCCTGGCCTGCGAGGGGTGATGAGGGTATGTGGCAAGTGGGGCGGGGCCGAGGGAAGTGGGAACAAGGAGTGAGGCCGGCGGGATGATTGGGAAATCAGCGACACCTGCGCCCCACCGCCAGTCTCGAGTCCCACGTAGGAGATGGAAGGATACAAGACTGGAGCGACGATAGTGAAGGACGAGAGAGGACCAGGGGCCTCATGTACAAAGACTTGCGTTGAATTCATACTAAAACATTGCGTACGGACAAAGCTGTAAATGTGCGTACGCACAAAAAAAAACAGATGTATGAATCTCTGCGTACGAAGGATTCCACGCATATTCTCTTTGTACATCCCAATTAACGTAAAATTGAGTGCACATGCACGAGCACAACGCCCCACCCAGTCTCCTCCCCTAATTAAATCAATTTAAATATGGTAATGAGTCCACTTTGGCAAAAGATAGCAGTAAGAAAATGGCTAAGGCAAGCGGCAAGAAACGAAACTTTACGGAAAGTGAATTGGAGGTGCTACTATCGGAGGTAGAGACTAGAAAACATATTTTATTTGGAACGTTGTCCTCTGGAATTAATAACAAAAGGAAAAAATATGAGTGGGAGAGTTTGGCTGAAGCCGTCAATGCGGTGGGATCTGAAAGTCGCACTATAAATGAGCTTAAAAAGAAATGGTCTGATATAAAGGTGGACGTTAAACGGAGAACTGCTGCGCACCGACAAAGTGTGGGCAGGACAGGCAGTGGTAAAGGGGTCGATGAACTTACACCCTTTGAGCAGAGAGTTGCCTCAATTATGGGTGAAACTTTACTCTCTGGAGTAGTATCTTCTGCTGTGGGAGACTCCGATTTACAGGATTGCGACGAAGGTAACCAATTTCTCATTTGTTTTTACTTTGGTACATATAGCGTACCTATATTTCATTGTCAAATGCATTCAGTGTAGCGAACCAAAAGTATACACCAGAGATTTTACGGATCCATTTCATTTATTGCAAATGTGTGTGCCCCTTAAAAATGGAACGTACTTAAATTACAGTTAACATTTGCCTTTTTATTTAGACCCATATGGCGCAACTGCCGAAACATCCACTTCCCTGTAATTTCACTGTTAGTACATCCGACCGTGAGCGTGAAAGCTGGCGTACGCAAAGTTTTTGTGCGTACGCAAGGTTGATACATGAGACCCCAGGTCTGGGCCATTATTTTATGTTTGCTTTTTATTTTGTGCGCACCAGTCATCCGTGAGGGGTGGGTGCGCTGTTTTGTGTTTATTTTTGTTATTAAAGTTTCATTTTGATTGTGCGCCGGTTCCCGCATCCTTCTTCCCGATGAGTATGGAGATTTTATTATTACAGTATCATTCTCTATGGAGATTTAAGTGCTGCTTAAAGTTTGTCTATGATTTGATTCGTTTGTCTCTCTCTCATCCTTTCTCTCTCATTCTCTCTCTCTCTCTCTCTCGTTTGGATTCCGTTATGTCTTGTACAAAGTTTACTGTCTGTATTGTCGTACGCCTATTTACTCTGTGTGATTTGTAGTTTGATGTATTATTAGTTCAATTATTAAAAAACAATATATATTCATGATTGCCTCTGAACAGCTCACATTACGAGTCAATGAAATGTCTGATCTTTAGCTACACGATCTTTACTTTTTAGTAGACAATTTTATAATGATAGGATAATGTTTTCATAGCCAGAGAATATTTTCCTTGAATTATAAGAAGTGATAACTTTATTGAAAGTTGATAAGTTAATCTTACGGCCGTTTGCTGGACAAACCACTGTTTGATTTGCAGTAATTTACAGTAAGAGATATCACTATAATTGATATGAAGAATGGAATATTGACATATTAATGAGTAAATTACAGTGCCCTGTAATGAGTTATTGATACAGTACATGCAATTGAGCTATTTTTCATCTTCAATAATTTTAATGTAACTGTCATATGAGATATATGTATTAATCATATTCCTGATTAATTATTCAAATTCCCTATATATCATTTGAGTTAATAATTATGTACAACCCAGTGCGGCTAAACTCCACCGAATTGACCGCCCAAGCATCTCAGCTGGCATCAACAACAGCATCAGCTGAACCGACTGACCACTCTAACAGAGGAGCTAGTTCAAGCATTGCAAAGGTATCCGTCATTCAAATAAACCTTCGCCATTAATGACTTCCTTGGTCAGCCCACGCCTCGCCTTCCAAGAATGGTTTGACAGAATTCTGACTATGTGTAGGGGTTTCCTGTTACAGTGCTCTCTTTTCTTCAATCAACAGCCGCTATTATACCCCACGGAATCCAGCCGTATAGCATTTGTTTGTTCCGGCAGGGCGTTAGAGTGGACAATAGCAGTCTGGAGGACGGATGGTTCCGCTTTCCCCTTGTTCGAGGCATTCCTTCAACAGTTCTGTGAGGTATTTGAACATTCTACGGAGAGAGGAGATGCTGGAGAGCAGCTATTAAGCCTTACTCAAGGGAGGAGCTCAGCTGCGGAGTATGCTCTCTCATTTCCACACTCGCAGGAACCAATGCAACTAGGAACGACCCACATCACGCCCGAGGAATGCGAATGTCGTGGATCTTGCTTTAATCTACCAGCTCAGTTAATCACTCAGAACAAAGTATTTCTGACTTCAGCACTCGTAGATTCGGGGGCAGCGGGGAATTTCATTTCAAGTGAGTTTGTTACTCAGTGCCAATTGACCCTCACTGCCTGCAACTCACTCTTGGCAGTGGAGGTTCTAGATGGATGACCCCTCGGTGACGGGAGGATTCTCCAGATCACAGAGGAAGCCAAGCTCCTCATTGGAAACTTGCATACAGAAACCATATGATTCTATGTCATCAGTTCATCCACTCACTCCATTATCATTGGACTACCCTGGCTGTGCACCCATAACCCTCACATCTCCTGGAGAGAGAATCAAATTATCCAGTGGGACCCCTCTTGTCAAGTTCGCGGTTTGTCCAAGATTTCAAGAATCCACAGCAAGGCCTCTGACCCCTCTGTTCCGGACGTTAACAGCCTAAATGTGCCAGTCGAGTACTCTGACTTAATCGAGGCCTTCATCAAGAGAAAAGCATCTCAATTACCTGAACACCGCACTGTAGACTGCATTATTGACCTAATGCCCGGTACCACACCGCCTAAGGGAAGAATCTTCCCTCTGTCACAACCAGAATCTGAAGCAATGAAGCGCTACATCGAGGAAGAATCGGCCAAGGGCTTCATCAGACCTTCGTTTTCACCAGCTTCAGCCGGGTTCTTGTTTGTTAAAAAGAAGGATGGGGGATTGTGGCCCTGTATTGACTATCGTTGCCTGAATTATATCATTGTGAAATTTCACTTCAGCGCACACTTGTACATTAAATCCTTCTGTTTTCAATAAAAGTAGATCCGTGTTGTTTTTCTCAGCAGTATTCCCATGGTGGTCACAAAAACAGACAACCATGAAAAAAGAAAATGCCGCTGACCAGATTACTATAAAAGCATCATTTGGATTGTCAGTTCTTCCTTAGAGCTTCCTGATGATGTGTATTCGCTCTGATACCTCAAACTGCAATGGAGGGAGCTCAGAGTTCCACATGATCGGCTGCCTAACGCATCTCATCTGCATATTCGCGTCGGCCCTGAGCCTCCGCTCTACACACGTCAGGTCTGCTTCACCAGCCTGCGGTAGTGGGGCATGACTTTACTCTCCGGAAGGTAAAGTGCAATTTCCAGAGCCACCAAGATAGTGAACTCAAAAACAATCAGCTCCCGATGGCTGATACGAAACCTCTCCTCCAATTTCTGGAGACAAAGAAAAACAAAAAGATATATATTAGATATAAAAAGATATACAAACACTGACAACTTTGACAGGGTGAGTGCATTTTTGCCTGAAAAAACATGAAGCAGCACCAGAGTTTTAAACAATAATATTAAGAAAGTTTCTTGAGCATTAAATCAGCATTTTAGAATGATTTCTGAAGATCATGTAACACTGAAGACTGGTGTAATTCAGCTAAAAATTCAGCTTTGACTCACAGGACTAAATTACATTTTAAAATAGATTAAAATACAAAAGTTATGAGAAAATGGAACAATAATTCACAATATTACGGTTTCTCATTAAATAAATGCCGCCTTTTGAGCAGAAGACACTAATCATCCCATCTTCAAACTTTTGAACTGTCGTGTATGTGTGTTGTCAGGAAAATGTGTGTCGGAGCATCACTCACATCAATCTAACCCTAACTCACTGAACGGATTTCTCTCTTCAAACTGATGAAAAGACGGAAAAACAGAGATGTCGGGAGACATAAAGAGAACAGATGACAACGACGACAAACTAAAAATCATATTCACGCAAATGTAACTTAAGTACTTCAATCAGTTATTTGAATTTATTCAGTGAGTTTTCATAAGGTTTTAAGGTGTCTTTTGAAAAAGTTTGGTTTCATCTGGTTATTGCATACATATTCGTACATACATATTTAAAATATAAGTGTACCTTCTGATTTTGCTCAGTGTGAGTTTGATGTGTGGGAATGAGCCTGTCCTCCAACAAAAAACGACCATATCCGTCGTTTGTGCAAGCACCTTATTACGTCCTATATTTAGGTTTTAAAGTTAAGCGCCCTCTAGCGGGGGTAAAAATAATGACAGTATCCCATTGCGTCTGTCGTCATGAAATGACGTATAACGTCATTACCAATCAAAACGCACGTTTATTTCCTACATATTTTCCAACTTATTCGTTCGAATGACCACAACTAACCCCACCCCTAAACCTAACCCTCACAGAAATCACATGCTAAATTATGATTTATTGACCATTTACATTTTCGTGCACGTCCGTTCCTGTGATCGAACCCACGATAGCATGATTACATTTTAAGGTATAAAACAACAATCTACCAACTGAGCTACACGAAACACAAATCAGAGTGCAAATAAAAGATTAGAAAACATTAATATGAAAACGACCTTTTGCCGATAGGGGCATAATTGTAGTATACGTTCTGATGGGTCATATTTCAGGGATTTGGACAAACGACCTATACGAGCGTATTGGTTGGAGGACAGGTTAAGGCAACCACAGCGAGAGAAAGAGAGTGACAGAACAATCACCAAATTTACATTAGTAAGATAATCAGATTTTTTTTTTTATTACAGTTTATTACAGTGTCAGTAACAACATCAGCTGGATAAGTTATCTTTTCCATGTCTGTAGGTCAGACCACCCTGCTTTCAGCAGTGGCTTAATCACACAGATAGCCATTCATCCCCAGTGTAACAATATAAAACTTCATAATCATCGGGAAGAAGGAGGTGGAAACTGGCGGACACTGAATTCAAAACTTTAATAATAAAATATACACAAACAAAAACCAATCACAAAGCCCAGGCCTGGTCCTCTCTCGTCCTTCACTGTCGTCGCTCCTCTTTTGTATCCTTCCAGTCTCCTCCGTGGGACTCGAGAACGGTGAGTGGAGCAGGTGTTGCTCATTTCCCGAATCACTCCACAGGCCACTGGTATTAATTTTGCGTTCCTGGGTATGCTTTTTTTAAATTCTCAAATACAGGCAGAAACAGAAATTTCTTCTAAAAAATAAACACAACGGTATATCATTCACCCTCCTTCATCTAGAGAATAACATTTGTTTTCAGCAGCAAGGAGAGTGTCAGGTGTGCCTTCCTGTTGACATGAGAGATGGTTTCTATATAAAATCTTACACTGTCAGCAGATCGCGCCACTAGTGTTTGGCCAACTCAGAGACAGCTTTTCATCCTACTCTTACCATGTGCAGAACAAGAGTGACTCAATTCATTGTCACAGACTCAATGCTTCAACGAGTTGCAGAACTAACTGACTGTGACACTCTTAATGTGAAGCAAGTTGTCATCCATAACAATATACACAGTTATTTTCTGGTTTTAGATAGTCTCAGTCATTTCTGGTCAAAAACAGCTTTAAGGGGAACACATAAACTTTTTTTACATAATCCATTCACAATTTGAAGAAGGGGGAAAAAAAACTTAAATGTTGTTTTTATATTAAATCTAAAAATATTAAATGCATTATTATTCAATTGTTACGGCATTAATAATTAACTTTTTAATAAAATATTCAATTTGTAGGCTGTTTGTGCCTGGGCTTAATTATTATAAATATATTTTTTCAATGACATGAGACTGTCTGACTCCCTGCACTTGCTACACTTTACACTTCAGTACAGTAAAAGGCCTACAGTTTGTCATAATAGTCATTTTATAATAAATTTAAAAGCAAGACTAAAGCAAAAAGCAAAAACCTAGTGAGTTGAAATGGCAACTGCTAATGAGTGATCCTCTACTGGTTATAATGCTAATTTCATGAAAATTTCATCTTAAGGAGTCTTTTTTTCCACTATAGGAGACATTTTTGACATCTTTTTACATATATTCGTGAATTTGATTCATTCAAAATGAATCTTTAAAGTGAATAGCATTGGAAATTAATAAAGGCTTTAAAATATTAAGTGTTTTAAAAACTATGAAGGTATTGATTATCAAGAAAGCCATTACGAAATCTCGAGATAAGCCTAAAATTACGATAGTGACAAATATTGTTAAATAACATGAAACTCTCAGGTTTCATTAAGAATATTTTATTTTGTGTTTAAAAAATGAACGAAGGTTGGCTCAACATGAGAGTGAATAAATGATGACAGAATTTTCATCTTTGGGTGAACAATTACTTACTGCTTACTTAGACAAGGGCTGAAAGCTAATTTAGAAGAATTGACCATTTGCACAGAGCTTTCTTTAGAACTTCCACATAAAGATAAGCCAGCTTGTAAACTTGCAGCGAAGAGTCATTTGATGTTGTGGTAGAGACTCTTGAGACCCTCACAGAAACCTCTCCTGTCTCGTTCTTGTCAGAAACTGAGAAACTAAATAATTGCAAAACTGTAAAGAATGATAGCGGCATTGACATACAGATTTCTGTCTCTCCACTGACAGTTCACATGATTTTGACACTTCAAAAAGTTCATAAATACATCATAAAATTAATTCATATGAATTAGAGCAGATCCAAGCATTTCAAGTCCTCTATAGACACTTGACAGATTTAGGTTTTTATTCAAACACAAAAATTAATCAACACACATAGGCTACATAAGATTCAAGATTCAAGATTTTTATTTGTCACATACACAATTATATAGAGCATATATTACCAGCAGTGAAATGTGAGTCAGGTCCGCTCTATGGACAGTGCAATTATTATTAAATTGTTGAAGAGTACAACACATATGAAAATATACATAAATATAGCTATAAAAGAATGAAATAAAAGTAAACAATAAAAATATAAAAATTTCATATGAAAAATGTGTACAAAAAGATGTATACTGTAGAATTAAATATAAAATGGAAAATAATGTGCATGAAAGTACACTACGTATAGTCTTATACAGTATATTAACATATGTAGGGATGTAGAAGAGGCAAATGTGCAAACAGGTTGACACTTTCAGTATGTCAATGTGAGGAATTTAATAATGAATATCTTACTGATAAAGTGAATATTAAGTGGAGACATGAAGATGTTAAGGCCTGGGGGAAGAAACTCCTCCTAAACTCTTACATAAAGCAAGAAGCTCAATATTTTTTTTGATGGAAGCATCTTTGCAATGTTTTGAATTTCTTCGAGTTTAGTTGGAATGAACTTAATACTTCTGTGATCAAGCTGCTACTTGTTGGACTATTCAAACTACTTTTATGTCTGTCATTATTTTAAATGCCATATCTCTCAGTGATAATGATAAGACCTGTAAGATGGTTAATTCACTGTAAAGTCATGTATATTTATAGCACAAACAAATTAGACTCCGATGGGACAGATGTGACAAATGACTCAAGTGTATAATGTATACATTGTCCTCTGTGATCAGTTGTTTTAAATTTCTATAATAAAATAATGGATTGCGTCAAATCAGTTACAAAACATGCTCATTCAGACTTGTTAGAGTAATGACTAACACTTTAAATTACGTGTCCATGTTAATACTATAATATTTAACTACAAAAATAAAATAAAAAAATAAAATGTGCAATTATATTGAGCTCCAGAAAAAAAAAATATACACGTTAATTCCATATTGTTCAACAAAATTACTCATTATTTACATAATAAGTAAAATAATACTAAAGTGTGATGATCACCTCAGAACCTTGCAATCATGACGCCCAAATATGCAGTCAAGGTGTAGGTACATTTAGACACAGGGCCAAATGGACTGTCTTTCACAGAGAAGTCCATGTAAACTATCAGAATACATTACCAGTCTCTCTCGAGCGCACTGCCTCTAAAGTGACCCCCTTCAGAAACCCGTACAGAACCCACCGCGGTCGAGACTCCAGCGAAGAGCCGCAGCTCTGCACTGACAGCAGGGTCGGAGACTTCCGCGCTCCGAGCGGAGTGGGCTGCAGACTGCACGGGGACAGAAGATTGCTCTGCGAGGAGAACAAGCCCCTCTCCCTCTCCAGGAACATCTCGGTACTCCCGGCGTCACTGAACCTAGAATCCGACGGCAGAACCAGGATGGGCGGGACGTTGAGCAGTCCGAGTCTGGGGACAGAGAGGCTGGGGAAGGTCCCATAGCTACTCGCCCCAGCGGACAGTCCGCTCACAGTCGCTTCGATGTCAGAGCACTGAAACTCGGCATCACTTGGACCCGCTGCGCTCACATTGTTCCGCACAGGACGTCCGTCCAAAGATATATTAGTGAGAAAGAAAAGCGCAGCTTGTCTCCTCCGCGAATCTATACTTTTCCGCAGATGCTCTCTGTGCAGTTTGCCAGTGCACGGGTTCAGAGTGCTCTGCGTACTGCACGCAGCAGCAGCCATTCTCAAGTAAACACTAAACAGCCCCGCTGCTGCTCAGCTCTGTTTCTACCCCGGCGCTACTCGCCCAGACACGCCCACTCTCATCTGATTGGCTTAGGGTACAGGATTTTAGTAAATGAGCGTGTGCGGATTTCATTGACTGATAAGTCATGGAGCGTTTGAAATAACTTCACAGGTGCGCTCTGACAGAAGAGAGCAAATTAACGACTGCAGTCTTTAGATGCAGTTTCTGCTGCTTTGTTATTATATATTCATATTTCAGAGAGTCAGTACAACATTGTTTGTACTTTTTGTTTTCCTTCTGCATTATGTAAAACTTGCTGCAAATTGGAATGACCCTGTGAATGTGTTTCCTTGTGGTGAGATTATAACATTTCATAAGGTGACATGGTGGAAAAGATAAAAATCTCATGCAAATTTAGTGTGTTGGAAAGAGGTTGATGTAGGTGAGTGTTAATATTTCACAAAACCAATAGGGTCTTTTGAGAATGGCAGCAAAATATGCTTCTATATATGAAGAGTTCAGATGCAAAAGCCTCTAAATGCCATCTGAAATTTTCATCTGAAATTTGGATTTTTATCAGGCTCCTATATTTATGTTCAGTTATTTTACTTTAATAGCCTGGAAAAGGACCTGCATATTGCAATTAAAGTAAAATGACTCAACCTAAGCATAGGAGGTTGATAAAAATCCTAATTTTACATGAAAATTTCAGATGTCACTTAGAGGCTTTTGCATCTGAACTCTTCATATACACAAACCTATTACACATACCAATTATACATTTACATATGTACCCACCCCCACCACCATTCGCATTTTTGGGTAAAACAATGATATATTTAAAGAAAACAAAACAGAACATTAAATAAACAAAGAAGTCATGGAAATAAGAAACAACTGAAAGAAAATTACATGATTGATTTCTTACAAACTACAGGAATGTGCAGGATTTCTTCCTTTATAATAATTTATTTTATTTTATTTATTTAATAAATTTGTAGACTTTTTAACTTAAATTAAGCCATTGCAATTTACTTAGTGTCTTTCTTTTCAGTTGTTCTGTTCGCGCAATATATGAGGTAGAGACATAGGTAATACAGGTTTATTTATAGATATAGGCAGACTTTTATTCCTGCTGCTTTTGTGTGAACAATCTTAATGAATGACTTATCACATACTGTACATCATTACAAATGAACATTGGAAGCCTGTCAATATCCACAGTACAGCTGGAAAAATGTCAGTTTACAATAAACAGATCACACATTTTCAGCTCATGGATTAACAGAAGGATAATGTTGCTTTACAAAGGGAACTCCACTTACCAGTATGTCCATGGAGGCACCGATAGTTTGTTGATACCATAATTTACAATGAGGATTTTGAGATTTTTTGGAACACATTGAAATTCAGCGGTGGTGCAGTTGCATGTGGATATGATCGGCGCGGGACAGTCCTGTCATCAGCAGCATCAACTGAAAATCAGACAATTCTAATGCAATGATTCTATAATACATTTTTACAACATTGCAATGAGCCTATAAATGAGTAAAAAATTAATATATTTAGTTATAACTATAAGCCTACAAATAAATAATATTTATATACACACACCACCTTTAATGCATTTATTTACTGCAGTATAATGAGAAGAATAACAGAGTGCAGTAAACAGTAAAGCAGTGTATTCACAATAAGAAAATACATTAAAATAATATGGTAAGACACACCAATCGTCTCTAGGTTACGTTTGTAACCCTAGTTCCTCGAGGGAACGAGACGCTGCGTCAAAAGCGCTTTGGGGAACGCGCCCAGCGTGCGCGACTCTGAATATCGTGTGAAATCAGACCAATGGAAGAGCGTGACGTCACCGGCGGAGTGACGTAAGCGACCAGGAAGCTATAAAAGCACGTGCCACGCAGCTGGCGTCAGCTTCGAGTACCAGCAAGCGCCGGCAGGGGTGCCGGGGGGTATGGCTCCGAGACGCAGCGTCTCGTTCCCTCGAGGAACTAGGGTTACATACGTAACCTAGAGACGTTCCTCTTCAGGAACTCGAGCTGCGTCAAAAGCGCTTTGGGGAACGAGTACCAACGCCGCCAGACTACCAAACCCCTGCCTAGTGTGTATCCGAAGAGCACAGCTTAGGTCAGGAGGACTGAAGCGCCTGGAGTGACTGGCATGTCTAGGCCATAGAATCTTACAAACGTGGAGGGCGTGGACCATCCCGCAGCGTTGCAGATGTCCAGCATGGATACACCTGCTAAGAAGGCCTTGGAGGCCGCCATACCCCGGGTAGAGTGAGCCTTGGCTCCCGACAGCGGGGGACGACCAGAGGACTCATAGGAAGCGTTGATAGCCTCGACTATCCAACGACTGATAGTCTGCTTAGAAGCAGGAAAACCCCTCTTGGGGGGACCGTAGCATACAAGCAATTGATCGGTCTTTCTCCACAGGGCAGCTCTGTGGGTGTATGCGTCCAGCGCTCTAACTGGACACATACAATTTAGCTTCGCCTGGTCGGGCTCCCGAAAGGGAGGAGGACAGAAGGCCTGCAGTACGACAGGTTGTGGTGTAACAGAGGGAACCTTAGGAACATATCCCGCTCGAGGGTATATGAACGCTTTAGTCATGCCTGGTGCAAATTCAAGATAAGTAGGGGCCACAGAGAGGGCCTGGAGGTCTCCTACTCTCCGCAGAGAGGTGATAGCCAACAGAAAGGAGGTTTTAAGTGTAAGATGTCTGTCTGAGATATCTTGAATAGGTTCAAATGGGGGTCTGCACATTGCCTCTAACACCACGACCAGGTCCCACGGGGGAATACGGGACCGTACTGGAGGTTTCAGCCTCAGCGCACCGCGGAGGAAACGTGTAACTAGGGGGTGTCTTCCCAAAGACTGGCCATCGAGAAGGGCGTGGTAGGCCGCAATAGCCGCCACGTAAACCTTCAGCGTGGAGTGGGTCAACCCTGCAGAGAGCCTAGCCTGTAGAAACTCCAGAACTGTACCAATCGGGCAGTTTGCTGGGTCTAGCTGGCGGTCTCTGCACCATGAGGTGAAGAGTTTCCACCTCAGGGCGTACAGTTTCCTCGTTGAGGGAGCTCTGGATTGGAGAAGGGTCTCAACAACCTCGGTTGAGAGACCGGCTGCTAAAAGTTGTGCCCCCTCAGGGGCCACACCCACAGCTTCCACAACTCCGGGCGAGGGTGAATTATCGTACCCTGCGCCTGCGAGAGGAGGTCTCTCCTGATCGGTATCTCCCACGGAGAGCCGTCGAGGAGCGAGACTAGATCTGAGAACCATACTCGGCCCGGCCAGAACGGGGCTACTAACAACAGACGGACCCCGTCCCGGCGCACTCTCGCCAGAACTCCCGGGAGCAGAGCAATAGGGGGAAATGCGTACAGACGAAGCCTCGGCCAGGTCTGTACCATAGCGTCCAGTCCCAGAGGAGCTGGATGAACTAGAGAGAACCAAAGGGGGCATTGAGACGTCTCTTGAGATGCAAATAGGTCTACTTGAGCCCTGCCAAATATTCTCCATATCTGCTTCACTACTTGTGGGTGAAGTTTCCATTCCCCGGGCCTCGGCCCCTGCCTCGACAGTATGTCTGCTCCTACATTTTGTTTCCCAGGAATATATACTGCTCTTAGTGAGAGGAGTTTGCTCTGGGACCACACCAGGATCTGGTGCGCCAGCTTGTACAAAGGGCGCGAACGCAGACCTCCCTGGTGGTTGATATAGGAGACCACCGATGTGTTGTCGGTGCGCACCAACACATGGTGACCCCTTAGGTCTGGGAGGAAGTGCTTCAGTGCACGAAAAACTGCTAGCATTTCTAGACAATTGATATGCCATGTTCGATGGCGATCGCTCCACAGACCACGGGCAGGGTGGCCACTCATGACTGCACCCCAACCAGTGAGGGACGCATCTGTCGCTAGCGTTACACGGCGACAAAGAGCTCCCAGCACCGGGCCCTGTTTCAAGAACCAAGGTTTCTTCCATACATCTAAGGCACGTAGGCAGCGCCGCGTGACCTTGATAGTGCGAAGTAGATTGCCCCTCGGGGAAAATCCCTTGGTCTTGAGCCACCACTGCAGGGGCCTCATGTACAGCAGGCCAAGAGGTATCACGTTGGACGCAGCTGCCATCAGACCCAACAATCTCTGAAATTGTTTGACAGTGAGTGACTGGCCTTCTTTGACTCTCTCGACTGAGATGCGGATCGACTCGATACGAGCAGGGGACAATCGTGCCTGCATCGTGGTCGAATCCCATACTACGCCTAGATAGGTGGTTCTCTGAACCAGATAAAGCACACTCTTCTTGGCGTTCAGTCTCAAACCCAGCTCCCCCATATGTGCGAGGACGACATCTCGATGCCGAACCGCAGCCTGCTCTGACTGAGCTAAGATCAACCAATCGTCGATATAGTTGAGAATGCGGATGCCCTGCATGCGCAGGGGGACCAGAGCCGCGTCTACACATTTTGTGAACGTGCGGGGTGAGAGTGCAAGGCCGAAGGGAAGTACTCGATATTGGTAAGCTTCGCCCCCGAAAGCGAACCTCAGAAACTTCCTGTGATGTGGAAGGATGGATATATGAAAATATGCGTCTTTGAGATCTATCGTGACAAACCAGTCCTGGGACCTGATCTGCGCTACAACTTGCTTGATTGTGAGCATTCTGAATTTTAGTCTCATAACTGAACGATTTAAGACCCTCAAGTCTATAATCGGACGCAGCCCCCCATCCTTCTTGGGAACTATGAAATACCGGCTGTAAAAACCGGACTCCCTGTCTTGAGGAGGGACCACCTCGATGGCCTCCTTCTCTAATAGGGTTTTCACTTCCTGTTCCATAACCAGACCCTGCCTGAGGCCGACTACTGTCTGGACGACCCCATTGAATACTGGCGGCACGGAGCCGAACTGAATGCGGTAGCCTTTTTCTACTGTGTGCAGGACCCATCGAGATACATTTGGCAGTAGTTTCCACGCTGCTAAATAATCTACTAAGGGAATCAGTCTCTCGAGACTGATCTCTGGTGTAAGAGGCCCCCGCAGGGGCGGCGAGCGTCTCAGCCCCGCTACGCGCACGGGCGGAAGATACTGAGAGCGATGCTCGCTGGGACCTGCTGCGCCCTGGATCACTGGCAGGGTTAGCAGACCGGCCCCCAGAGGGCGCTGAGGGGAGACGGGCACCGTGTACTGCGGTGTGTACCGCTCTACCCCAGCAGAGGCTGCCCTCTGAAACCCTGGGTTGTTGGCGTCAGGGTTTCTTGGCCGAGGACTTCTTAGCTTCAATAACCGCCCTGAGATCTTGTTTGGGCTGGGAAGTCCTCGGCCGAGAGCGTCGTCGAGACTCTCGTTCCCGACGCGGAGGAGCACGAGAGGCGACGCTCTGCTTCTGGGCCTCGCGGTACGAGGAGCTAGGGAGCGGCTGGGGCATCTCCCGCCCAGATGCCCCGAGGGAGCGACGAGGGAGGAACTTATGGAACGCCGCCGCTTGCTTGCGGGCCTCCTGAAACCTGTCGACGACAGAATTGACTGCGTCGCCGAACAGGCCAGTCGGCTGGATCGGGGCGTCCATGAGGCAGACCCTGTCCCGCTCTTTCATATCGGACAGGGTCAACCATAAGTGCCTCTCCGCGGCCACCATAGCTGCCATGGACCGCCCAATCGCTCGAGCGGTCTCCTTGGTGGCGCGGAGGGAGAGATCAGCGGTCCTTCTTAGCTCTGAGATATCATGGGACTTGATCTCCTCTCCCTCATCTAGCTCCTTGAGCAGATCGGCTTGGTACGCCTGTAACACCGCCATGGTGTGCAGACACGCACCAGCCTGACCTGCTGCCGCATACCCTTTGCCCACCAAAGCCGAAGTTGTTCTTAGTGGCTTTGAGGGCAACGCCGGGGCCTTTAGAGACGACGCCGCACCGGGGGACAGATAGCTCGCGAGCGTCTGTTCCACCCGGGGCATCGCTCTATAACCGCGCTCTCCCATCCCCACTACGTTCCCATAGTAGTCTGACGAGGGGATGTAGAGGCGGGCCGAGAATGGGCGTTTCCACGACCTGGAGATCTCATCGTGCAGGTCGGGAAAGAATGGCAGGCCCCGGCTGGGAGGTGGCTGACTCGCGCGCAGGAAGCGTTCATCAAGCTTGCTTCTCTGCGGTTCAGCTGCTTTCTCGGTGGGCCAATCGATGTTTAACTTGGCCACCGCGCGAGTAACCACCTCCAAGAGCTCCTCATACTGCGGCGAGTGGGGTGGCGAATCCCTGTCGAGCGACTCCACATCAACTTCCTCCTCGGAGGAAGAGAGGCGAAGCGTCGACCCCTCTCCCTGAGTGGAAGGAACCGCTGAGCGTGCTTCCGACTCTAGGGATTGGGTGCTGGATCTGGCAGAAGTGGAAGGAGATAGGGACTGGCCCGTCTCCATTCCCTCCACCAGATCCACTTGCGAACCCCACGAGTGCAGCCGCCGTTCTGCCTCAGCAGAAGCGGGACCAGCACCGCGGGGAACGCTGGCGAAGGCCCCCTCCTCGAAGAGGGCCCTCCGGGAACGAAGCATCCGCACCGACATACGCTCACAGTGCGGGCAGTCGGCCCCCTCGAGAGCCGACTCAGCGTGCTTCGAACCCAGGCAAACCACGCAAAGGTTGTGTGTATCCCCACCCGTTATATATCTTGGGCAGGGAGGAACACACAGCCTAAAACGCGATTTGGAATCGCCAGAATGTTTAACTTTCGCCTTGCTTTTGGGCATTGTCTAGGAGCTCTTAAACTGGACAGACAACAGTAAATAAGACTCACAGACAAACAGTTTGACAATCACACACAGAGCGCTTGCTGAGAGACGCGAAGCTGACGCCAGCTGCGTGGCACGTGCTTTTATAGCTTCCTGGTCGCTTACGTCACTCCGCCGGTGACGTCACGCTCTTCCATTGGTCTGATTTCACACGATATTCAGAGTCGCGCACGCTGGGCGCGTTCCCCAAAGCGCTTTTGACGCAGCTCGAGTTCCTGAAGAGGAACTGCAATATCAAGCAGAAAGATTTGAGAAAGTTTTTGTTCAGCTAAAAACAGCTGGTAGCAGAGGAAACCAGAAGCCAGACCCATAAAAGTACAAATGACCACGCCCACTCATAGAGGAAAAATAAGGTGGATTGTAAAAGTGAGTAATATATATAAAAATTTATTCTTTTATATTTATTATATTAGAAATAGTATGTATAAATATCTAAAATTATTAGTAAACCTACTGTCTATACTTCTCACCTATTAAATAATATACCAACATTTGTACTGAGACAATGGCGTGAAACAGAAAGTTCTATATATAATATTCAATTTATAGAACTATGATAATAATAATAACAATAATAATCAGCTTAAGTAATAGGATCTTTGTCCATTTAAAAATATACATTTTGATGTACAAAGAGAGACACAAATGTGTAAGAAGAGCCAGTGAGTCAAATGTGCCTCAAGCTAAAATCATCAGGTAACTCACCAGCAATACAGACATCATTCTGAGATCAGCTTAAATCTCGCCCTGTTTAGGTAATTACATAACCAGTAATAAGGTGAATCCTTTTTTTTTGGCTCCCGAATTGTGTTCCCTTACGAAAGGGATTTACCAATATATTTCTTAAAATATATTGTGATATATTGTAATTTATTATTTTCCCTTTTTATTTTCTAATATTTTATATATTTGAATACATTTAATAATATATTGATGATACATATATTACATAACATATTGCAAAATATACAAATGGTTGCCGCTTTTAATGTATTGCAATATACTGGAAAAATATAAATATATATAAGAATATATGCCTAATATATTACATGATATTTACCAATATATTTCAATAAATTTTTGTTTCATAAGGGTTAATAGCCACTGTGAACCTACCCATCATGGAATGACATGAACTGCCAACGTGTTTCCCAAACAAATTTGTATGTTGTTACAGGCTCCAGTGGATGTATTGACTACTTTATAGTTTCCATAATGGAGTCAGAGAGCTGTCTCTCACACCAACCCAGTCAGACAAAGTGAGTGTGACAATCAAAATCAATATCAAAGAGGCATAAAGAGAAAATATTAAACAGTGTCTTCTGTTTCAATGTGATGATAGACTGGGGTAAATGAGAAAGGTCAGTCGTGGGCAAAAGCGACAAAATGTTTGCGTATCCTCCCACATAATACCAGAATTTGATAGTTTAAAAAATGAAAATATAAAAATGTAGTTTTCCAAAGCATAAAAAAAGCCATGACTATTTATCTTGTAGTGTTTTGTGATGTAATTATATTGATCATACATAGACAAAACCGATAAATCATAGATAAAGTTGACATTTTAAGGGTGCCTTTCTTATAGACAAGTAACAGTCAAACCATGAATGGAATTTCTAACTAACGAACAGTGACTATTTCAAGATTTTTTCAATTAGATTCATCGTAAATTGTTTTAATTTTGTATTTGATGTGGTAATTATATCCCACGAAGAGGGAATCCCATCAACTACGTTGTCACTGCTGTATATTCCATGCTCTGGAATTAACCGTCCACAGTAAATATAGACAGAGGCAAAGCGCTGGTTTGCATATTCTGCCTTAGAAAAACAAAGAGAGTAAACCACATGAAAACATAACTGTATCAAATCTCACCTTTGATTTTTAGATATTCAATTTCAAGACCATATTATTCCTAAATGAATAACTTTTTTATAATATATAAAAACAAAATGAGTATGTTGGTCAGACCTATTTGTTTGTTTATTTATTTCTGTATAATATATACGTTCACAGAAATAAATAAACAAACAAATAGATCCGATCCACATACTAATTTTGCTTTTATATATTATAAAAAGTTGGTTTACACACACATACACATATGTAATTATATATATATATATATATATATATATATATATATATATATATATATATATATATATATATATTTAAAACATGTTGTTTTATGCATTAGAAATCAATACAATTTTGTCACCATCTCTATAAAATAAAACAAACATAGTTTACTCATAATTTCTAAATAAGCATTATTTTTTCATATATTTAATCAACATATAGTGACTGGCATATAGTATTCTGTATGATAATTAGACATAAAAGTCAAAGCACACTAAAGAGGTGATTCCTCTGTGGTTATGGTGGAGGAAGTTTTCATGGGAGGAGATAGACTCTCACACAAGGGAAACAAACAGCTTGGAGTTTTGACTGAGATGGCACAGTACGGCACATGCATAATATACCTCCCCAGGAGCATAAGTATTGGAACAGTAAAGACAACATTGTTCTGTTTGCTGTGGAGTCAAAAAATCTGTAGATGTGATTAAAAGATTATGAAGAGGTTCCCAGGTGTTCCTTGTGTGTTTGCAGTGCGATGCTGATGAGGCTTCGGGACGCGTCACCCCCCCCGCCCCCAAGAATTGTCCTGGACCTCTTGTACAATGGGGAGATTGTGGGTGGGCAGGTATTGTGCCCTGACAGACTCACGAAAGCTGACCAAATCCCGGATAGCCCATCCTGGATAGCTGTCAAACTTCAAGATCTCGTTTAGGTGGCAGTAGTCATTGCAGAACCGGAGGGTGCCATCTGTCTTTGGAACTAAGATGATGGGGCTGGACCATGGGCACCACGATGGTTCAGTTACCCCTAACCTCAGCATCTCCTTGACTTCCTCCTCGATGGTGTGTCACCAAGCCTACACGAAACGATAGGGCCGCTGCCTTATGATGAGCCCTGGTGGTGTCCGGATGTCATGTTGCACGATGTTGGTCCACCCGGGGAGGGGGGAGAACACATCAGAGAACTGACCGACCAGGTGTTGCAGCTCTTTCTTCGGGGCGGCCGACCGCTGGGGCTCCATGTCAATAACCACGGGAGAAGAGATGGTGAGGGTGTGGAGTTGGGCCCTGGACCCAATAAATTTTTTTGGCAAGTTGACTTGGTACAGCTGGCTTTCGCGTCTTTGCACAGGCTGACGCACCCTGTTGGTGACCGGGCCCACCTTCTTGGTCACAGTGTACGGCCCCTGCCAGGTGGCTAAGAACTCCCATGGTTGTGGCGTTGTTGGGCCTGCTGCACTTGACTGAGGTGTTCCCAAACTTAAGGATATCACTCTGTTGACCCTCTCTCGCATCAGATAGACATGCTCGATCAAAGACTGGTGGCTGGCTGACTGCTGCTCCCACGCCTATCTTGTGAAATCCAAGAGGGGGCCAGTTCCATCACTGTCTCTTTCTTTGTTCATGGTAACACTAACAAGATTTTTTCTTCCCCCCTCCATGGCGTGACACAGCAGAGCATTCCTTTCCTAAGATGAAGTGTGGAACTGAGTGGGGGCCTGGTCGGACCTCTTTTCCCTCAATGACCCAAACTTGAGCCCAACGGTGCTTCAGCTGGTCGTCCTCATGCCGGGCCTTGTTGAAGTTACCCCATCCTGACACCTGCTGGAAGACGTCAAAGAAGATGTAACGCGTTGTGTCAGGAGGGGGAAAAGAAATATGGATAGCTCACAAAGTTATTAGGCCAGACAAACTCACAGAGGCGATTGACATTTAACAATGACTCGCGTTTTATTTCTCCAATCGAACTCGGGCAATTGTCCGTCCCATGTTCCACCGTCCACAGCGTTCCCAAAACAAAACAAACAAGATTAAAACAAAATGATTTCCAAACAGAAATTACCCGCATACATGGGGGATTTGAGTCGCGGTTGTATACATTATCATACAGTCTGTATTTATGTATTATGTATATTATGTATACATTATACATTATCATCAATATTTTAAAATATTGCTTATTACTTATAAAGCCCTGAATGGTTTAGCACCTCAGTATTTGAATGAGCTCCTTTTACATTATACTCCTCTAAGTCCGCTACGTTCTCAAAACTCAGGCAATTTGATAATACCTAGAATATAAAAATCAACTGCGGGCGGCAGATCCTTTTCCTATTTGGCGCCTAAACTCTGGAATAACCTACCTAACATTGTTCGGGAGGCAGACACACTCTTGCAGTTTAAATCTAGATTAAAGACCCATCTCTTTAACCTACACATAACATACTAATATGCTTATCCAAATCCGTTAAAGGATTTTTAGGCTGCATTAATTAGGTAAACCGGAACCGGGAACACTTCACATAGCACCCTATCTACTTGCTACATTGTTAGAAGAATGGCATCTACGCTAATATTTGTCTGTTTCTCTCTTGTTCCGAGGTCACCGTGGCCACCAGATCCAGTCTGTATCCAGATCAGAGGGTCACTGCAGTCGCCCCGGATCCAGTACGTATCCAGACCAGATGGTGGATTGGCACCTAGAAAGGACCTCTACTGCCCTGAAAGTCAGCGGAGACCAGGACAACTAGAGCCCCAGATACAGATCCCCTGTAAATATCTTGTCTTGGAGGACCACCAGGACAAGACCACAGGAAACAGATGATTCTTCTGCACAATCTGACTTTGCTGCAGCCTGGAATTGAACTACTGGTTTCGTCTGGTCAGAGGAGAACTGGCCCCCCAACTGAGCCTGGTTTCTCCCAAGGTTTTTTTTTCTCCATTATGTCACAAATGGAGTTTCGGTTCCTTGCCGCTGTCGCCTCTGGCTTGCTTAGTTGGGGTCACTTCATCTACAGCGATATCATTGACTTGATTTCAAATAAATGCACAGACACTATTTAACTGAACAGAGATGATATCACTGAATTCAATGATGAACTGCCTTATACTATCATTTTGCATTATTGAGACACTGTTTTCCAAATGAATGTTGTTCAGTGCTTTGACGCAATGTATTTTGTTTAAAGCACTATATAAATAAAGGTGCTTGATTGATTGATACAGAGTGCATACCGTTTTACAGGGAGCTCACAGCTCTTAAAGGGGCCACACTTATTTCCACTTGTTACAAAGAGGTTAAGATCACTTGGGGACTCACTCTCTCTGGCGCTCTCTGAGGCCAGCAACACAGGACGATGTCGGCCCCCTTTCATCCGTTGGGGTCTTCGGTGGCTCCCACTGAGGCTGGTAGGCTGTGTGGCGGCAAGGAGGCGAGGAGGCGGTCAAACCCGGGCCAATCCCTCCCCAGGAGCATCAGCATGGGGAGGTCTTTAACGATCCCCACTTCGACCGGCCAAGACCCTGGCGATGCAGAGATGGTGACCCATCATGCTGCTACTTCTTGTGTATCTCCATGCACACACATGATTGCGATGTGGGCTCTAGACTCTGCACAGGGGGGACAAGATGGTAGGGTTGACAAGGCCAAAGTCCAAGACAGCTTCAAATGGGTGGCCGTTCATTTTTACCTCAGCCAGCCATGTCTGCATGGAATGGTTGGGTGGTTCTGTGGGCATGGGCTCTTCCTGAGGTGTGGGACCCACTGGTCGCGAGGTGCATTCTAGCATACTTAAAGCTATGTTTTTTTTTTACTGGTAGTGCATTAAACACAGTTCATTTTCGTAGTGCATTTCTAAACTGCCTAAATGTCAAAATTAGTACAGTATATTTGTTGAAAAATTCTAATACTGACCACACTATTGAAATATTAAGCTGTGACTCTGATATATTTGTGTTGCTGTCTGCATAGCTCCCTCCCTCCCTGTACATTAAATGAATGTGAATATATGTCTCTGCTAATGTTTTTAATGTAACTTTACAACCAGTACTGGTGTCCTTTAGCACATTATGAATGATGATAATAATGAGGATAATGTTCGGTTTGACAGAAACACAGAAAACATGTGAGCCGATTATTGTAGTGGAGCACTGACTGTCAATACTAACCGATTTATGAGTTATTTTCTATATATTATCGAATTACATCATTGGAAATTATGACTTTTGTACATTGAGAAGGCATAAATATAAAATAATAATAATAAGAAAACAAACCAAATCAGCCGCCGGGCCACCAGGAATTCTCCCGGTGCTCCCGATGGCCAGTCCAGGTCTGGTTCAAAGAAAAGCTGGGTGTCATTTTTGTTTTGTTGACAAGAATGCTTCCATGCTGAAAGTGACCTTTCCATAGTATAAACAAATCATTAGATATGTAGATGTGTAGGTTGGAGTGTGGGCTACAAAGATGAACATGATTGTTTGCATCCATTCGATCACAAAATACATTTGATGATCAATAAAACTGATAAAAAAATGCATGAAATTGCAAATAGAATGGGAAATCCAATAATAAAAAAGAAATACATTTAGATAATTCCCCAAATGTTGTCTTTTCAGGTGTTTTATTTGAAAAAAAAAAATAATAAAATGTCAAAACAGACCACAGAACAGACAGTATACTTTAAAATAGAATACACTTTAAGAGATGTCATTTTTTCAAGTATCATTATTTGCAAATGATTCAAGTATGTTTTTAGATTTAGCAAAGACACTAAAGTGTTTGACTAGTTTTGAATATGTTACATTGTTGAAAGTAAAAGTTTGAAACGGAAAAGTGTATTCAATATGACGTATAAAGTGAGGAATTTCTATCTGGGTGATACAGTGGAGATTCTCTTTGTGTCCAGGATTCCTCTAACTGCATGAATCATTGTGGTAAAGAAATCCCACACAAAAGGAATCCCCATGGAACAATTGCTCTCAATATTGTCCGTCATGGTTTCAAACGATAGCTTGGAGGCACATGTCTTGTGTTGTTTTAACAAAACGTATAAAACGAACAGTACCACAAATCCATTTTTTTGAGTGCAACTGTATATTATTCTGTATGCATCTGCATATGTAGTGCATGTATGTACTTTCTTACATATAGATATTGATATATGGCTATTGATGAAAAAAATAAAATGTATGTTTTCAAATAGAATTTGTGTAGTATTTATTTTTTTATGAGCTGGTTAAGAAGAGGTAAAATAATACATTTTATAAAAGATTCGAAAATGGGATAGAAATGAAATGTGGATGTGTAGACTTGATAAAAGTTCAAACTGTTCAAATAAGGAAAACACATGAATAAAGAAACATAGGCATGTGAAATGTATGTTGTTTGAATAGTTTGGCATATATAAATTAAACATATCGGTTACATATATGGTCAAAACATACAGTATTATATAAATAATAATCATATACATCATATTAATATATGTCAATATACTAATTTAATATGCCAAATTTATATATGTTATAAACCTATATCAACATATATCTAGAGATATGTATATATGTGATAGCAATATATTGTCTTATATTTAGCATATATGATGGTGTCATTAGTGATATAGGGACATATATGTCATATATTACATTTCCGTATGGGTTTGCATATGTCACCTGAAAAACACATCAACAAATGAATGCCTAAAGCACCTTATGCCTGAAGCAGTTACATGGTGGTTTCTACTTTAAAATATAATACATTTTATAGAAAAAAATTCAGTGTATGCAAATATGCACAGTTATCATCAATATTGGCATTTAATATTGCCAAATGTATTATTAAGTACATCTTTGCAAACACATATATTGATATATTTGTATAGATTAGAAAATTTCATATATTTTTTCCAAATTTCACATGCCCACATCCCTTTACCACAGTAAATATGTAGATTCAATTAGATTTTATCTTCCTGAAACATTTAATATTGGTTTTAATTTGTTTGTTCTTCAAAAAGGGAATGTGCCCCCCCCCCCTTTTTAAATTTGGCTAAAATATGAAGCAACATCTAATAAAAGCTCCAGATACATTTCAAATATATATATATATTTTTCAACTTTCTTTACCCAACTGCACATAACAAAACAAAATAACATTATAATAACAAAATAAATGCATTGCAAAAGAAGTTCTTCTTCTCAATTCAAGTCTTCAATTCAAGTCGGCTTTGTTTGCGACTGTCTGTCACTCACTAATCATGGAGAAAAAAAGGCCCATTCCCTCACCTGAATGGTCCCTGTATCATTATGGAAAAACAGAACAGGCACAAGCACCACTGCTGTTTGTCTCATGCAAATTTGTCGTGTAGGAAAGCGGTAGGTGTATTACGTCAGGAGGAATCCTCAGTTGCATCCTGATCAAGGTATAAAAAGTCAGTCTGAAGCACAATATAGCAATACTCCTAATCTGCTTTACAGGACAGAAGCTGTACAAGAGTGACACTGAACAAGTGAAGAATGAATATCTCTGCTCTGTTGGTGAGTCAATCTAGCAAAAAGTGACTGTTGTATAGTTTGGCGTATACTGTATGAGTGTCCACTAACTTGTGCTGTTTGAAACAGGTGTTTATTTCTGCTGTCGTGTCTGTTTACGGCTATCATAAGCTGCCCTGCTCTGACTGTGATCAACCATGTTCTCCTGAACGCTTGAGAAACGTCACAGAACAATTTCTCAAGTACATGAGCTTTGAAGACTGCAGACAGAACAAACGCATTTCAAGGAAAGCCAATCCTACTTGGGAGTGCAAGTAAGTGTTCCTACAATTACTTCAGTTATTTTTATGCTAGTAACATTTCTTATGTGTAGAGATATTAGATGAGAGGCTGTTGGGTTTTGAGGACTCAAAGTACAAAGTGTTTATATGGAAAACCACTCTTATTTGCTTTTTTTTGGTTCATTATTATTATTTAATTAACAGCTTTATAAAGGTTACTTTACATTTTAATTAATGTCATTTAAACATATTTAAGGTACTTTGGACATGCTTATGCATGAAACTGGTTCATGTTGATGACATTAATATGGCTTCACTTAAAATGCTGACTCTTATCAGCTGAACTGGTTTGAGGTTGAAACTGTATTAACAGTATTTGTTTGTCAGTATTTGTTTGACATTCCATAGCATTTAAAAGGCTGTTTAAGACTGAGAATTTGATGGTGATAAATGATACGATGTGTGACAGTGCTCCAAAACTTATGAGTCTTTTTTTTTCACAGACCACACATGGAATCAAACAGGAGGCCTCATATGGTCTATAACGCTGCATGTGGAAAGTGCACAGATCAAGATTTTGAGGCAGTACCAATTTTGCAAAATATCAACATGGTTTTCAAACAGAAGTGCCCGAACAAAAAGTACTATTTTTTAGAAGTAAAACCAGTCACAATCTCATTAGGCTGTACATGTGCAAAATTACCTCACTAAATAATGCCTGCATGCACTTAAGCTTAGTATTATGTATTCAATCATGTATTCTTTTATTTTTCAGTTGTAAAAGCCAAATATAATCAATATCTATAAAGATCAGTGCTATCTCGATAGTATTTTATTTTTTTATGTTTTTGACAAAAATGTTCTTAAATGTTTTTTACAATGCATGTTTGTAAAAACTTTCTGAAAACCATGTAAAAAATTGGTTGTGTATATACAATTATGCATTTATTTGTGCTATACTACGCTTCTTATAGAGGTAAATAAAACTTTGAATAAACAAAATTGTTCCGTGTATGATATTCTTAACAGTACATGAATTTGACATGAGCACATTCAGATGCCATACTATGTCACATATAGTTATATCCATTATAGTTCATCCCAGTGTATGAATGCATATTTTCTATTCAAAAACAGACTCAAGTGTCATGTATTTGTTTCATATTTTATAATTGTGTTATATTGTTCTGGTCCGAATTATTGACACCTTTATTAAATATGAGCAGAGAAGGAAGTGAAAATAAATATACAGGGTTATTTTTAAATATTGCATTCAGAAAATTAACAAAGAAATCTAACTTTAGATTGAAGTAAAGAAAAAAAAAAAGGGGGCGGGGGGTACACACTGGACACAATAACTAGCACTGCTTGAAATCCTTATAAAAACGTATCTCTGAAATATATACCTGTTTATACTTTATTTTAGCACAGCAGACTCACTAGAAAAATGACATTTTCTAGCCATGACTTAAACAGGAGTAAAATTCCCTTAATCACCCATCATACAATTTAAATCAAAGAATATAGTTCTGATGTGCAGCAAAAGATTGTTGAGCTTCAGAAAACAGAAAGTGGCTGTAAGAAAATAGCTAAAGCATTGAAAATCCCCATTTTCGCCACCAGGGCAATCATTAAGACGCTCCAATCAACTGGAGGTGTTACAAATCTTGGTTTGAATGTTTGAAAGTTTGAATGGCCAAAGACTTTCCAAAGATCACAGCTAAAAAAATGGCAGAAATTAGTCTTGGTGTCGAAAATGTGTATTAAAAAAATCAAACAGCACCTACATTACAGCAAGTTGTTTCAAGAAAAAAAAATCCTCTGCTCTCATCCAAAAACAACAGTATATTCAGATGCATTTGACCTTTCTTAATGCAGATGGGGTGGGGGGCGTTGGGTGCTTGAGCACCTGCCCCTTTGTCCTTTGGTGCCCAAAGTGCCCTTTTGTCAAAGCAACATTTCCTCTAATTTTTTTTTTATTTTGTCATAACGTTTCCTTTTGTGAATGCCTGCTCATGCCCAATCTAAATATTAGTAAAATTTTGAAGAATAATTTAGCCGTCAATAAGATGACCAACATGATGGCCTTTGACCTGACGACCACGACCTCCTCATCTGACCGGGACGATTCGTCACGCCGCACGCGCATTTTTTAATTACCAGAGGATATTTTCAACACCGTGGAAGCTGGTAAGTGGTGTTTCATTCTCAGCGAAGTGATTTTGATATTTATTAACTGATTATTATTTTACAAGAACGACGTGATGTGAGAACATGCAGATATGTTGTTTATATTGCGGTGTGTAGCCATAGACAGTAAAAGAAATGGACACAGCGACCCCATTGGAACTCAACTGAGACAATTGAAGCCCATTTTTAGCGTTTTTTAGCACTTCCGTTTCTGACGCGCAGACTCAAACGAAGCTTGACGACGTCAGCAACCTGTCTGACAGATGTAAATGTTCTAGTAGCTGTGCGTGCAAACTGCCATCGTTAATCTTGCAGAGATGGCGAGCTTGAGCAGGGAGTTCTTTGGCGTGAGTGAGCAGGAGTAAGTATTCTGATTAATTATTTTGTATAGTATTTTAAAATGTAACGCCAGTATGCCATATTAAGTTAATTGCCTGCAAGCTTCTCCTCCTGTCTGTACGGTAATGCGACAGAGAGTCGAGTGGTTATGACGCAATTGTTAGCCTATTTTTTACAAAAACTGTTTCTACGGGGCCATAATGTAACATAGAAGGTAATGGAGCCCTTTATACATTGTCGTCTATCTTTAGAAATAAATAATGGACAAGCGGAGTCTTTAAATGCCTCAGATGTAAAGTTATTCGCTGTCAAAGCGACGCCAAAATGAATGGGAGTCAATGGGAATGCTAACGCAAGTGAAGTTCTGCTACAAGATGGCGGCACCCGGCCGACTTCAACTTCCGGTCGACTTCCTTGCCGCCTGTGTGTAGCCTGAAGTGTAGAGTAAACTTAGCGTGCTGTTTGAGGGAGAAACGTTTCACAGGCATCGAGGGCAGAGGCATCATGCCCATTCAAAGATTTCTGAGCCAAGTTGATTTTAAATGCAGCTTCCAAACGACCAAAAAAAAAAAAAAAAAAACCGGCAGAATAATATTTTTTATATATTTGATATAATCACACTGTTGTGATTAGATCGTTCAGTGCACAGCATCAGCTGCTAAATTCAAATCTGTGTTCGCTGGCTGGCGCTGAGCCAGAGAAGTTCATACAACACTTCATGATAACCAATCAACGGTTCTGTTGCGCGAATGCAATGGCCAATCGGAGACGTGCAGAAGAGTCATCATGAAACGTGGTGTTTTTGTTCACTTGCTCGCTGACTGAATTATTTAGCAAATTCTTTCTTCAGAGAGAGAGAGAGAGAAAAAACTAAAAAAAATCCTGATGTGAATAATGCAATGTAAAGTGCTTCAGTGATTGTAATGGTAGTTTTTGAGAGTGCCTGAACTCTGGCTAGACTGAATGAAAATGTTATTTGATAATGTAAATGTTCTTTACTCTCTGTAAAATGAAAGTGTTAAAATAAGTAACTTACAATATTGTTATTAAAATTTACATTAAATACAAATTCAGTCGTAATACAAATATTTTATGGCATGATATGGCACTTAAGTAAAAAGTCGGGGTTTTATGTGTAGTAGATTACACTACCTTTCCATTTATTGATCAAATAACAATCTATAAAGGTGCAAAACGCATTTACACATTTGAGAATCGAGATATTTCCTGAAATATTAAGCATGTTTGGAATTGATTTGAATAAAAAGGAAAAATAAATAAAACATAAGCCTATATAAGTTATACAGTGCTTTCATAGCATGACTCAGTTGTTTATTGTTTTGTATCAATATTTAAGGTGGACTTATTGATTAGGTGCAAGAATAGTAGTGATGGTTAAAATAATAGATTGATAATGAAATAGTAGATTGTGCCTGGTTCCTAGATAGACAGAGACTGGAAAGTAATAGATTCGATGAGGAAGAAAAAGAGGCAAATGTAGACGCACAAGTGACAGAAAGAGCAGGTAAGCAAGCCAGGAGACAGAGGCTGGTGAGAAAGAGGAAAATGTAGAGTGTTTTCTGTAGTTTTTACTATAACAGCTGTTCTTAATTATTCTGTAGAAGAGAGAAGAAAAAGCCATCAGGTTGGGACAATTTAAGACATTTCAGTTTCTAATCCCAGAGCTATTATTAGGTGGAAATAATTTTTCTTTTTTTACTTTTAAACTTAAAATTGTCTCTTCTAATCTTTTTCTTTTTCAAAACTGCATCACAGCATTTGCTAGCGTATACATAATCATCCATATCGATACGCAAATCGGGAAGGAATGCATCACAATATATTGCTGTATTGCTATTTTGAACCGTGCTATTTAAAGCCTTGTTCCATGTGCCCCTTTTATACTTTGAGCACCTGCCCCTCCAAAGTTCTCTGCACGGCCCTGGAAGAGTGTATGGATAAAGAATGGTAACAAAACGTCCTGCAAGAGCGACTTCTTCCAAAGATCCATAAGCTATTTGGTGATGATTCCTGCATTTTCCAGCATGATGGTGTACCATATAACAACGCAGAGTGACAAAGAAGTGGTTTGAAGATCATTTGATTGAAATTTTGGAGCCGTGGCCAGGCAACTCCCCAGGTCTCATAGAGAACCCGTGGTCAGTCCTCAAAAGGCGAGTGGACAAGCAGAAGCCGACAAATTGTGATCAACTCTGAGAACTAAATCAGGCAAGAAAGGATACCAATCAGTCAGGATTTATTAACAGGACCATATTAACAGCATGTTTCAAAGCAGCCATAATCATTCCTGTCCCTGAATAAGGGGGAATGACCCTGTGAATGTTTTTCCTTGTGGTGAGATTATAACATTTCACAAGGTGACTGTTGGAAAAGGTAAAAATCTCATGCAAATTTAATGTTTCACATAACCAATGGTGTCTTTTGATAATGGCAATAAAATATGCTTCTATAGATACACATACCTATTACACACACACACACACACACACACACACACACACACACACACACACACACACACACACATATATATATATATATATATATATATATATATATATATTTAGATAAAACTAAATAAAACATTAAATAAACTAAGAAGTCATGGAAATAAGAAACAACTGAAATAAAATTACATGATCGATACTACAGAAATGTGCAGGATTTCTGTCTTCGTTTATAATATTTAAATTTAATTTTAATTTATTATTTACAAAATTTGTAGACTTTTTAAACCAATGTTGCATTGAGTCATTGTAATTTACTTAGTGTCTTTCTTTTCAGTTGATCTTTTAATTTTTTTTAAATGGCACAATATATGAGGCAGAGCAGGGTTCGAAATGAGGGGGTTCTGGGGGGGTCCCGGACCCTCCATAAGTCGTTAGGGACCCCCCATAAGAATTAAAATTTGGATTTTGGGGGGTCCCGACAAATATATTTTAACATTAAAAATTATTGTGAAAATTATAGGTTTTAGTGACGTTTTGTATTTATAACGATAATTAATTGATTTTCTAGCGCGAGGCAGCAATCAGTGCAGCTATTAGCTGAGAGAGTTCTTTACGCGTGATTTTTTTTCCTCACTCGTTCTGCGTTACAGCGTGACAGAATGTTGTGGTGCTCCCGCAGACACATACTATATGAACGCGACAAAGAGACATCAGAAAGAGTGAAATCCTGAATGAAAATCCTGTAAGTGCTTCGATTGTGTTTATGTCTCCATAATTGCTTATAGTAAATTATTAGGAGTTAGAGTATCCATATCAAAAGTTGCATTAACTAGAGATACCCAGTGTAATGTAGAAGAGTACGTTTGTCAACGTTTCTTGCTAGCTGTAACTTATGTGTATGAAGCCAAATGATCTGCCAGCTAACAGCGGCGCCTCCCGCATAGTGTTTCTTTTACTCTCTATGGTATCTGCAACTGCATCAAATTCTCATCAAATTCTGCTTTAAAAAACTTCCTGTCAATACAGAACGAAATATGCTGTAGCCTATTTTGCCGTCAATACTGCCGATGTTGTCTTTGCTGTATCAGTACGCTATATATTTGAGTCATTCCACGAAACCGGTACGATTTGAGTCCCTCTGACCTTTTCAAGTGTATTTTATCTATTGGGTCACCAAAATCTATTTTTAAAAGTTTTTTGTATCAATTGAAATGTCTCCTTTAATAAAGTTTGAAAACATGATATACATTTTATCTTTAAATTAGAAATTATCTAGTTTTTTTCAGTGGACACCACCTATTTTGTCATGTCCCTCATGGCATTCTATTAAAGTGTACTTGGAATATGAACAATAAAATAAAATAAAAGTCCATACATTTTGCCTTTCCCATAAATATCTATCGGTGCTTATTTGCTGTTAATGATTTTTTTCTAAATAAGTTCATGATTATTCATTAAAATTACATTATTTAGTACCGTCCCTCAGTAACCCCTCAACCCCGTTACGCATATCATTCTCCCCCCATAAAAATAATGAACTGATCCTTATCTGGTATCAGTAACAGGAAGTGACATTATTAAAGTCTTCTGCCCAACATTGTGAGCAAACACAGGCGAGTTACCACCATCTTTTATAATTATAACTTATTTATATTGTGATATTGTTGTTGTCAAGCTTAACGACTCAACCCTGTTACATCAAATAAAGATAGAAAACTATTACTTGTGAAAATTATCTTTGTTATTTCAACAATATACACAATTTCTTAAAATCATGCATGCCATGTACTCCCCTATCATTCACTACATGTAGAGCAGTGGCCATTTTGAGCAAAAAATCACAGCCCCGTCACACTCAACCCCGTTACTTATTTAATATTAACGGGGTAGTGAGATTGTGATGGGGTTGTGTTTTTAACTCTTTGGTTCTGACGTTACCAGTAATTTAAATGAATTAATATATTACTGCCTAGATTTTCACACCTCAGTGTTAAGTAAATTCCTTTTGATTTTTTTATTTATTTAATGATATCAATTTAAACATCTACAGACATCTAATGTATGAGTCTGTGATGCCACCGACAACAGCGCTGTTCATCTTCACAGCAGTTCAGTCAGTGTACTGTTTGAGAACATGAATTACTCCAGGATATTGGTTTGTTTGAACTCAGAGGGAGTGTCAGCCACATTAAAAAAGTTAAAAGCTTAAGTAATTTGTGGATTAATGCTTATTAGAGATGCGAACCATTTAAAACGATTCAGTTCGATTTGGTGAACTGAATGATTCGTTCGCGAACCGGATATCCAGACTGCTTTGTTTTGAACTTTCTCTCACAACAGACATGGAACAGAAGACAATGCTGAATAAAGTCGTCATTTTTGCCATTTTTGGACCAAAATGTATTTTCGATGCTTCAGAAAATTCTAACTGACCCTCTGATGATACATGGACTACTTTGATGATGTTTTTCTTACGTTTCTGGACATGGACAGTATACCGTACACACAGTTTCAATGGAGGGACTGAGAGCTCTCTGACTAAATCTAAAATATCTTAAACTGTGTTCCGAAGATAAGCGGAGGTCTTACGGGTTTGAAACAACATGAGGGTAAGTTATTAATTACATAAATTTGCTATCTGGGTGAACTAACCTTTTAAGAGTTTAAAAATTTACTAGGCTGAGTGGTAGAAAGTTTTGGAAAAATTGAACACTTTAGAAAAAAGTGAAGTTAATTTAGTTTGCATGTGATAGACTGAAAAAAAAAAACATCAGATTTATGGCTGCTTGCTGTTTTGTTATACTTCAAACGGATAAAGATTTGTCAAGACTTTTTACCCTTCAACAGAGCCCTGATTTCTTTCATCCTTTTCCCAGCGTTATTTCCCCAATTAACCTTATCATATCCATTTCTCATCATTATTGACCAATATATTGATTGTGTTTGTAGGCAACATGTTGATGGGAAGAAAAAAATAAGAAAAGAAAGAAACAGGCTGAAGAAGAAAATAGAAGAACTTCAGGAAAGCCTGGAAAAAGAAAGAAAACAGAAAGAAAAATACAAAAAAAGGTGCCAACGTTTAAAGAAGAATTCTGATTCACCTCGGTCAAAGGTGAATGAGCTAACAGCAAATTGCCCTGTAAACCCCAGAATCAGGAAGATGTTGCTGTATCACCAATCACTAATTAAAGACATCAGTAACCAATATCAGCAGACCAACAAAGAAAGGGATAGACAGCTAACTGCAAAAGTGACAAGTTGAGAACCAGATCAGTCCGATTTGTCAGTTTATAATGTTCTAATGTAGCTGTTATTGTTGTTTTTCCTGCAGTCGGGTTAATAAAACTCAGTTCAATTGTAATTTATATTTGTTGTCTTTCTTGGTAACATATTGAAATGCAGTGTTTATAGAAAATCTTACAGTGAATTTGAGTAAAAAACAACTATTTATAAGTTAAACTGTATTTGTCTCTTCAACCCCGTTACCATCTTCAACCCCGTTACCCTAGTCTCAACCCTGTTACACTTAAGTTTTTATTAATTATTTTTTTAAGTTTATGATAAAGTAATTTAATATTTGTTGAACTCAGTCTGAAATGTTCAGAGCAATAATAAGAATACTGATTTTAGTTCAAATTCTGAAGTTAAACCACAACTTTGGTAAAAAATGATGAGGTTGCTGTCACAAAAAGTGACCGTTTCAGGCTTAAGTATAGCAAAAGTGAGATTTTATGTAACTTTTATATTTGCAATTATTGAATTACGTGTGAGGGACATCTGAATAAGAGGAAAATGTTGATTTCATTACAAATAAATTTTATAATCATATTCAGAGAGCTCCCATAGTGTCCATAACGGTGTTGAAGATTAATAGTGCCCTTACCTTAAAATAGTAACCAATAATAAATAGGGATTTGATGCCTGAGGTGGGAAAATATGTTTTTCTGGGAGTTGAATATGTCATTAATGTTGTGGTGTGTTCAGAAAAGTAATATATATAGGTAAAAAATCTAAAAATGTTTAAGTCCAAATCGTACCGGTTTCGTGGAATGACTCATTTGTTAAACATCCAAGTGTAGACTGGTCTGTCTGTCGGCGCACAGAGCCACGCAGTCGCAGACAGAAGTTTGTGAACAACGAAATCCCTTGTCTTTCTTATCGGTTTTTGGAGAAAAAAAATAAAAATAAAAAAAAATGATGTGTTCGAAAAAAATAAGTCAAAGTGCCCGTCTCAACGAGTTTCCCCGTAAACGCAGTCAGAGAAAGAAAACGGATTTGTGTTATTACCGGTATTAGATACATGCATTCATCTTAAAGGGACAGCAACCCAATATACCTGCAGCTGTAAGTGTCACCAAAGTTAATTAAACGACGAAAAGGGAAATAGAAAATACACTTTTGTAGCTAAAGATGAACTGTATTAATTATATGAATCTTATTTAATGTATACATTGAATGCAGTGTTATTTCACATTTGATTATTTGATTTCTGTAACTTAATACAGTTAATTTACCTGAAAAACCAAAAGCACTGCTTTATTTCACATGTATTTTTGTTTTATTGCATTTATATATGCTTGTATTTTGTTTATTATTTTCTATGCAGAGGCACTAGGCCTGCCCTACAAAATGACTCCAATTTATCTTAGAACTTTACAAAAAGAGCTACTCAAATCATCAGGTGAAATTGTTTTCGGGAAGTATTGGAAGGAGTAAAGCAAGAAGAAGTGATAGATAGCCTTTTAGAATTTCATTTTACTCTGTGTCTATATGGGTGGGCTGGGGATGTAAGTATCTAGATATTTGCAGCAGGGCGAGTGCTTCTATTACCTCTCTCTTTTTTGAACATACATTTGTTTGCTAATTAATTAAATTTTTGGGGACCCCCCAAGAGTCCCAAGTCATTTCGAACCCTGAGGCAGAGTATAGGTAGGTATAATGATACAGGTGTATTTATAGATATAAAGCAATTCACACAGTTGTTATCATGCTTATTACTTCTTTCAAATGTACTAAATAATACATGTGCATCCAACAAGTAATTTTTAATCCTCCTCAGAGAGTCTGTAGCTGCCATTGCTACATGGATACTGTCTAAAAGTGTTTAGGCAGACTTTTATTTCTGCTGCTTTTGTGTGAACAAGCTTAATGAAAGACTTATCACATACTGTACATCATTACAAATGAACATTGGAAGCCTGTCAATATCCACAGTACAGCTGGAAAAATGTCAGTTTACAATAAACAGATCACACATTTTCAGCTCAAGGATTAACAGAAGGATAATGTTGCATTACAAAGGGAACTCTACTTACCTGTATGTCCATGGAGACACCGATAGTTTGCTGATACCATAATTTAAAATGAGGATTTTTAGATTTTTTGCAACACTTTGAAATTCAGAAATCAAAGTAGAAAAAAAATAAATCAGAAAATTCTAATTCAATGATTATATAATACATTTCTAGAACATTGTAATGAGTCTATAAATGAGTAAAAATTATATATATATATATATATATATATATATATATATATATATATATATATATATATATATATGTATATATATATATATATATATATATATATATATATACACACCACCTTTAATGCATTCGGGAGACCCAGGAAAACACAGGAGATGAGAGATCCAAAAGCAGTGTGGGTTTTAATGGGTAATCCAAATCTGAATCCAACAAGCAGGGGTCAAAACCAGAAATCAATCCAAAACAAACAACAGGGATAGGAACAGGAACAGGAATAGGAACTGGAACAGGAAACTCGGAAGGCGAGGAAACGGGGTGACGGAAAGAAAGGACTCCATGAAAACAAACAGAAACAGACCAGTTAACATAGGCAGGGTAATGACTATCAAGTGAAGACACCTGAGTGCAATTAACAGGAGTGCAATTACTGTGACGAAGGGACAAGGCTTAGTGGGAATGGTAGGGCCTGCGGTGAGGTGCCTATGGGGAAGTGAGACCACTAGTGGAGACTCAGGGAAACAGAGACCAGACAGCATGACATTACCCCCTCCTCCACGGAGCAGCTACCAGATGCTCCACCCAAACACAAGAACAGACCAAGGAACACAGAGACCAGGAGGGACGTGGAGCGGCGGAGGACCAGAGGGAGGGACGGAGGGCCAGGCCCGTAGAGGGAAACAGAGACAAGAAGTGCAAAAAAAAACAAAAAAAAAACAAGGAGACCAGGAGGGAGGTGGACCGGCGGAAGATCAGGGGGAGGGACGGAGGGCCAGGTCCATAGAGGGAGACAGAGAAAAAAAAAAAAAAAACTAAAACAAAACAACAACAAAACACAAGTCCAGTAAGGAGCATAAATTTCAGTGGCCCAGGGCCGAACCGACAGCGCAGGAATCCAGAGTGCAGCAAGGTGGAATTGGAACCATGTGGTTGAGACAGAAGCCCACCAGGGCACGCAGAAGAACACCACATCTGTGCTGTCGAGACAGAAGCCCACCAGGGTGGCGCAGAAGACCACCACATCCGTGCGGTCGAGACAGAAGCCCACCAAGGCGGCGCAGAAGACCACCACATCCGTGCGGTCGAGACAGAAGCCCACCAGGGTAGCGCAGAAGACCACCACATCCGTTGCGGTCGAGACAGAAGCCCACCAAGGCGGCACAGAAGACCACCACATCCGTGCAGTCGAGACAGAAGCCCACCAGGGCGGCGCAGAAGACCACCACATCCGTGCGGTCAAGACAGAAGCCCACCAAGGCGGCGCAGAAGACCACCACATCCGTGCGGTCGAGACAGAAGCCCACCAGGGTGGCGCAGAAGACCACCACATCCATGCGGTCGAGACAGAAGACCACCCGGACGGCGCAGAAGACCACCACAGTGGGATCGATGACACAGGAGAGCAAGTCTGGTTGGGCAAGGCTGAAACAGAGAACATGAACAAGTTAAGGGTGGCCTCCGTGGCCACGACAGGATCACTCGAGCGCTCAGAGAGTTCGGCTGAGATGTGATGAAGCTCTGGAAGTTCCGCAGAGATGAGAAGAGGCTCTGGTAGTTCAGCCAAGATGTGGAGAGGCTCTGGTAGTTCAGCAGAGGCGTGGAGAGGCTCTGGTAGTTCAGCAGAGACGTGGAGAGGCTCTGTTAGTTCCGCAGAGACGTGGAGCGGCTCTGGTAGTTTTGCAGAGTTTAGACTGGATTCAGGAAGATCAATGGTGACTTGTATTTGTTCAAGAAGATCAATGGTGACTTGCCTTTTCCCATGAAGATAGTCGGTGACTTGACTTTGCCCATGAAGAACACTGGTGACTTGACTTTGCCCATGAAAATCATTGGTGACTTACCCTTGCCCATGAATATCAATGGTGACTTGACTCTGCTCATGAAGATCATTGGTGACTTGACTCTGCTCATGAAGATCAATGGTGACTTGCATTTGTTCATGAAGATCAATGGTGACTTGACTCTGCTCATGAAGTTTACTGGTGACTTGACTTTGCCCCTGAAGAACACTGGTGACTTGACTTGACTCCGGAGTATCAACGGCGACTTGACCTGACTTTGGGGTGTCAACGGCGACTTGACCTGACTCTGAGGTGTCAACGGTGACTTGACCTTACTCTGGGGTGTCAACGGTGACTTGACCTGACTCTGGGGTGTCAACGGTGACTTGACCTGACTCTGGGGTTTCAACTGTGACTTGACCTGACTCTGGGGTGACTTGACCTGACTCTGGGGTGTCAACGGTGACTTGACCTGACTCTGGGGTGTCAACGGTGACTTGACCTGCCTCTGGGGTGTCAAAGGTGACTTGACCTGACTCTGAAGGGTCAACAGGAACCTGATTCGACTCTGGAGGGTCAACGGGAACCTGACTTGACTCTGGAGGGTCAACGGAAACCTCACTCGACTCTGGAGGGTCAACGGAAACCTGACTCAACTCTGGAGGGTCAATGGAAACCTGACTCGACTCTATATGGTCAACGGGAAACTGACTCAACTCTGGAGGGTCAACTGTGGCTGTCATCTTGTGCAGAGGCTCTGGGCCGGCGGCCAACTTGTGCTGTGATGCTGGGCTGGAGGCCATCTTGCCATGTGGTCCTGGGCTGGTGGCCATCTTGCGCCGTGATGCTGGACTTGCAACCACCTTGTGCTGTGGCGCTGGGCTGACGGCCATCTTTCATCGTGGTGTTGGGCTGGTGACCACCTTGTGCTGTGGCACTGGGCTGGCGGCCATCTTAAATGCATCCAACTGATCCATTTCCTTACGAGGCACCGGGTCATCTAGACTGGTGTTGAAAATGTATTTTTATTGGCCGCATCATTATATCCCATACCATCCGCCAGGGTCCAGAACACATGTGCCATAGCACCCACCTCATTCCCCTCTTGGCGGAGGGTGGTTAATCTTATGAATTTCCCTCCGCTCCACCAGACTGGCTGGGGAATGGGAATGAAGTCCCACACCGCTGGATGTCGACATGATGGAGTCCTTCTGTTACGTTTGGGAGACCCAGCAGTGTGGGTTTTAATGGGTAATCCAAATCAGAATCCAACAAGCAGGGGTCAAAACCAGAAATCAATCCAAAACAAACAACAGGGATAGGAACAGGAACAGGAATAGGAACTGGAACAGGAAACTCGGAAGACGAGGAAACGGGCGAAGGAAAGAAAGGACTCCATGAGAACAAACAGAAACAGACCGGTAGGGTAATGGCAGGGTAATGACTATCAAGTGAAGACACCTGAGTGCAATTAACAGGAGTGCAATTACTGTGATGAAGGGACAAGGCTTAGTGGGAATTGTAGTGCCTGTGGTGAGGTGCCTACGGGGAAGTGAGACCACTACTGGAGATTCAGGGAAACAGAGACCAAACAGCGTGACATTTACTGAAGTAGAGAAAAAATGAGAAGAATAACAGAGTGCAGTAAAGCTGTTTGCACTGGAAACCAGTGTATACACAATAAGAAAATCCATTAAAATAATATGGCAAGACACACCAATCTGCAATATCAAGCAGAAAAATTTGAGAAAGTTTTTGTTCCTCCGTAAAAATGTGTAATATATATATAAAAATATTATATTTATTATATTAGACATAATAGTATAAATATATATATAAAAAATATTATTATTATTAAATTATTATAAACTTGTAAATAAAGGCTGTAAACCTACTGTCTATACTTCTCACCTATTAGTCTAAATAATATACCAACATTTGTAATTAGATAATGGCGTGAAATAGAAAGTTCTATATATAATATTCAATTTATAGAACTATGATAATAATAATAATAACAATAATATCAGCTTAAGTAAGTAGGATCTTTGTATTAGTTTTGATGTACAAAGTATTAGTTTTGATACAAAGAGAGACACAAATGTGTCTCAAGCTAAAATCATCAGGTAACTCATCAGCAATACAGACATCATTCTGAGATCAGCTTAAATCTCATCCTAATTAGGTCATTGTATAACCCGAAATAAGGTGAAATCTTGTTTTTGGTTCCTGAATTGCATTTATAGCCACTGTGAACCTACCCATCATGGAATGACGTATGTGACGATGAGTGGGGCAGGGCCGAGAGCCGTGGGAACGGAGCAAAGCCAGTGGAGTGATTGAGAAATGAGAACCACCTGCTCGACCCACCGGTCTCGAGTCCCACGGAGGAGATGGAAGGATATAAAACGGACGGACGAGAGAGGACCAGGCCTGGACTTTATTTTATGTTTTGATTTTGTTTGTGCTGTTTTGTGTTTATTTTGATTAATAAAATGTGATTTGATTGTCCGCCGGTTCCCATCTCCTTCTTCCCGATGATTTTGAAGTTTGTACAGCGATACACTGTCGTCGCTCCTGTTTTATATCCTTCCATCTCCTCCGAGGGACTCGAGACCGGTGGGTCGAGCAGGTGTCGCTCATTTCCAATCACTCCACCGGCCTCGCCCCTTTCCCACAGCTCTCGGCCCTGCCCCACTCGTCACAACGTGAACCACCAACGTGTTTCCCAAACAAATTTGCATGTTGTTACAGGCTCCAGTGGATGGATTGACTGCTTTATAGTTTCCATAATGGAATCAGAGAGCTGTCTCTCATACTCAGTCTGTTATATTGGCCCCAGGCAAAGTGATTGTGACAATCATAATCATTATCAAAGAGGCATAAAGTGAAAATAGTAAACAGTTTTAATGTGCTGATAGACTGGGGTAATGAGAAAGGTTAGTTGTGGGCAAAAGCAACAAAATGTCTGCTTATCCTCCCACATAATACCAGAATTTGCAACAAAACAGATAAATGATAGATAAAGCTGACATTTTAAGGGTGCCTTTATAGTAGACAACAATCAAGTAACAATCAAACCATGTATGGAATTTCTAACTAACAAACTATTTTAAGATTTTTTGGATTAGATTCACCATAAACTGTTTTAATTTTGTGTTTGATAAGGTAATTGTATCCCAAAAAGAGGGAATCCCATCAACTACGTTGTCACTGCTGTATATTCCATGCTCTGGAATGAACCGTCCACAGTAAATATAGACAGAGGCAAAGCGCTGGTTTGCATATTCTGCCTTAGAAAAACAAAGAGAGTAAACCACATGCAAACATAACTGTATCAAATCTCACCTTTGACTTTTAGATATTCAAATTCAAGACCATATTATTCCTAAATGAACAGCTTTTTATATTATATAAAAACAAAATTAGTATGTGGGTCAGACCTATATGTTTGTTTATTTATTTCTGAATAATATATTATACAGAAATAAATTAACAAACAAACAAATAGATCTGACCCACATACTCATTTTGTTTTTATATGTATTATAAAAAGTTGTATTACACACACACACACACACACACACACACACACACACACACACACACACACACAGTATGTAATTATATATATATATATATGGGATGAGACTCGATGGGGGATAGACTCCCACACAAGGGAATCCCAACAATTAATCAATTCTCTCCATGCTGGGAATGTTTATCATGAGATATACAGAATCTAATGTTTTGCATATACACTGAAAACAAACAGCTTCTTTTTTTACTCAGATGGCACATGCCAAATATACCGTGCCCTCCATTAGTGTTGGAACAGTAAAGACAAAATAGTTCTGTTTGCTGGGGAGTCAAGAAATCTGTAAATGTGTTTAAAAGATGAATACGATGAGGTTCCCAGGTGTTCCTTGTGTGTTTCCAGGGTGACCCTGATGAGGTTTCGGCACACTTGTCACCCCCCCCCCCCCCCAAGCATTGCCCTGGTCGTCTTGTACAATGGGGAGATTGGGGGTGTGGGTTATGTAGGGGGTTATGGTCAGTAATCAGGGGGAACTTTCTTCCCAACAGATAATACATGAGCTCCAGGACTGCCCACTTGACAGCCAATGCTTCGTTCTCCAGAGTTGCATGGTGTTGTTCCACGGGGGTCAGCTTTCGGCTGAAGTAGATCACTGGATGTTCCTCGCCGTCCTGTACCTGGGAGAGAATGGCTCCCAATCTAGTGTCTGTGGCATCTGTCTTTAACAGAGAGGGGCATGTAAAGTCCAGGGCCTGTAGGACTGGCTCCGCTGTAAGTGCTGCCTTGATCTGACGAAACGTCGCTTCTTCTTTTTTTATCTACTATTTTAATTGTAAAAATCAATTTTATAAATCCTATAACGTGTGAATATATCCTGTATCATATTCTACAACAAAAACAATCACAGAACTTAGTTCTGTTAGTTCTCTAGTCACACACATTACCATTGCTTTACTCACTGTTACTTGCTTTAATGGCGGATGTATGTCTACCTTTGATTGCAGGTGATGACACATTCAAGCTGCATTCGGTGCATCTTGAGCTGGAAGCCGTGGAGAATTTGCGCAGATTTGCAATCTGGAGGTGAAGCAGGCCCAGCTGAGACAGCGGAGAGCTGCACTGGAAACCTCCTGGGCTGATGCTCACAAGTCCGGGGTAAGTATACAGCATGCTGCTAAAAGTCCCACTACTTCTACTTCTACAGCAGACGGAGACACTGAAGAGGGACTTCAGGAGCCTTTTTAAGACAGTTCGTAGCACGACGCCCATGGCTACGATCATCATTTCAGGAGCACTGCCCACGTATCAATGAGGACACCAAAGGTTCAGTAGATTTGCTTTTAATGAATGGTTATTGTCATAGTGTAAAGAACAGAAAATGCTATTTGTTAATTATTGGAATATTTTCTGGGAACATCCTAGGCTTTGATGGCCTGAACCCCAGCAGAGTCAGAGCGGAACTCCTTTCTGACAACATCTCCAGGATACTTTGCTCAATATGACTAGTAAGCCAATTCTCAAATAACTATTATGATGACTTTTGTTCTACCCGCTTAAATGATAAAAGTAATTGTGCTGTACACATGCCAGTACCCCTGTATTAAGACTGTGGCCCAATCCCAATTCTATTTTATACCCCTAACCCTCCACCTACTGCTTGTCCCTTGAAACAGAATGTCAAGGAGTAGGGGAGAAAACATTCCCCTAAGGATTGGGACACCACTACCATGACGTCACACGCCATCATTAGTCATCAAGCGCTTACAATACACACATATTGAGAGTGAGGAGTTGTCTTCATAGCACAGAGCCCCTCCCCTCGATATCACAGTCTCCGCCAAGTTGTCAGGATCCCAGTGGCAAAACATGATTGTTTACATGTGTTGTTAACTTGGTAGTAGAGGAGGTTCTCGCAATTCTGCACTGTTTTACCATGCCTGGAAGTCACTGCTGCGTTAACAAAACTGCTCCAATACCTCACATGATACATACGGGAAACATAGGAACAATGGAATAAAGTTTTTTTAGGTTACACCAAGCACAAAACAGTGGTGTTTGGAGAAGCTCTCAGGCATCCAAAATATCGACCCATATGGGCTCCCTGCAGCTGAATGCCACAGAGACCTGGACCATTACCTCCATGCACATATATGGATATTGTGAATTATCTCCATCAATGTCTATGGCAGTTATCGCTCTGATCAGACATATACTGTGGCACTAGCATGCAGTCTGTAATGATATGACGTTAGCAAATATTAGCAATCTTTTGCAAACATGTCTGTCAGTAACATGACCATATGAACTCACAATTGAATGTAACATAAAACAAATGATTAATTTTCATTAAAATCTTTATTTATGCCAAAAAAACTTACATTTATTTGTCTTTTTGTTTGCTGTAGCAGCCATGTTGCTGTGATAATTCATACCCCTTCGTTTGAAGTGTGGTCCCGTAAAATCTTTGTTTGAAGGGCAATCTGGCCCTTCCCCTTACCCCTTACCCCTTCCCCTCGAACCAAAAGAGAATTGAGACACCCCTACCCCTTCACGTGAACATGCGAAACTGAGGGGTAGGGGAAAGGGGAAGGGCTAAGGGGTAGAATTGGGATTGGGCCTGTGTCTGTTCCCCGAATAGTGAGGTCAAAATATAAATTTAATGTAGGATCTAGAAAAAATCTTATCATGCTTAAACCAGAAAAATGTAAAATAAATGAACAAAAAACATTTTTAAAGTTTGGGCTCATAAACATTAAATAACTCACACCCAAAGCAGTTATTGTATATGAAATGATCACAGATAATAGTTTTGATGTACTCTGCTTGACTGTAACCTTGCCAAAACCAATTGATTATATTGGTCTAGATGGGTCTACTGGTCAGAATGGTTGTGGCAGAGGTGTTGCAACAATATATAGTGAAATTCTCAATGTTACCCAGAAAACAGGATACAGGTTTAACTCATTCAAAATACTTCTGCTTAATGTTACACTGTCAGATATGCAAAATAAATCTATTGTGTCTCTTGCTCTGGCTACTGTGTATAGACCACCAGGGCCATATTCAGAATTCTTAAAATAATTTGCAGATTTCCTCTCAGACCTTTTGTTTACTGTTGATGCAGTGCCAGTTGTCTGAGATGTTAATATTCAATTTGATAATACAAATGATGCATTAAGACTTGCGTTTGCTGACCCAATAAATTCTTTTGGAGTCAAGCAAAATGTCACCGGGCACACATCATTTAAAGTGAAGTGACTTCAGAATTTGTGCTCTGCATTTAACCCATCTGAAATGCACACACACAGAGCAGTGAACACACACTCACCCGGAGCAGTGGGCAGCCATTTATGCTGCAGCACCCAGGGAGCAGTTGGGGGTTCAATGCCTTGCTCAAGGGCACCTAAGTCGTGGTACTGAAGGTGGAGAGAGAGCTGTTTATGCACTACCCCCACCCACAATTCCGTCCAGCCCGTTGGGAGTCCAACCCTCTAACCATTAGGCCACGACTTCCCCATTTTAATGATACACTAGATTTAATTATATCACATGGAATCGATTTGACTGATATAGATATCATACCTCAAAATGATAATGTTACTGATCATTTCCAAACAGAAATCCAGTCAGTGTACTGTTTGAGTAAATGAATTACTCCAGGATATTGGTTTGTTTGAACTCAGAGGGAGTGTCAGCCACATTAAAAAAGTTAACAGCTTGAGTCATTTGTGGATTAATGCGTATTGGAGATGCGAACCGTTTAAAATGATTCATTTCGATTTGGTGAACTGGTTCAAAAAGATCTGGTTACATTGAATGATTTTTTCGCGAACCGGATATGACAAATTGCTTTGTTTTAAACTCTCTCACAACAGACACAGAAGAGAAGACAATGCTGAATAAATAGTTTTTGCTATTTTTAGACCAAAATGTATTTTCGATGCTTCAAAAAATTCTAACTGACCCTCTGATGTCACATGGACTACTTTGATGATGTTTTTCTTACCTTTCTGGACATGGACAGCATACTGTTCACACAGTTTCAGTGGAGGGACTGAGAGCTCTTGGACTAAATCTAAAATATCTTAAACTGTGTTCCGAAGAAAAATGGGTCTGGGTTTGGAACGACAAACGAAGTTATTAATGATATAATTTAGATTTTTGGGTGAACTATCCCTTTAAGGCCTTCATTGCTCAGATAACAAAAGTCACTAGGATTTTTTGGGAAGGTAAGTCTGAGCAGTTACAGCAACAAGTCAGACGAGTCTGAAGATCTGAGCTGAATTTGCCACATCTTTTAAAAATATTATGCTAATTAACAGTGAGCGGTGGCTCACATTACAGTACACATTACAGTACTTCACTCGTACTGACTCTTATTCTGCCTGAAAGAATGAAAAGATCGAACTGAAGGCAGAGCGATTCGACCAATCAGATGAAAGGAGAATTTTAGCACCACCCACAATTGCGAATGAAATATTGAAGCCATAAACCTATTTGTAAACCCCAAATGACAAAATGAGAAATCGAGCCAATAACTCATTTTCCGTTTGTTAAACTAAATTGAATAATGAATAAACGAGCCATTTTTCCATTTCTCGTTATTGAATTCATGTTCTCTCACTTGAATCCTCTTGAGTCTTTCGTTTTCAGTTTTTTTAATTGAAAACCGATTTGGAATGGACGGAAGATACCCTGATTAAAGACACTAAAGTGTTTGACTATTTTTGAATATGTTACATTGTTGAAAGTAAAAGTTTGAAACGGAAAAGTGTATAATATGACGTATAAAGTGAGGAATTTCTATCTGGGTGATACAGTGGAGATTCTCTTTGTATCCAGGATTCCTCTAACTGCATGAATCATTGTGGTAAAGAAATCCCGCACAAAGGGAATCCCCATGGAACAATTGCTCTCAATATTGTCCGTCATGGTTTCAAATGATAGCTTGGAGGCACATGTCTTGTTTTGCATATGTCACCTGAAAAACACAACAACAAATGAATGCCTGAAGCACCTTATGCCTGAAGCACCTTATGCTGGTCGTTTCTAATTTAAAATGTAATAAATTTAATAGAAAATTGTTTTAGTGTATGCAAATGTGCAAATATGCACAGTTATCATGAATATTGGCATTTAATATTGCCAAATGCATTATTAAGTTCATCTTTGCAAACACATAGGTTTATTTATTTGTAAATTTCAAAAATTAAACTTACAAAAATTTTTGTAAGTTTGAAAATTTCATATATTTATTCCAAATTTCACAAGCACACATCCCTTTACCACAGTAAATATGTAGATTTAATTAGATTTTATCTTCCTGAAACATTTATTATTGTCTTTAATCTGTACGTTCATCAAAAATGGAATTTGTGTTTTTCTGTTGTATTTGTTATTTAGCTAAAATATGTAGCAACATCTTATAAAAGCTCCATATTAAAAAATTAATTTCCTTTTTTTTCCAACTGTCTTTACACAACTACACATAACAAAACAATAAAATCGCATTACAAAATACAATGCATTGCAAAAGAAGTTCTTCTCAATTCAAGTCTACTTCTATACTGCTTTTGTCAATGCATAAGTTACAGCGATGGAGAAATAATAAGCAAAAATGTCTTTATAGAGCACACTTGAGCGCATTTGTCCTGGAGCATCATGACTGTCAGCACAGCATTGTAGTTGTTCTTTGTTCTTCAGTTGGCTTTGTGTGCGACTGTCTGTCACTCACTAATCATGGAGAAAAAAAGGCCCATTCCCTCACCTGAATAGTCACTGTGTCATTAAATCATGGAAAAACAGAACAGGCACAAGCACCGCTGCTGTTTGTCTCATGCAAATTTGTCGTGTAGGAAAGCGGTAGGTGTATTACGTCAGGAGGAATCCTCAGTTGCATCCTGATCAAGGTATAAAAAGTCAGTCTGAAGCACAATATAGCAATACTCCTACTCTGCTTTACAGGACAGAAGCTGTACAAGAGTGACACTGAACAAGTGAAGAATGAATATCTCTGCTCTGTTGGTGAGTCTAGTAAACAGTGACTGTTGTATAGTTTAGCGTATACTGTATGAGTGTCCACTAACTTGTGCTGTTTGAAACAGGTGTTTATTTCTGCTGTCGTGTCTGTTTACGGCTATAAGCTGCCCTGCTCTGACTGTGATCAACCATGTTCTCCTGAACGCTTGGGAAACGCCACAGAACAATTAAGCAAGTACATGAGCTTTGAAGACTGCAGACAGAACAAACTCATTTCAAGTAAAGCCAATCCCACTTGGAAGTGCATGTAAGTGTTCCTACAATTACTTCAGTTATTTTTATGCTAGTAACATTTATTATGTGTAGAGATATTAGATGAGAGGCTGTTGGGTTTTGAGGACTCAAAGTACAAAGTGTTTATATGGAAAACCACTCTTATTTGCTTTTTTTTGGTTCATTATTATTATTTAATTAACAGCTTTATAAAGGTTACTTTACATTTTAATTAATGTCATTTAAACATATTTAAGGTACTTTGGACATGCTTTTGCTTATGCATAAAGCTGGTTCATGTTGATGAGATTAATATGACTTCACTTAAAATGCTGACTCTTACCAGCTTTGAGGTTGAAACTGTATTAACAGTACTCGTTTGTCAATATACATTCCATAGCATTTAAAGGGCTGAGAATTTGATGGTGATAAATGATACGATGAGTGACAGTGCTCCAAAACTTAATGAGTCTTTTTGTTTTTTCACAGACCACACACGGTATTAAACAGGAGGCCTCATATGGTCTATAACGCTGCATGTGGAAAGTGCACAGATCAAGATTTTGAGGCAGTACCAATTTTGCAAAATATCAACACGGTTTTCAAACAGAAGTGCCTGAACAAAAAATACTATTTTTTAGAAGTAAAACCAGTCACAATCTCATTAGGCTGTACATGTGCAAAATTATCTCACTAAATAATGCCTGCATGCACTTAAGCTCAGTATTATGTATTCAGTCATGTATTCTTTTATTTTCCAGTTGTAAAAGCCAAATATAATGAATATCTATAAAGATCAGTGCTATCTCCATAGTATTTTATTTTTTATGTTTTGGCAAAAATGCTCCTAAATGCTTTTTACAATGCATGTTTGTAAAAACCTTTTCAGAACCATGTTAAAATTTGGTTGTGTATATACAATTATGCATTTATTTGTGCTATATTATGCTTCTTATAGAAGTAAATAAAACTTGTTTGAATAAACAAAATTGTTCCGTGTATGATATTCTAAATGGTACATGAATTTGACATGAGCACATTCAGATGCCATACTATGTCACATAGTTATATCCATTATAGTTAATCCCAGTGTATGAATGTATATTTTCTATACAGAAACCGATTCATGGTTCATGTATTTGTTTCATATTTTATAACCTGGTTATCTTGTTCTGGTCAGAATTATTGACACCTTTATTAAATATGAGCAGAGAAGGATGTGATAATAAATCTACAGGTTTATTTTTAAATCTTGCATTCAGAAAATTCACAAAGAAATGTTATCTTTAAACTGAAGTAAAAGTGTGTGTGTGTGTGTGTGGGGGGTCACATTATGAAATAAATGTTTTCTTCAGCACACACTGGTCACAGTAACTAGCACCCTTTGAAATCTTTATAAAAATGTATCTCTGAAATATATTCCCTTTTATACTTTTTTTTTTTTTTTTTAGCACACCAGGCTCAGTAGGAACATTTTCTAGCCATGACTTACACAGGAGTATAATTTTGAGGGAACACAAAAGCTAAAATCCCTTTAATCATCCATCATAAAAGTTAAACCAAAGAATATAGTTCAGGGCCCGTATTCATAAAGATTCTAAGAATCCTCTCAGAAAACTCTTAATTTAGCTTAAAAACTTTTACGTAGGAGTCTTAGCTTAAGAGCGATTCGGGACCGATCTGAGAGCAACTCTGAGTAAGGAAAATACAAAAACTTTCATCTTAGTGAGGAGGCGGGGTTGACCCCGTTGCTATGTATGACACAATCTTTTGAAGACTGTGATTGGTTGGTTGTCCAAGAAGGAAAAAAAGAGTGATTTTAATTCTCACTTTGAATTTGCATGCATAATTTTACCTATTTGACCGTTCTCTCTCTCACACACTAACATTAATTGTGTGTATATAAATCCTTTTTTTATTTACCATGCTTTTAATTTCCTATAAGGTAATTGACTGGCTTAGAATGATAAAAATTGTTCCACTCTTTCCAATTACAGTGATTGCTGTCCTATTTAAGTGGGGGGTTTGAATGTTGGTTTAATATATCGAACATGGAATCAAAACCAAGAAGGGCAAGAAAGTCAAACTGGACAGAGGAACAGTGTTTACTGTTAGCCCAGTTAGTGGATGAACACAAGGCAATTCTTAAAGGAAAATTCGGGCCGGATGTCATAGCAAGGGACAAGAAGCAGACATGGGAGCGTATAGCACAAACTATGAATGGTTTATTCCCCCTGCTTGTGTGCACCTATCAGCCTGCTATATTCATAAATGCAGTTTTTTTTTTTGAGCCTGCAAGGTGGGAATGTCCAGTGGAAACAAAATGAACTGTGACACAATACGATGTTCTGAAAATGCTGTAATTGTTTGTGTGATCACTATGCTTACAGAAGGTTGTTACAGACCCAAATCATCACTATTGCTGCATTTTCCCATTTGCCAAATATCGTAATGTAGTGATTACTTTAATTTCCGGCGCTACGGCATTTCTGCGCTGTGTCGGAGATGTTAGCACATCTCTAATAAGATCAGTCACAAACATGATCCCTGCACGATCTAATCTATAGCGTCTTATTAACTCATAAACTGCCATCCATTGTCTGCAACACATTTCTTCTGCCTCTTCGTCTTTCTGCCATTTTTTCCTCTGCTAAAGAAACTCTTAAGCCTCTTAAAAGTCCTCGCCTGTGCTCCTAACAAGTTTGACCTTAAAACTTCTTTTAAGGGTTAAGATGCTTTCTGAATTACTTTTTTCTTTACTAGGATTTTTTCTTTAATTTTAAGAGTAAACGCCCACATTTCTAAGAATTTTCTTATATTTTTGTCACTAGGAGCTACTTTTTGCATTAAGATTCTTTATGAATACGGGCCCTGATGTGCAGCAAAAGATTGTTGAGCTTCATAAAACAGAAAGTGGCTGTAAGAAAATAGCTAAAGCATTGAAAATCATTGAGCGGGCACCGCCTCGGCCTCCGGAACAGCATCGGGCACCGCCAGGGCTCTGGGTTGGCGGCCATCTTGTGCTGTGCCGCTGGACTGGCGGCCATCTTGTGCTGTGGTGCTGGGCTGGCGGCCATCTTGGGCAGTGGCGCTGGACTGACGACCACCTTGTGCTGTGACGCTGGGCTGGTGACCCTCCTGGGCAGTGGCTCTGAACTGGCGGCCATCCTATCGGAGGAGACAGGAGTGGCTGGGGTATCCGACGGAAGCCGATGCTGCAGGTAGCACACAAACTCCCAGAACCTGAATGTGTCCAACTGATCGAGTTCCTCCTGAGGAACCGGGTCATCCAGTCCAGAGTTAAAATATTCCTTTAGGGCCGGATCATTGTAATCCATGCCCTCTGCCAGGGACCAAAATACCAGTGCCATGACTCCCAGGTCATTGCCCTCTTGGTGGAAGGAGGTCAACCTTAAATATTTTTCCCTCCGCTCCACCATGCTGGTTGGGGAGGAGAGATGAAAAGACATACCGCTGGATCTTCGGTGGATGGAGTCCTTCTGTGACGGAGTGTGTTTAAGGAAAACACAAGGAGAGGGTAGATCCAAATGCAGGTAGTCTTTAATAACAAAAAGGGTAATCCAAAACAAAACAGTACTATGAAGACAAACAAAACAAAACAAAAGCGGGAACCGGATGAAACGGGAACTCGGAGGAACGAGAAGGTAAGGGGAAGTCTCGGGAAACGAGAACATTCGTACACATAGGGTAAGGACTCCAAACAGACAACAGAGAAGGACAGCTATATATAGGGAGACTAATGACAAAGGATTGTCAGCACCTGTGCGATTTAATTGGAGTGCAATTACTGTGAAGACAGGACCAGACTAACGGAATTAAAGTGCCTATGGTGAAGTGCCTAAGGAGAAGTGAGCTCACTAGGGAACACCCAGGAAAATAGAGACTGACAGCGTGACATCTTTTTACAGTGACTCGGGGTGACCACGATGGCTGAATGGTTGCACACACCTCAGTAATGACATTGGAAAGGAAGACTTGGAAGATGAGTTCGCTGGAGTTACTTTGAGAGGAGAGGAGATTGTCGCTGGAGGAGAGGTAAGTCGAAAGGTAAGTTAGAGGCTTCAATGCTGGTGTTCCCCTGTGTACCCACAAGATCGGACGAAAGTGCTGGCTGAGGTGTGTGCTTTTATGTGGTGGTGAATTGTTGACATGTGAACAGGTGCTGGTGATCATTACTCAGATGAGGGAGTGCGCTGTGATTGGCTGGGTGATGAGCCTGACCGATTAGTGACAAAGATGTGAAACAAGGGTGGAGTACTAAAAGTAAAACACTTTATTTTCTGCTGAAACTTGTATCCCATGTATTTTAATGGATTTGTAATTACACATTTGTAATGGTGAAGCTGAAATTGAGTACATTTCAAATATATTGACTTTAAATATAACATCAAATAACACATCAAAATAAGTCTACTTAGCACAACAAAAGATTAATAAATCAATTATTTCAAATGGTATTAACTGGACATTATTACAGAGTGCACTTTTAAAAGTGTATTTAAGTATGGGTAGCGAATCAGCTCAAAGGGAAAATATGAATAATCAATCAACTGTATCATAACATGTAGCAACAATCTGCACAATTAGGGACTCAACAAACAATGAACAACCTCAAGTGTGATACAAGTAAGACTTTATTAACTACATAAACACTTAAACTAGTCTACCACACACACACGCACGCACGCACGCACGCACACACACACACACACACACACACACACAAATATGTCTTGCCTGTTGGTCTTTGATTGGATGTTGATGAAGAAACTATTAAAGATTCTTTTAACACTAATACCTTCCATAGGTATCAACATATAATATACACATTAGACCATTTAAAATGCAGCTGAAAGATACAAAACATGCCATACCTGTGACCTCTGTTAACAACAGTATGCAATTCTAATTTTTTAAAATGTTAATTTAAAATAGTTTTTATCAATACATAAACAGAACACTATAAGAGGAAAAATAATGAAATGGGGAAAATTGGGTGCATGTTCCTACATTTCTCAAGTGGTTATATCTAGAGGGAGATAAAATTAGGATGGACTGTGTAGTACAAGGGTACATTTGTCTGTTTAAAGGTGAATTTAGAATTAAAACTATACAATCCTTTGAGTTGTAAAACAATCTTATATTAATGTGTGTCTTTGTTACCATGATAACCAGAGGTCTGGTTTTCTCTGCCACATGTTTTGCGTGTTTGGGAGGAATATGTTCCACTATTTTTTTTTTTTTTTAAATATAACAAATACTCATGTGTCTGATCCACCTCATTCTTTACATATGTTAAGAAACATGAAAGTGTACACTATTAAAGGTACACTTCAGATGCCTTTTACAGGTGCATCTCCATAAATTAGAATTTTGTGGAAAAGTTTATTTATTTCAGTAATTCAACTCAAATTGTGAAGCTTGTGTATTAAATAAATTCAATGCTCACAGACTGAAGTAGTTTTAAGTCATTAGTTCTTTTAATTGTGATGATTTTGGCTCACATTTAACAGAAACCCATCAATTCACTATCTCATCAAATTTGAATTTGAATTTGTAGAATTAGTTGGCCTTCTGGAAAGTATGTACATTTACTGTGCATGTACTCAATACTTGGTAGAGGCTCCTTTTGCTTTAATTACTGCCTCAATTCGGCGTGGCATGGAGGTGATCAGTTTGTGGCACTGCTGAGGTGGTTTTGAAACCCAGGTTTCTTTGACAGTGGCCTTCAGCTCATCTGCATTTTTTGGTCTTTTGTTTCTCCTCTTGACAATACCTCACAGATTTTTTCTGGGCCTCGGGTCTGGTGAGTTTGCTGGCCAGTCAAACACACCAACACCATGGTCATTTAACCAACTTTTGGGTCTTTTGGCAGTATGGGCAGGTGCCAAATCCTGCTTGAAAACTGAAATCAGCATCTTAAGTAAGTTGGTCAGCAGAAGGAAGCATGAAGTGCTCCAAGATTTCTTGGTAAAGGGGTGCAGTGACTTTGGTTTTCTAAAAAAACAATGGACCAACACCAGCAGATGCCATAGAACCCCAAATCATCACAGACTGTGGAAACTTAACACTGGACTAAAAGCAACTATGTGCTATGAGCTTCTCCACCCTTCCTCCAGACTCTAGGACCTTGGTTTCCAAATGAAATACAAAGAGGTCATCTTTATCTTCCACACCTTTTCCTTCCACTCAACTTTCTGTTAACATGCTTGGATACAGCACTCTGTGAACAGCCAGCTTCTTTGGCAAAGAATGTTTGTGGCTTACCATCCTTGTGAAGGGTGTCAATGATTGCCTTCTGGACAACTGTCAGATCAGCAGTCTTCCTCATGATTGTGTAGCCTAGTGAACCAAACTGAGAGACCATTTTGAAGGCTCACGAAACCTTTGCAGGTGTTTTGAGTTGATAAGCTGATTGGCATGTCACCATATTTGTAATTTGTTGAGATTTGTTAAATGTTAACCAAAATCATCACAATTATATGAACCAAAGACTCAAACTACTTCAGTCTGTGTGCATTGAATTTATTTAATACACGAGTTTCACAATTTTAGTTGAATTACTCAAATAAATGAACTTTTCCATAACATTCAAATTTATTGAGATGCACCTGTATTTCTATTATTAATTTTTTTTTAAACATAATTTTAAATTTTAAGTACACCGCAAGAGCACATTCAATACAATTAAGCACAGCTCTTTTTCACAAGGATAAACATGACTTTTAATATGAGGGATTCCCTTGTGTCCAGAGTGAAGGTGATCCTCCTTGTGTCCAGGATTTCTCTGCCTGTATTTATCTTTGTGGTAAGGATATCCCACACTTCACGAGTTCACCCTTACATCTAATCTGAAGCCATATAGTAGGCATATTTTTGCGTGCTGTCCTGGGGGAGGGGTCCGGGCCCGGAGCACAGCCCGAATCCAAATAACTCCCCCTATCCCCAATTTGGGATAAATAGATTAGAAGTGAGGAGTTGGGGTGGAGGAGGGATGCCGAAAAAACTGTCGTGGGACAGGAGGTAGGAAGACTGGATATATATATATATATATTAGTGCTGTCAAAATTAGCGCGTTAACGCATTCGATTAATTTGAAATATTTAACGCGTTAAAAAAAAATAACGCAATTAACGCGGTTGCAGTTTTTTTATTTCTGGTTGTGGCCTATGTGTGTTCAACGTGCAAAGAAATATGGATAAGACCAAGGAAGGACTTTTAGACGGAAAGTTTCAGTATAAAACTCTGCCGGATTACTCTTCAGTCTGCCACAATAAACATTACTCTTCATTTAGTCTGCCACAAGAAACAGCAACATTAAAATCATGAACTCAAATGTCATTGTTTAAAAAAAAAAACAATGACTGTTGTAACAGTGCGTAAATCAGACCTTTCTGTAACGCTAACGTTAATAAGCTTAAACGAAAAAAACGAAATAATTGTGTAGCGGAGTATTTTTTGTACACAGTGCCGCGAACTGTCAATCACTCCTGTACGCGTGCATCACTGTCCTCCTCAGCTGCAGCAACTTGCGCTCTCTCTCTTCATCAAGCTTTAAAACAAAAAGGGGACAAAAAGATCATATTGTCTTTGTGCATAGGCTATAGATTAATTAGATAAATGAATATCTAAATTTGTGCCTTGCCGTCTACGGTATTTTTTTAGAACTTAGAAAAAAGATGCTGCAGCCAATGAGCAGCCAGCGGGGGCTGCAGGACGACTCAACCTCCGCAGACAGTTTTTAATGTTTATCAGACAATAAATACTCAAGATTTTGCTTTAGTATAAGTTCCGGGACAATTAGGGACAGATTCGGGAGTCGGGACAACAGTTTAGATTTCGGGACTGTCCCGAATTTTTCGGGACGTCTGATCACCCTTCCTGAAAGAGCTGCATTACTTAATTAGCTTGAGTCTGACCTGCAGTGATAGGATTCAAATTTGGTGAGGTGTCAGTCAGCGAATCATCAGATTCTGGTCTTGTTCTTGCAGTATTCAGAGTCTGAAGCCAAGAAAACATATTAAGTGTTGTTGTTAACTGTATTTGATTTTTAACCGAACCGAGCGTTGTGTACACTCATAACGAGTTTCACACACCTTCTCCGGCCACGTTGAGTTGTTGACACTTAACAGTGGGAAAAGCGACACATGCGCTATTCACTTGTATAACATAAGGGTTAATGGGTAATGTAGTTACTGCTCTGGGTGGGATGAATTAGGAAGCTTGCATTGTGAAGGGCGCTCTGAAAATCGGCAGTGCAGGTAAAAGATTAAAACCTCTATTAAAACAGATGTCCAAATGAGCGTACCGGTACGCTACAAGCACGTTCTGGGCGCACGGAGAGGTGGCGGTACGCTCAAGAGCTATATTTGGAAGTGGCGGTACTGAGTACCGGTGCGTACAGGCCCTTTTAAAGCACTGGCAATGACTATACTTTGGAATTTTTTTGCAGTCCACTTAGAATTCAACATGGAAATCATTTTTGTTTTTTATTGACATTGATTGTTTTGAAATTCAAATGGTACTTACATGCCTGTGTTTTTATTTCTGTAATAAATATGGCTTTCAAGCCAACAGTTAATTTGGAGGATATTGATGGTTTATTGCAGGTATGTTGTTTACATGAGAAAATCTGTGTTACAAGTTAAACAAAAATTCCAATAAACAATCATATTTTGAATTTAAATAGTTTCTTTGTCTTGAGTTTACATTAATTATTTACATTTTACATTTACATATGCAAAAAGTTTCAGTCTATTAATTGCGATTAATCGCGATTAATTTTAAAAAATTGTGTGGTTAATTAGTTAATTTTTTTGAATCGATTGACAGCACTAATATATATATATATATATATATATATATATGCTTGTGTGCTATTTAGGATGATTAGCTAAACGAGATGCACCTGTGCCAAATTGAATGATTATCTGATCTTGCGTCTCCCGAACTTTGTTAATAAAACCACATAAAAAGAATCCCCACTATGGAACTATTGTTTACAGGAAATAACTGTCATGGTATCAGTATCAACAAACATTGTCTATTGTTTTGGATATGCAAACATAAAATGTTTATTTAGACAAATGAATAAAAACATACTGACTGAACAAAAAAACTGAATAAAACATAGTACAGTGTTGCTCTGAAAAAATGTTATGATACGTACAGCTTATTCTAGAGTAGAACAGAAATGTCATCACTAAATCCAGCCAGTGATCCACTTTCAAATAAAATATCAATAACATCCTTATTATAGATTTAAGACCATTATATATAATATAATTTTCTTTTTTTCTCAACCCCAGATGACAACAGGCTTCTGCCAGTCTTTATCGCCACATGTGACAAGTGCTGAGACCCAACGTCTTTCATAGAAGTGCCAATATTGCAAAATATCAACATGTTATTCAAACAGAGGTGCCTGAGCACTTAAAATCACAGTCTCTGGCTGTCGAGCTGTTTTGTGTTTATTTTGTAATTAAAGTCTTTATTTGAATGTCTGCCGGTTCCCGCCTCCTTCTTCCCTGTGATTATGAAGTTTATATTGTTCCAGTTATACATACCTGTAAAATTACCTGTTATTATTATTTCTTTTTTCTTCCTATAGAAGTGAATAAAGCTTGTTCAAATACACCAAACTGATTGTGTGTATGTGTGTGTGTATGATAAATACAACAGTACAGTTTTGTTTGTGTAGCAGCTCATTCAGATGACCCCAGTGTCACATTATGGTTATATATTAATTTGTCCGTTTAGACTCCTCAAACTTGGCAAGTTTGAGGTATTCCCTTGTGTCCAGAGTAAAGGAGGTAACAATATCAACACAAAAGGAATCCCCATTATGCAATGAATTTTTCCAGGAATAATGTCTATCGCGGTCCAATATCTGACCTAGACTAGATGTACCTATTGTTTTGCATATGCAAACTTAAAATGCTTACATAAACTCATAGTACTCTATTACTCTAATATAACTTGTTTCAGATTGAGAGTCTATTCTGGAGTAAAACAGAAATGTCGACTCTTTAAATCCATTTAAATGTTTAAATAATTATAAGTTATGAATTTGTTCAGGTTACCACTCTCTCTGTCTTTTTTTTTAACCACACCCTTTGTATTTGTAAATGTGGAAATAAAAGTACTTGTAGTTGTTCTTGTGTTATAAGGATGATTATTCTGTACTAACAACTTACAGAAATTAATAGTTTACTTTTATACATTTTTCTTTTGGAGTGCAGTATTGGAGGCTAAAGAAAAATCCCAGTGTAAATAAATTAACTAAACAGAACTGCTGTACTTTCATTTTCTCTCTTCATCAAATTATTCATTACCAAAAAAAAAAACTAAAAAAAAAAAAAAAAAAAACAATCTAGGCACTTTAATTCAATGTGTGTAAAATTGATTTTAAAACCTGCTATTTCAATACTTTAATTGGCTCTCGATCAAGTACACAGACATAAAACAAAAGCTTGGGAAAATGTCCAATTTATGTGTGATTTACAAAGATCTCCTGAGTGCCTGAGTGGGATACTTGTAATGAATCCACTTCCAGACAGCTTTCCTGTTGACTTGTGATTGCAAACCGCTTCCTTGAGAGGGCAGCTCTAGCATACCCAACGCAATATTTGATTAAACACACTACATTACTGGAAAATAATGTCTTATTTCATTAATACCATCATAGATGAATGAGAAAGACATCTGTGGACAACATTACCAGTACATCATGCAAGTAAACAGAAGGATATATTGATTGAGACTACAGTAAAAAACAGTCTATAAAGGACAAAGCAACTGCCACAGCTTTAACAGAAATCAGGCAGACACAAATTAATTCAATTGGGAATGGGATGTTCTGTGAGTAAATGGGGAAAAAAAGCATAAAAAAAACATTTAAATAGATTACATAATACCATGATGACGTCTTAAAAATAATAATTCACCTAAAAATAAAAACATCTGTCATCTTGTACTCATTTATATCGTGACCTTTTTAAAAAGATTATTAAAAAAGGATGATGTTTTTAAATCTATAAAAGTCAAATAAAAAGTGAGAACATCAAGGCAGCACTGAAAATGTGCTTTTCTTGAAATCAGCTCTAATATAGAGCTCTCTTCACAGTAAAATCAAGCCTCAAAGACAAAGAACATACTAGGTTTAAATACTAAGGTAGATTAAGTCACTCAATAACACTTTCTGCATATGCTACTAAAGTAAGTGCATATACTGTATATTAAGTATTCTGTACTAATAGCTATATTATTATTGCATAAAGTTAACATGTAAAACGTATATATATATATATATATATATATATATATATATATATATATATATATATATATATATAATTAAAGTGCTTTAGTGTTACAGTGAATGGTAGGTTGTTCAATACAAAAGGACAGGTCTAAATTAAATAAAAGTTATTTTTGGAAAATAGATAAGGAATGTTAAAGACATGCATGCACACTTGTACATTAAATCCTTCTGTTTTCAATAAAAGAAGATCCGTGTTGTTTTTCTCAGCAGTATTTCCATGGTGGTCACAAAAACGGAAAATGCCGATGGCCAGATTGCTATAAAAAGCATAATTTGGATCGTCAGTTCTTCCTTAGAGCTTCCTGTTGATGTGTATTCGCTCTGATACCTCAAACTGCAATGGAGGGAGCTCAGAGTTCCACATGATTGGCTGCTTTACGCATCTCATCTGCATATTCGCGTCGGCCCTGAGCCTCCGCTCTACACACGTCAGGTCTGCTTCACCAGCCTGCGGTAGTGGGGCATGACTTTACTCTCCGGAAGGTAGAGTGCCATTTCCAGAGCCACCAAGATAGTGAACTCAAAAACAATCAGCTCCCGACGGCTAATACGAAAACTCTCCTCCAATTTCTGGAGACAAAGAAAAACAAATAGATATACATTAGGTATAAAAAGATATACAAACACTGACAACTTTGACAGGGTGAGTGCATTTTGGCCTGAAAAAACATGAAGCAGCACCAGAGTTTTAAACAATGATAAAAAGAAAGTTTCTTGAGCATCAAATCCGCATATCAGAATGATTTCTGAAGATCATGTAACACTGAAGACTGGAGTAACGATGCTGAAAATCAACTTTGCATCACAGGAATAAATTACATTTTGAAATAGATTTATAAAATACAAAAGTTATGATAAAATGGAAAAATAATTCACAATATTATTGTTTTTACTCATTAAATAAATGCAGCCTTGGTGAGCAGAAGAGACTAATCTTCCCGACTCCAAACTTTTGAACTGTCGTGTATGTGTGTTGTCTGGAAAGTGTGTGTCGGAGCATCACTCACATCAATCAGTTGCTTGACCTCTTGTTTCTTCAGGTCGCTGCTGATCTTGGCGGCGAGTAGGAGGCTTGCGGCCGCCACTAGCTTCCTGTTCTGCTTGTTGAGACGCCCCTGTAGGACCAGCTTCTCAAAGTACACAAATGCCATGGCTATGGTGACCGGCTGCAGGGAAGACTCCTCTCCCACTGAACGGATTTCTCTCTTCAAACTGATGAAAAGACGGAAAAACAGAGATGTCGGGAGACATAAAGAGATCATATGACAACAACGACAAACGAACAATCATATTCATGCACAAATGTAACTTAAGTACTTTCAAATGTATTCATTCAGTTATTTGCATTTTTTCAGTGAGTTTTCATAAGGTTTTAAGCTGTCTTTTGAAAAAGTTTGGTTTCATCTAGTTATTGCATACATTATAACAATATGACCATATTCTTATTAACATAGGAATATTCCTTTGCATGCAAACAGTTATAGAAAAAAAAAAAAAAAAAAAAAAACATTTAAAATGTAAGTGTACCTTCTGATTTTGCTCAGTGTGAGTTTGATGTGGGGGAATTTTTCTTTAAAGGTTTCATTCATGTCCTTCTTCAGATCTGACGGTTTGACGTACTCTATTACCGTTGTCTGTAAGAGAACCACAGCGAGAGAAAGAGAGTGACCGTACAAACACAGAATTTACATTAGTAAGATAATCATTTTTTTTTATTACAGTCCACCACATGTGTATAAGCAGTATAATCCAGTGTCAGTAACGACATCAGCTGAAAAGTTTTGTACAAATAGTGAAATAATTGGAAGTGTGTGCTCGTGTGGCACTGCCATGCAAACTCCATCAGGACCATCAGGTTCTCCATTTGCGGAGATCATTACATTGCTCGGAGGTCTACACCAAGTGAACCATCAAGTCCTGCTGGACTCGCGGCGGACCAGGAACATCGGTTCCAAGTTATGATGCAAGCCCAGCAGGAGGACCGCGAGCTGTTCCAGAGCTTCCTGGACCAGGAGGTTCGGACGAGGACGGCTTCCCCCAGTCCCATCCCCGTTGCTCACATGTCTCTTAATAAGATGGGGCTGTCAGATGTTCCGGAGGCATTCTTGGACTTGTTCGAGAGGATGGCCCAGGCATGTGAGTGACCATTAACTAGCTGGCCGTTGCAGTTGATTCAGCTGCTGTCGGGGGAAGCCCAGAAGGCTGCCCAACAACTGCCCGTCCTGAACCTCCTGGTATACGCAGACTTAAAACAAGCAATTCTCCAAAGGGTTGGCCTCAGTCCCGAGCAACATCGTCAATGCTTCCGGTCATTAGAATTGGCGGAAACTGACCGACCCTTTGTCTTGGTGCAGCAGCTCCGGGACTCGACGCTGAGACTATCATCAACAAGGTGGTACTGGAGCAGTCCGTCTCCCGACTGCCGGAAAGAACCACCAAGTGGGTCCAGTGCCACCGGCCGGCATCGCTGGATCTGGCCATCCAACTGGCGGAAGACCAGGTGGTGGCATGCTCCGGGGTTGGCGAACCCCTTCCATCCATCTCTCTCTCTCTCTCTCTCTCCCCCCTGTCTCTCTCTCTCAAGCCGGGTTATTCCAAATACCTGTGAGTATTAAGGGGGGTACCTATCAGGCTTTGGTGGATTCAGGTTGTAACCATCAAAGCCTGATACAATCTGGGGCATTGGATATGGACCGCATGGTTAAGGTGAGGTGTGTGCACGGGGATTAAGTGGAATACCCCGTAAATGCCATAGCCATCAAATTTAGGGGTCAAAATCATTGTGTGGTGGTGGTCGTTAGTCCGTGTCTTCAGCATCCACTAATCTTGGGGACCAATTGGCCAGCTTTTGAGCAGTTATTGGGATGTTTAACAACATGCTTCTGAGGAAAAGAGGCGGCAGGAAGGGGGGCGAGCGCTCAGGTTGGTGAAACTGTTCCGGGACCCAGTGGGGCGGTTTCAGAGGAACCAAGCGGCTTGGCGAGGCTAAATCTCTCTAGCCGCGGTGACTTTCCCCTGGAACAGTCCCAAGACGAGACACTTAAACATGCGTTTGAACAGGTCCGTTCTATCGATGGGCAGATCCTCCAACCTGATCGCACGCTCTCCTATCCTTATTTTGCCATTATTAAGACCGGTTGTATCGAGTGACCCATGACACTCAAACAAAGGAAGATACAAACCCAATTGTTAGTACCATGGAGCTGTCGGGAAAAGCTTTTAATCCAATGGCGCATTTAATCCAATGGTGGGGCACCTAGTGATGACAGCAAAATTAAATCGTCTAATGACCTGATTCTTTTGGCCGGGAATTCACAAGAACGTGCGCAGATGGTGCGCATAGTGTCAGGAATGTCAGTTGGTGAACCTACCGGCAACCCCAAAAGCGCCATTGCACCCTCTATCTTTAGTGCCGGTCCCCTTCGAATGAATTGGTATGGATCTCATCGGGCCATTAGAACAATCGGCACTGGGGCATTGCTTTGCATTAGTTATTGTAGACCAGGCAACGCTATATCAAGAAGCAGTGGCGCTCCGCAACATCTCAGCGTAGAGCGTGGCAGATGCCCTGTTTCATTTAATCTTCCACGTGGGAATCCTTAAAGAGATTCTCACAGATCAAGGCACCGCATTTATGTCACACACGTTAAACAAATTGTACAAATTATTAGGCATTAAATAGGGATGTACAAACGCCTATCACCCACAAACGGACGGTCTGGTCGAACGATTCAGTCGCACATTGAAAACAATGATTCGTAAATTCTAGAAAAATTGGGACAGATTGCTGAAACCCCTCTTATTCACCGTACCACAGGGTTTTATTACATAAATATATATGTACTGTACATACATATATATTTATACAATGGTATGTCTGAATACTCAATTCTGATTATCTGTCAGGAGGCATGCAATAAAACAGTTTAACGCACAGGTAGTTCCAAGTCAATTTAATCACTATTCAATATAAATGCACTGCTTCCATTGACACACAAAAACACACACACAAACACAAACACACACACGTTTGTTTTTGTGAAAAGTGGGGACATCACATAGGCGTAATGGTTTTTATACTGTACAAACTATATTCTATGGCCCTACACCAACCCTACACCTAACCCTAACCCTCACAGGAAACTTTGTGCATTTTTACTTTCTCAAAAAAACTCGTTCTGTATGATTTATAAGCATTTTGAAAAATGGAGATATGGGTTATGTCCTCATAATTCACCCTCTTCTTGTAATACCTGTGTCATACCCATGTCATTATACAGAGTTGTGTCCTGATATGTCACAAAAACAAGAGCACACACACTGACACACATAGACATAGACTGAAGTCGCCCTGCAACTTTTGTAAATATAATAGCTTCTATATGGAGTTGCTACTTTATATTTCTCAGAGATAAGAAGAGTTTAGTTTTTAAAGTAACTCATTGTTTGTAAAGAGAGAAGCACAGACACAAATCACACATGCAACTTTTACCCCCCTCCATAATTCAATCAAAAAAATGTGATCTTACTGCACTACTTTATCTCTGTGTTTGATTTGAACAGGCAGAATGCTAGCTCTAACATGCCATAACTGACAAAAATAACAATATTGCTTTGCAAACATCATTAACAGCTTTAACTTGTCAGTGCTGACAAATGACCATGGTATAAGCGTAATATTGCACAGTATCCTATACATATGCAATGCATGTCTCACCATGTATGAGGCAAAGATAAGCACTCTTTTGTGTTTTCCACATGGCCACCGTGGGTCACTGAGCACATTAGGGTCATAGTCAGGGTCTTCAACTTCTGAAAAACAAACAAAAAAGGACACAGCTGTCAAAGGAGCCAATCAAACTACAGATAACACAACTGAATGTAGCATGTAAAAGCATGTTTTCGAGATGATGGTGAAAGCATCTTTCTGCACTGACTAGGCATAGCTGTATTAACTAGGCATAGGGGTAGTTCACCTAAAAATAGATGTCTGTCACCTGCTAGGGTGAGTAAATGATGATGAATTTTTATTTTTGGCTTAACGGTTCCTTTAAGATGACATGAAAAAACAGCAATTAGTACTCATTATGTACAACCAGTGCTACACTCAATTGACACAAGTGTTGCTAATGTAGGCTTACTAAATAAGGTACAAGAATAGAGAGAGCTGAGATGATGACTCACACACACACTCAAGTATTAGAATACAGGAATAGCATTAGTAATTATGACACACACACATCTGTGCCTGAAATACTGTGATAATAACCGTGCCAATCTAGTTGACTGAATTGTCCCTACCCACTCTGTGAATAATACAGCATTAAAGCCTTTATTAAGCTCCCATCAGTTACTACACACTTTTGTGTATGAGTGTGTGTTTGTTTCCGGAGGGTGTATGTGTATGTGTTGCATGCTTCTGTGATTTAATTTCACCATTTAGACACGAATGAAAGAGAATTATAGCGTGTCCACAGTCCAGAATTAGCATTAAAATGCTTTTAGGCGTTACAACACACATACACTTCTAAAGTTTAACAAAGTCAAAAAAGGTCACAAGAAAAGGAATCTGTTATAGAAGAGTTACAGATGTTGTCAGTTACAGAAAAGTATGTTTGTGTCACTGGTTTGCTACGTGCATGTGTGTGCACATATAAATAAAACATACACAATTTATATATTTATATATAAAACACACATATTTTTAGTTTTTTTTTTATGTGTGAACAAAACTTGGCTAAACCTTAATTATAGCGCACATACCATCCCATAATCACAATAAACTTTGTTACTTTTGAATTAAAACCTACATGTAAATTTAAATTCAATTGCCAAAACTTAATTTTTCACTAAATGAAAACTTATTGGTTTTGGCATTTCGGCCCAAAAATACTTTTTCAGTTCTTCAAAGAAGTCTTCTCTGCTCACCAAGGCTGCAATTATTTGATCAGAAATAGAGTAAAAACAGCACTATTGCAAATTATTATTGCAATTTAAAATGACTATTTCCTATTGAAGAATATTTTCAAATGTAATTTCTTCCTGTGATGCAAAGCTGAATTTTCACCATCATTACTCTAGTCTTCAGTGTCACATGATTCTTCATAAAGCATTGTAAATGCTGATTTGCATATCCTCACAAGTCTAAGTGTACTAGTTTGTGTGTGTGTGTTTTTGAAATACCTAGGTCCATGCCGACAGTGCTGTTGAGGCGAGAGGGAGGATAACTGCAAGGGAAGCTGTTTCTGGAATAGGGCATGGGTAGAGCGAGATCCACTGCAGGCTTGTGGCAGTCCAAAGCATTAGTAGGGTACAGGAACTGAGCGTACGACACCGTCTGCACAACAAATGAGATCAAAACATGCGGTCCGTCAGCCTGAGACATCGTAACAGCACTTTTAACCTTCTAGATGCATAAATGAAGAGATATAAAGCGGTCATTCCCGGGCAGGTTTGAGTGGTATGCTGAGCACAATGTGACCGTGTGACATTCCCTGACTGACTGATTGACAGGTGCAGGGATAGAATGACAAGCTCTTACCCTGCCGTACAAGCCCAGCTCCACCCCCTCCAGCCCGGGAAGCATCTCTAGGGTGGTGGATATTCCTCCAGATGAGTGCCTCCGCCGCTGAGCATCCAGATCAGGATCACTGACAGAAAGAAAGATTCACAGATGCATGTTTTCATATATTAAATACAAAATTGACAACAAAGATGCTCAAACTTATTTGTCAGCCGATTCCTTACCTAAAACTGTAACAGATTTTAACTTCATATATCAATAATTTAAAGGGATAATCGACTCAGAATTTTACTCATGACTTTCCAAAACCATAACACTTTAGTTAATAGACATAAATCAAGATATTTTGAAAGATTTTGAAGATCCAAAAAGGTCATACAAATTAATCCAAATGATTAATTTGAGTTTCGAAGATTAACCAAAGTTTTATGGGTTTGGAATAGTGCACAATGTCTAACAGCTCAGAGATCATTTAGGTGTTTGATATCATTTATTAAAATAATTTATTTAGTTGATATGTGAATTTAAAATTTCCTTCTATAGAACGCATTTCCCCTTAAAACCACCTTTTTGTCTAGTATTATTTTAACCCAGTTACCCCTAGGTGTATAACTGCTGCTAACTATATAAGAAATATACAAATATGATAAGGAAAAACTTAAAGTTACTTTTTGGTACATTATTAAGTGTAAGTAAATGTTTAAAATTGTGAAAAAATTGAACTACTATTAGATATTTTCATTCATATTGTGATATACATCTGAGTAAAATGGATTATATAAACAAAAAAGAAATGTAATAAATAAATAAATATATATGTATATTTAAAAAACTTTTATTTTGGATGTGATTGATGCTATATATTGCATCCAAAATAAAATTTCGTAAATATACAGTATGTATGTGTGTATTTATAAAGTACACACATTAACTATGTAAACAAACTTTTACTTTGCAATTCAATTTGACAGCTCTAACACACACACACACACACACACACACACATGTTTGTTTTTGTGAAAAGTGGGGACATCCCATAGGTGTAATGGTTTTTATACTGTAAAAAAATGTATATTCTATGGCCCTACACAAACTCTACAGCTAAACCTCACAGGAAACTTTGTGCATTTTTACTTTCTCAAAAAAACTCATTCTGCATGATTTATGCGTTTTGAAAAATGGGGGCATGGGTTATGTCCTCATAAGTCACCCTCTCCTTGTAATACCTGTGTCATACCCATGTCATTATACAGAGTTGTGTCCTGTTATGTCACAAAAACAAGAGCACACACACACACACACACGCACACACACACATACGTATATAAAGTATATCAAACAGGCACAAATGAATCTGGGTAAATCTGTATTTGAAAAACAGTAAACCTTAATTTCACACCAACTTTAAAGTTGCTGTAGGGAACTTTTGTAAAAAAAAAAAAATTTTTTTTTTTTACATATTTATTAAACCTGTCATTATGTCCTGACAGTAGAATATGAGACAGATAATCTGTGAAAAAAATCAAGCTCCTCTGGCTCCTCCCAGTGGTCCTATTGCCATTTGCAGAAACTCCATCGCTCCTGGTAAAAAATAACCAATCAGAGCTGCGGTCCGTAACTTTGTTTGTGTTCAAAATGTAGAAAAATGTATATAATAAGCGAGTACACCATGAATCCATTTTCCAAACCGTGTTTTTAGCTTGTCCTGAATCACTAGGGTACACCTATAATAAGTGTTTATATTCGGACTATTTTAGATTGCTTCGGGGGTACCGCGACGGAGTAACCCAGTACCTTTGTGATTCTTCATAGACATAAACAGAGAGAAGTAGTTCCGGCTACAATGTTCTTCCACAAGACGCAAGCAGTTCTGTTTATTAACCGCTAGAGCGTCAAAAGTTCCCTACCGCAGCTTTAACTATACAATGTTATATTCATTATTTATTAGACTTCAAGTCATTGCCATTACTGTACCATAACACAAACAGTTCTTGATTAATTTTGAGTTAGTCAAGAACTGTTACAACATTAGATTAGCCCTGATTAGCCAGATTGAACACTTATTAGAGTCTTTCTGGCTGATTTAAGACAGCTAATTTGTGAGATGCCTTAAATGTCACACTCAACTGAGCATCAAACTATACTGTATCACCAAATCTGACCTTTGATTTAAATAAGCAGATTATCGTGTTTGTTTCAGCAGTACCTGATGTGAAAGCTCTCTCCATACGGCAGCACAGAGAAGGCGGCACACAAAGACCTTTTGGCGCAGATAAGCACGATCCTGCAGTGGTGAACACAAACTAGTTAACATTACACACACACACACACACACACACACATGCACACACACACACGCACACACACACCCACACACGCTCAACACTTCATAACCTAAATGACACACTAATCTCTCAGTACATTCAGAGAACAAACACAACACCTGTGACACCAGAGGGACCAAATAGGGCAGGCTTCAAAATACACTCCTGCCTCATCAGCACACACACAGAGTTTAAACAGCTTCAGTGTACACTTCTCTCTCATGTCTTCACACAAACACACAGGAAGTGGGGTGGTGTCTGTGTCGGCTATGGTCGTGTGACTGCATTTTAACCATAGAAATGTGAAAGGCTGGTAAAATGGCAGTTAACATGAAACTGACGGTCTGCCGCAGCAGCCTAGAGGATTTTTCTGACGCTCTTTTTCATCATAAGGTCACATGACAGAGGAGAAATTAGTAAGTATGATTGAGGGCAATTAATGGAATCATTTTCTAGATATTTCAGGGATGGATTTCCATTCATATCTCGGGGTATCAATATTGGAATTAACAGATTCCAACAAGTGTCATTTTAAATTCACAAATGAAATGTCTCCATTAAGAAAACCAAAACACAAGCAAACAGTGGATTCAGCTTTTCAGATTATTACATTTTAATAAACTTTTATTGAATAATGCTTTATTGAACTCAAAAATAGGATATGGATCTGTTTAGACCCAGTTATCGGACTATAAAATAACATTATAAACTGGATATTATGGTGAATTCTGCAACAGTGGCCCTTTGTTTTACTATGGGGAAATAGTGTACAGCCTGAGCTGAACATCAGGCTTATTGGTTTTATTGTCCCACCCACAATCCTGTCTGTGACCCTGTGAAAGTGAGTAGGTATGTGTGTATGTGTGTGTGAAAACACACAAGCAGAAAATATGGACTGCTGTCTATTTGGGGCAGTTTATAAGGGAACTTTAGTAAACATAGTCGTCGTTCCTCAGATGGAATGAGGCCAGATCTCACGGAGAACAACCAATTCATATTTTGTAACTTAAGGATTCATATACTAATTTGGAGTTATTTTGTAGTTGGCATTCTTCAGTCAGTAACACTTGTGCAAAGTTTATAAAACAATTGGCATCAAAATATGTTACTAAAACAGTTAAGATCAGATGGAAATCCATTAAGAGTGCAGAAAAACAGTAATACTGTGAAATATGACAGTACATCATAACTCTTTTACTGCACAAAATAAACAAATAAATACATACAATTTCAAAGATAGGGCCCCTTTAACAAACTAGTTTGATAATAGGAAATGTCTCTTCAGTACAGTATTTTGTGTACAAACCGTCAGAGATATAATATCCTCACATGAATCATACAAAAGCACTGCATAAAGTAATTGTAATGCATCAGTGCCAAACTGAGAAGAGAGTGATTACTAGAGCCAGATTGCTTGTTTGGAAGCACAGAGAAAGGAAAACATGACTAGCATGTGAAAAAAAAAAACAGACCGAAAGACACAAACACATGTAAGCACACACACACACACACACACACACACACACACACACACACACACACACACCCAGGGCTGTTATCACTGGTATTAAGAACCCCAAAACCCACACAGAGAAGTGAATAAACACACCTGCTGCTCCTGGTGTCGTACTGCCTCATGTTCTTAATAAAGTGGACTTTCTTCACAGAGCGTGGACGAGGAGAGCCAGATGGGTTCCGACTCCTGAGGACAGAAACAGATGGACAGAACGTGGGTAAAACATGAAATACATTTGAACATGTTTCAGAAAATCATATTTGGTTTCCCCCCATCAGAACTATGCAAGCCTTTAACCCAAACTCAAAGACTTTAATGGAAAGAACCAAAACAAAACACAAAACTCAGCACACACAGGCTTTATGTGGCTTGAAACTGTTCTATATAAAGTCATCTGTTATTATACACGTTTGTTCTCATTCAGCCAAGCACTGCTCCAGAATTTAAATGCTGTTTAAATGCGGCTGAAGTGTGTGATGTAATTGACCGGCTGTTTCTCTTCCTCAAGGGAATGTCTCATTATGGCTGATGAAACTGGCCATGACCTGCTCCGCATGGCACCTTCATTACGGCTCATTGCTCACTATTTTCACATTTTGCTAACAGGAGACAGAACAAGTTATTACATTTTGATAAAAGGCAGACAGTTTCCTGTGGAACAATCTGCATTGATGAATCATTCACAATAAAACATTGTTGAATCATTCAATGTGGGAAAAAAGTACAAGAGATGATGTGGTCAGAAAGTACCATGCCGAGGCGAACGTCTCTAACAATATAATCAATACTAATTTCATATAGACTACAAAACTATATCAAATTTATTTTTTGATTAAAAAAGCACCATACCATACCATTTATTAAGCACAGTCAGAATAAGTGCAAACTGTTAGGAGCATGGTGTACAAACTGCTACGTTATTTATTTTATTTTTTTATGGTAAATAGTCATTACATATTTTATTTAAAAACAACTCAATTGAATCACATAGGCATGAACAAAAGTGGCAAGAGCTCTCCAATTCTTTGGAAAATCTGGATTATGGAGCATTTATCTACAAGTTCAAGTTTTAAATACCAAACACCAAGTGCCTGAGCAGACTGCCGGTCAAATCTCACTTGATTTCTGCTGCATTTCATCTTGTCCCGGTTAATAATGTGCAAATCAGCAGTTTCAGAAATGAATAGTAGACAGGAGACCAGCTAGTCATGATGTCGTGGCTCAGACACTGCAGAAAAATCAGTCTGTTGGGTTACACATCTTACCATAGCTACAGTTACATAACTTTCAGTCAATGTCTGATCTGCATGTGTTCTTAACCGCTCTATCCCTACATGAGCACCACAGATTTCTGCCACATGCTTTGGGCACAAAACCAGGTCACATTTACCTTCTGTTTGATTTGAAAACTATTACACAACCCTAGCGTGCCAAACAAACACAAACAGCTCCCCCTATTCACACCCTCCATCTGCTCCACCATTTGCGTGGAGATACACCCTCCCTCCAAATCTGAAGTACTGTTATCATAACCCACACCTGTGTACAGGCGAGTGAGAAGAGAGCAAAGAAAAGCTGAAGACTGTGACAGAAAACAAAAGACTTAAAACCCCTTTCTTTATCTCCAGAAATAAAAACGTGTTGAATTCTGAAGCAGCTGCCAGCTTTGCGTAAACCTCATTCTCTCTTGACCCATCTGTCACTCACTTGATCCTGGCATTTCATTTATTCTGTCTTTTCTGAGCTGTCTCTCTCTCTCTATTTCCTAGTAATTCTCTAATCCATTTGCATCCAACTCAAATGCAGAAAATGGGATGGAGAGCAAACTAAGACATGAGCTTGGCGAGGTGGGACACTGGAGGTCATACCAAATCACAGACACAGTCAGAGTGGGCAGACTGCCCAGAGAAAGATGGATCATCCATTAGAGTATTCATGGAATCAACTCATTTTATTAGTGATTAGTCGGGTCTCTATTTGAATCACAATGTGTATCAGTGATGACTCATTAAAATATATTTTTTTACATTTACATTACAATTACAATACATCTTTAGAGATGCATTGGTATTAAAAGTCTGGCCAATAGCAATAAGCAGACAATTATTTTCATGTTATAGCACCAATATATCTTACATCCCTACATATATTCTATTAAGTCACTATGAATCTCCAATTTGTAAGGTTACTCACTATTAACTAACTATTAACTACAAATTTTGCTTCAATAAACTCCTAATTTGCTATTTGTTATTAAAGGTATGGCATAGACATAAGGGATGTAGAATATGGCATTTATGTGCTTTATGAGTAATAATGAACAGTCGATATGCTAGTAATATGCTTGCTAATAAGTAACTTGTTAATAGTGAGACTAATGTACTACCGTTTTTGGTACCGATTCATTGTAAGCTTAATTTATCTGAGCTTATGAATATGAACACTGCTATAATTATAAACAAATAATGCTTTTTATTTTGCACTCAAATAATTTAGCTCAGATCAGTGAGGCATATGAGCAATCAGTTCCAAAAGGAAATTCAAAACCTGTGCCAATGGAAAGAAAACAAGCTGATAAAAAGATTGAATCCAAGACTTGGAACTTTTTACAAGCGATTTTTAAAAAGGCAGGTCATTTAATTCCAATATTTGTAAAGTGATTTCCCGCCAAGCACCCACCCCAAAACTAATTCTTCAAAATCTGAAGATTTTTTTTTTTGTGTGTGTGTGTGTGTGTGTTCAGCCAAATATTTCATTCTGCTATCACGTAAATTTGTGAAATAATTAATAAACCACTTCAATGGCAAAATTTTATGTCCAGCAGATCCCTGCCCCTCATTCCAGGGGATCAATAGCTGTTCCTGGACAACTGCATGCAGTCAGGCCACAGTCAAGTCACAAAGCTTTGAATAAATACCCTGGCGTAATCCTGCCTGGACTGGACATGCTAAGAATTAAAGTGCTGAGAGAACATATGGTCTGATTCCATGCTTCCAATGTTCCAATAGCACACAGGGATGAAAGGCTAAAGGCTAGAATACCAGCGCTGGTGCAAAAAGTGCCAAGGCGCAGGCTCAAGAGGAAGTGCCTCAGAACTGAGTGGGTGAAATGTCAGGCCTCAGTCTGTGGGCTGGTGTGCTGGGGGTGCTACATGGGTTACAACCCATACAGTCTATGGTATTTGATAGGATTATCTAAAATATTAATATAGTACATCAATGTATACTTTCCAGTCAAAAGTTTTGAGTACATATTGTACTAAAGAACCCCTAAATACTATATGAAGGTCATATGTGAAGGTCAGTTATCTGACTAAAATTACATAAGACAAAAATTTATATTGTAAAGAGTTTTTGGCACAGTATGCTCAACATAATGAATGATTGGATGGGATTTGTGTTGTCCTCTTCACTTCACTTCATTTATTCACCCTTAGGCCATCCAATATACAGGTGACATTTTTACAGGTAATAACTTTTGGTTTCTTGCGCACCGATCGTTTTGCTTTATGAGACCTCAATACGATGTCAGGAGCCAAGGGTATTCATTTTGCGTACCTAGATATGTTTTTTTTAATTCTAAAATACAGGCAGACACTGACTTGCGGTTCATGAATCATCAAAGACCAAAGTTTTAGCTAAAAGAAAAGTGACCTACATCTTGGATGGCTTGAGGGTTAGTCAAATTCTCATTTTTGGGTGAACTATCCCTTAAATAGTTGTTTTCCATGAGATCTGACATATTCCAGCTAAAACCTTAAACATTCTACTAACCCCAAACTTTTGAACAGTAGTGTAATTATTATTATTTATTTTTTTTGTCTCTGTTAATAGTACAGTTTTGTGAACTATTATCTTTAAAAATAATCACAAATAAACACAACGGTATATCATTCACCCTCCTTCATCTAGAGAATAACATTTGTTTTCAGCAGCAAGGAGAGTGTCAGGTGTGCCTTCCTGTTGACATGAGAGATGGTTTCTGTATAAAATCTTACACTGTCAGCAGATCTCGCCACTAGTGTTTGGCCAACTCAGAGACAGCTTTCCATCCTACTCTTACCATGTGCAGAACTAACTGACGGTGACACTCTTAATGTGAAGCAAGTTGTCATCCATAACAATTGACTATATGCACGGTTACCCTCTGGTTTTAGATAAAGTCTCTGTCATTTCTGGTCAAAATATTAAATGCATTATTATTTAATTGTTACACCATTAATAATTAACTTTTTAATAAAATATTCAATTTGTAGTTAACTAGTTAAATATTTAAATAATTTCCCTTCTAGCTGTTGGTGTCTGGGCTTAATGACATGAGACTCTGTGACTTCCCGCACTTGCTACACTTCAGTACAGTAAAAGTCATAAAATTTGTCATAATAAATTTAAAAGCAAGACTTGAAAAAAAGAAAACGGTTATTGAGTTGTTTACGAGATAGCATCTCATAGCCTAAAGTTACGATAGTGTCAAATATTGTTAAATAACATGAAACTATGTTAATGCCGCTATCATTCTTTACAGTTTTGTAATTATTGATTTCCTCAATTTCTGACAAGAACGAGACAGGAGAGGGAGAGTCTCAAGAGTCTCTACCACAACATCAAATGACTCTTCGCTGCAAGTTTACAAGCTGGCTTATCTTTATGTGGAAGTTCTAAAGAAAGCTCTGTGCAAATGGTCAATTCTTCTAAATTAGCTTTCAACCCTTGTCTAAGTAAGCAGTAAGTAATTGTTCACCCAAAGATGAAAATTCTGTCATCACTTGTTCACTCTCATGTTGATCCAAATTTCATTCATTTTCTTTCCTTTTTATTTTCCTTAAATATACTTTTTCTTTTGAGAATGAATGAAAGTCTCATGGGAGTAGAATGAGTGAATGATAGCAGAATAAAAATATTTGGGTGAACTAACCTTTTTCAAACATGATTTCTTCATTAGGAAAAGCATGTCTAGGGGAGCTTGATGTGAGAACATTTTAAATGAAGATTCCCCATTTCTAAAGTTACCACAGGGAGTCATGTTCCAACGATTCAAAGACAAAAAAACAACAATAACAACAACAACAAAAAAACACCAAAAATGAAAACATCCCTCATGCAAAATTCTTTCAACTACTGATTACAAGCCAGCTCTGTTGTGAGCAACAGTTTAAAGCCTCAAAGCATTCAGACAATGCATGAGACCGAGAATTTGGCAAGCGTGGTCAAGCTCCTACTTGTTGGACTATTCAAACTACTTTTATGTCTTTATTTTAAATGCCACATCTCTCAGTGATAATGATAAGAACAGTAAGTTCTCTACACTTCACAAAGACAACTAACTCTGAGATGTTGTTTTAAAGCACAGAAAGGTCAATTTAAATGCATGTTGGATGCATTTACTGGATCTATTTTAAAAAGGATGTATCATCTGAATTAAGCAAGTTCATGTAGCCCTGATTTATTCTCTAATGCAGAGACGGTTCATTCCCTCAGGCCTACAGAGACCCTTTGAAGGGCTGACAATATGACAGAATGTCTTAAGCTTTAATCTCTTCAGGTACTGTGTGCACAAAGCAGCATGCAGCTCTGAAAGAGCACCACCGCCCATACATACAGCACAGACTGACCTCACAGAGCCAACCCATAAAGAAAAGCAATGTCTGCTACGACTGTCAGTCTGGTTTGAATCTACATGTCACACTCTAAACCACACCCTTTTTAAAGTAAGGGCAAAGAGGGTTTGGGGGGAGGTGCGGTCAAAAGAATAAATACGGTCTGTTGAGATTAAGAAGTGAAACATAAATGCCATTCTCTCAATGTGTGTTGACGAGCCTTTTCACTTCCTCATGTGAAGAGATAAACCAACCAAAGCTGAAAACTTCTTGCACAAATGGCCATTTTTAGGCAACATTTATTTGGCTGTGAAGTAATCTGGATTTCAGAAAGGGGTTTTCACAGTCCGTGGTCAATGAGAGAAGTAGCAAGAATGAAAACAAGTCTTTTTCACATATTTTGCATCTCTGGTACAACATTTAAAAGTCAACCAGATAAAATCTGTGGTGGTGGCTTGTCATTTCATCTTCTTTTTCTATCAGTAGAGCAGTGAAACTTAAATATTCATGAAAAAAATACTAATATATATATATATATATATATATATATATCAACTTTAAATATAATGGTAATAAAGTGACATTTGGAAAGGATTTTGGAAGCAAGCCGGAAAAAGGTGTGTTTCAAACCAGTTAACTAGAAATCCCGTAACCCCAGATGGTTCATCCACTGTAAATAGTGGTTTATATTTATATGAAACAAAATCTGCTCTGTCAAATGACTCAAAATCACATGAAGAAACAGATGCATAGCATACACATTGCATTTAGTGTATAATGTACATTGTCCTCTGTGATCAGTTGTTTTAAATTTCTATAATAAAATAATGGAGTGAGTGTTGCAGTTGGCAACATTACGTCACATTTTAAATACATATTCCTGACCACTCGTATCATTAGTCTGAATGACTCTTTGGTGCCTCTCCCACTAAATACGCAGGTAGGGTCAAATCAGTTACAAAACATGCTCATTCAGACTTGTTAGAGTAATGACTAACACTTTACATTACGTGTCCATGTTAATACTGTAATATTTAACTACTAAAATAAAATAAATAAATGAAATGTGCAATTATATTAATCTCCAGAAAAAAAAAAAAAAAAATTATATATATATATATATATATATATATATATATATATATATATATATATATATATATATATATATATACGTTAATTCCATATTGTTCACCAAAATTACTCAGTATTTACATAATAAGTAAAATAATACTAATGTAAAGTGTGATGATCACCTCAGAACCTTGCAATCATGACGCCCAAATAGTCAAGGTGCTCCAGGCAGCTCACTACTACATTTTGACACACGGCCAAATGGACTGTCTTTCACAGAAGTCCGTGTAAACTATCAGAATACATTACCAGTCCTATCTTGAGCGCACTGCCTCTAAAGTGACCCCCCTTTAGAAACCTGTGCAGAACCCACCGCGGTCGAGACTCCAGCGAAGAGCCGCAGCTCTGCACTGACAGCAGGGTCGGAGACTTCCGCGCTCCGAGCGGAGTGGGCTGCAGACTGCACGGGGACAGAAGATTGCTCTGCGAGGAGAACAAGCCCCTCTCCCTCTCCAGGAACATCTCGGTACTCCCGGCGTCACTGAACCTAGAATCCGACGGCAGAACCAGGATGGGCGGGACGTTGAGCAGTCCGAGTCTGGGGACAGAGAGGCTGGGGAAGGTCCCATAGCTACTCGCCCCAGCGGACAGTCCGCTCACAGTCGCGCCGATGTCAGAGCACTGAAACTCGGCATCACTTGGACCCGCTGCGCTCACATTGTTCCGCACAGGACGTCCGTCCAAAGATATATTAGTGAGAAAGAAAAGCGCAGCTTGTCTCCTCCGCGAATCTATACTTTTCCGCAGATGCTCTCTGTGCAGTTTGCCAGTGCACGGGTTCAGAGTGCTCTGCGTACTGCACGCAGCAGCAGCCATTCTCAAGTAAACAGCCCCGCTGCTGCTCAGCTCTGTTTCTACCCGGCGCGACTCGCCCGGACACGCCCACTCTCATCTGATTGGTTTAGAGTACAGGATTTTAGTAAATAGACAGAGCGTGCGCGGATTTCATTGGCTGAGCGTTTGAAATAACTTCACAGGCGCGCTCTGACAGAAGAGAAAGAAAATGAACGACTACAGTGTTGCAGTTTCTGCTGCTTTGTTATTATATTCATATTTCAGAGAGTAAAAAGCAAAGGTCTATATTTACGCTTTAGATGCCTCAGTGTTCAGTAGCAAAATAAAAGTGTCTTTCTACCCACATTTTTGGTACATAAGTTAACATTTTACAGTGTTTCATTATAATAAACTGTAGGCCTACTGTAAAGTCAAACTTTATTATAAACAGTAATGTGAAGTTAGTCAGGCCTTTTTTGAATTAGTGTTAGAGTTAAAGTATAAAGAATTCAATAATAATGCATCCTCTCTATCCTCCACAGACTTGGCACAAATGTTCGCCGTTTGACTACTAATATTATTTGGGTGTGAGAAGAGGTTTGACCTTAATCTAAACCCTGTCTGGCCCTATTCTGCTTATTCCCATTATATGAAAAAATAAAAAAACATTTAGCCTGACAGATGTATGTGCCATTTTGATAACCTCCAATGCTGGGGGCAATGCCCATCAACCTTCTTTGGTTGGCACAGATAAGAAGGAAGACTGTGGCAAGGTGACAGTGTCACCGGAAAGAATGTCAAGGCTGAGTGTTTCATAATTTGTTTTCCCTACAGACAGCAGCCATAGTCAACGACCCTCCGGCTCCATCAGATTACCGTTCTGTTCACTGGATGGAAACAAACTCATTATATTCGTCATTATTACATGATCATTTTCTCTTTTCTCCTTTTATTTCTAAGTGACCTTTTCTCCAAATACATCATTATTTATTGTCTTTCTGGCACTTCCTCGCTGCATTGGTGCTCTTTTGTAAATCATTCAGACAGAACATGAAATAACCAAACTTGCATGCAAAATAATATGCAGATTTACAAATGCAAATTAGATGCAAAAGATCAATTTTTTCATCAGCAGCACTCAGTGAGGCCCAATAAAGTGTACATATATACTGTAAATGTTTAACTATTTGAGTCTGATTTTTTTTTGTTGAGACTTTATTTTACATTTGACATTTATTTACATCATTTCAGGTGACTACCTCTTGAAGCTCTTCAAGAGAATGCCAAGAGTGTGCAAAGCAGTAATCGAAGCAAAATAACCTAGAATATGACATATTTTCAGTTGTTTCACACTTTTTTTATTATGTATATAATTCCATATATAATTCCACATGTGTTATTTCATAGTTTTGATACATTCAGTGTGAATCTACAATTTTCATAGTCATGAAAATGAAGAAAACTCTTTGAATGAGAAGGTGTGTCCAAACTGTTGGTCTGTACTGCATATATATATATATATATATATATATATATATATATATATATATATATATATTAATCAAAGAAATTTGTGACCTAAACCCTGTTTTCAAAAACTCTCCAGTGCAACAGTTTAAATATACAGTGGCTTACATTTACACAGTAGGTACAGTAAGTTCATTCTCTGTGTTTCACAAATAATAGGCTTCCTCTTCTACGTCTCAGTTCCCCTCTTCAAAACCTGAAGTCTCAAAGTTGTGTGTGATGTCATCAATTCTGCAGTTAAGATCCTGAACCGGAGGAGATAATTCAGCCATCATAGCCACCGACTGCTGTGGCAGATGTGTTGCTCATGTTCCGCTTGATCTGGCCAAAACTGTCCGTCAAAATCCCACCCTCTCGGATCCCAATGTCTTCCAGAAATGTCTCAAACACTCCTACATCCTTATCTGGAATAAAGGGCCTCATGCCTGCTCACATGGGAGAGAAATTATGTGAGAATGCACCATAAGCCTGTATTTTTAGACAGGATGCATTTATATTTGCATTATAATTGAGAATACTCTTAAATATTTACATTATTATTAAGTATATTAAGTATGGTTCATCACATAAACAAGCTAACACTTTGACAACTTACAACAAATAAATTTTAAAGAATGTTTTATTAAAAAATACATTTGAGGTCAATATGACTTTTTATTTTTTAAATCATACTTTTATCCAGCGCGAACGCATTGAATTAATCAAAAATGACAGCAAAGACATTTCGAATGCTTTTTCCTTTGAGAATGTGGCAGCATTCACATGTTTGCGATGATTTGTCTCTATTCAGAACTGCAGCTCTTCTCTAAAAGTTCACACTAACAATACTGAATGGTCTGAATAGTGAAAAAGTCTCACACTCGTCCAGAGCTGTCTCGAGCTGACTCAGCCTTTTGCTTGCGTGTCAGGTTAGATGAGTCTATGACCAGCAGAGGTTTAAATGGCTCAGTGAGTGTTATGTAATTGTGTCTTTGTTGCACACAATTGCTGTGAGCTATATTATCCTTTACCAACTCACTTCAGAAGTAACAGCCACAAGGTCTTTCTTATCAAGTTTGATACATTTGTGTCTCAGTGGGAATTTATTGTCCAATACACTTTAATTATTTAATGACTCACTAATTCTAAATATGTATTTGTGACAAATCTGATCCAATGGTTACAGTTATTTATATTTTTGTATCGTGGTCATAGTGTTATTTATAAGCTGTGTCATGTTTCATTTCCCACAGTGGGTAGTGTTAGTAGAGAGTTTTGTAATTATGTCATGCTGTGAAAGTGTGATGTTGTTGGAAAGGCGGTTGCACCATGACTGCTCAAGTGAAAGCCAGGTGCTCATGAATATTCATTAGACTTTATGTCACTCAAATCCCTCTAATGAGCTAATGACCGAATGCATTTACACAAACTCTAGATACAATGCCAAATCTGATAAATCATGACTTTCAGACTTTAAAATGAAATAATCCCAGTTGTACAAACACACCCCTTGGGGATTTAAACAGGCACTCAAATGGTTCAATAGAGGCAAATAAGAAAAAAGAGAGAGATTATGATGACTTTTGTATTCTGTGTTGTGAGTTCCAAGCAGCAGGAACTTGCGTGAGTCTCCATAGAGCTGTAGCAGGTCATTACAGAACTGCTCTATTGGAGCACAAAGTCTGTATTCTCTCAGAAACAGAGCAAACTGCTGAATCTCCTGAGGTGTCAGCTTACTCCTCAACTAACCAATGAGAACCAGGCAGAAAACAACACAACAGAACTATAAACAGACAACATTATAGATAACTGCAGGGAATTGTTCACCCACAAATGAAAATTATGCTGTCATTTACTTTAAACCCCTCAAGGCGGCTTGTTTTCAGAATTTTGAATTACCGGGAACTGGGAGTATTACATTTAGATTATTTAAATATATTATTATTATTATTATTATTATTATTAATAATAATAATAATAATAATAATAATAATAATAATATATATATATATATATATATATATATATATATATATATATATATATATATATATATATATATATATATATATATAATGTTAAGTAGCTAGTAGCTGCAGTCTTTAGCCTCCTTGATAGTGTGTCCTCCTCCCATGCCCGAGACCTGGGTTCTAGACCCACTCGGAACAAGAACGAGGTTTGGCGGTGAGGACCTGGGAGAGAGGGGTTACATTGGTGCCGTGACCCGGATGGGAGTAGGGTTTTATGGGGGGTGAGTGTAACCCAGGAGAGAGGGTTGTTCTGTGGTGCCTGGGGCAGAAGAGGGAAGGGGGGCCAATTTTCGGGAGTGAGTTCAGCTTCCTGAAAGCCTGATGGATCCTGGCCTGGAGACTCTGCAGTCTCCTACCTGATGGCAGCAGACTGAAGAAGCTGTGTTATGGGTGAGTGGGATCACCTGCAATGCAAAGGGCTTTGCAGGTGAGACAGGTTCCATAAATATACTGAAGGGAGGGGAGAGAGACAACAATGATCTTCTCAGCTGCTCTCACTATGCGTTGTAGTCTTCCGGCAGGACGTGTTGCAGGCGCCATACCACACAGTGATGCAGCTCGTCAGAATGCTTTCGATGGTGCCTCTGTAGAAGGTGTGCATGATGGGGGCGGGGCTCTGGCTCTTCTCAGTTTGCGGAGGAAGTAGCGATGCTGCTGTGATTTCATTCCAGGAGAGGTCCTCTGTGATGTGCACACCCAGGAACTTGGTGCTGCTCACTCTCTCCAAAGGGGGAAGAGGAGGGGGCTCAGCACACATCTTTGGGGGGCATTAGTGTTCAGTGTGATGGTACTGGATGTGTTGCTGCCGACCAGTACTGCCTGAGGTCTTCCAGTAAGAAAGTCTAACAGCCAGTTGCACAGCGAAGAGTTAAGCCCCAGCTGGATCAGTTTAAAAATGAGCTGTTGAGGGATGATGGTGTTGAATGCTGAACTAAAGTCTATGAGCATCATTCTGATGTATAAGTCCTTTTTGTCTATATGTGTGAGCGCTGAGTGGATGGCAGCTGCGATGGCATCACTGGTCAAGCGGTTGGACCGATATGCAAACTGGAATGGGTCCAGGGAGGAGGGGAGGGTAGACCTGATATGGTGCATGACTAAGCACTTCATAATAATAGGAGTGAGTGCAACTGAACAGTACTCATTGAAGCAGGATAGAGACAGCTTCTTCAGGACTGGAATGATGGTGGTAGCCTTGAAGCATGTGGGGACAACAGCCTGACTAAGTGAGGTGCTGAAAATGTCTGTGAAGACATCAGTGAGTTCCACTGCACAGTTTCTCAGTACACACAGGGATGTTGTAAGAACCCAGAGCTTTGAGTACATTGATCCTGCTGAAGGATCTCGCTGTCTGGGGTCAGCATCATCAACTGGTAACCGGGAGGAGGTGGAACTTTCTGTGCAGTGATGCTGTTTTGTTTCTCAAAGCGAGCGAAGAAGGCATTCACCTCGTTCAGCAGAGAGATAGTGCTGTCACAGGTCCTCGGTGGGGGCTTGTAGTTCGTAATGGTCTGTATCCTCTGCCACTGGCTCCGAGTGTCTCTGCTGTTGCTGAATTGATGGGCTATCCTCCTGGAGTACTGTCTCTTAGCCTCTCTGATGCCATGGGATAGCTTGGCGCTGGTTGACCACCTGGTCAGAAAGCACCAAAAATAGCGGCAAATATGCACCAATTTAAAAGGGGCACGCTAATGATTCCCAGAACTAAGATAACTTTGAGAAAATTTGGGGAACCCAGCCAAGCACTAATAAAAGTTGAGTGTGAGTTTGTATGTTTGTCCAAGCAAAATTAGAGAGGGTCATTATTTTTTAACTTCTGTTTTGTGCCATTGGTGAGACAACAATTTACAAAATAAAATAAAAATGGGTAAGATTGTAATGATAATTCATAAAGACAAACAAACAGATACTCACTATAAACTGCAGCAGCTGAATTCTGTGTCATAGCCATTTGTCATGTCAGTAAGGCAGCTGTCACCTTGGACAAGTATTAATGGGAGGGGAAAAGCAACATGTTATGAATTTGTGCTCTTTAAGTGGCAACTGAAGCTATCCTGCAAATATGCTACTGATTAGTGCACAGACATAGACAGCACAAATGCAAAACATCTACAAATCTAAATTTAGAATATTTTGTAATTGGGTTTCAGAAATAATTATGCTAGAAAGGCTGTGAAAACTTTACATTTTCTTTTTCTTACAGTATATTGCTTTTCTTACACAATAATTGTGGTTTTATATTTAAGGAATTACAAGTATCATCATATTTAGAGGTCCATGGCATCAAAAATTTGATGGGAGATGGGTGGATGGAGATATTTGTATAGGACTTAAAAACCATGTCACCGTATAGTAACTTAAAAACCATGTTAAAAAATTCCTCAAAATAAAACATTGAAATTTAATTAAATGATTAATATAAAACATGGAAAGAATTTTCTCCTCTTTAAAATTCAACAATTATATTCGTTGAATTTCATTATATATGTTGCTATCATACTTGTAAATGTTAGCTTAAATTTTTATAATTTAGCCCCCCCCCCATTCAATGGTCTGATATCCATAGATGATCTGAAACATTTGACAGATGAGCGTGCAGTACTCCTCTGCAGCATCCTGTGTGTGATCAGTATAAGAATCAAGTGAAGAGAAAATCAATGAGTTTCCTGTCACATACAACTTTTACATGCATCAACCTTTCTGCTATTCTCTAACCCATAAAAGCAGACTGTAATGTGGGTCAACACAATCCCATCTATATTAATGTTCATAGGCACACACAGACACACAGATCACTGACACAGCATGCTCTTACATAAGTCTGGGCATTACATCACAGGGGAGTCTACTCTGAGTGTGCTGTTTTCATCACAGCTGACACAACTCTAGTCAGCACGGTCACTGCAAGAGCACAGCTACAGCTCACAATGAGGCATTCGTATACCTTTCATCCATCCATCCACCCTCCCTCTGATTAATTCTTCCATACAATTTTCACTAATTAACCATTTCATCCATCGACCGATCCATCCACATGATTTCCATGCATCCATATTAAACATTTTTTACCCATCCATTAATTCATCCATCCATCCATTGGAATGGCTGAATAACCTCACCCTGTTCTCCACGGCCAGTATGATGTGGTTGCAGTAGGCATCAGGGCGTGGCATGGGTTCCAGAGGATTATGGTTCCTCTTCTCCCAGCTCCCTGTGCAAGCTTGCCTGCATTCCCAACTCCCACCTGGAATGTGTTTCGTTCCCATCTTCCACCTGGTTTAGCTCCAGGCCAGTGCCTCTTTTCCCAGTTACCTCCTACAACCGCTCCGCCTCCCCCATGCTCCCAGCTGACCCCTACAGGTCTCCTTCCCAGCACCCACTCATCATCCGTTTCTCCCTGCTACCTCCGTGTCTTTCTACGCTCCCAACTCCCACTCATGCTTCCGTTCCAGGCTGTCACCATCACCAGCAACTCCACCACCCCCTGTCCCACCTCCTACACCCACGCTGCCCTGTCATGGCTGGATGAGAGCTTCCAGTCCACACTGCAGATGGCATGGCAATGCTCCATAGTGCCCCCTGCAGGCCTGGGGTCAGTGTTGCTTATAGTTTGTCTGTGGCTTTCCAAACCAGTGGGCCTCTTCTCCAGACTGTCACCGGCTAGTACAGTGTCCACATTTAGACACATTATTGAAGATTCCTTCCATCCTTATTTATGTTAAAAATTTGCCTTGGAAATATTTTAGCCATGCAAAACAAAGCTGACAGACACCTTCACTGCCCCCCCCCCCCCCCAGTGCATTATCTCTTTCTAGTTTACATAAAGTCCACATCATGTACATTGTTAATCATTTACCCAGATGTTTAAAATCAGAAAACCTGTAACAGTTTTCCCCCCTCAAACTTTGATATTATATTCCCATATTAGTCTGCTAAAATATATCAAATTAAGCTTATTTAGAAATATGCAATGTTCCTAAAATGTGTTTTATGAATTTATTTACAGTAATTAAAATTTACTAAGACAGAACAGATCGTAACCAGGGTAAACTATGGTATCTCATATGTTCATGACATTAACTTACTACTGGCCAGTTCTGAGCACCAGTATGTGCAGTGCATAATCCCGCAGATAGGAGGCAGCAGCGATTTCATGTGTGGGGATTCTCAGCAGGAGTTTTTCATTGTCTCTCAGGTAAGCATCAGACAGGATGTGAATGCAATCATGTTCCACACTGGTCTTCAAAGGCAAAACCCTCAGCTTCTTCAGTTGGAGATAGAGACAGAATGTATAACTGCTTAATTGTGTGGTTTTATTTTAAAGAAATAAAATACATAATGTACAGTACATATATATTTTAATCTGTTATCATTTAATCTGCCTAATGTTGGTTTTGAAGTCATCTCTTTAAGTTATCTTTTGAATCTAAACACAACATTACAATGACGCAGCAGCTCGTCTCTGCTCGATGGGTTCAAGGAACATGACAGCCATGTCAAGTGTCCCAGGATCTGTTGGTAACGTTCATAAAATTCAAATGACAGTGTGAAGGGGACAGTGTGAAGGGGTCTACGTTACACACTGCCTTTGTCTGCCTGGCGTTGGCTAGATTTAGGGAACACCAGGCGCTTTACAAAACTATGAGAGAAGAGTTCATAAGAGAAAGACAATGAGAGATGTTGCAGTAATGAGGGGAAAAAAGCATTTGTGAGATATGCAGTTGAAAGTTCCTTTAACTCTTAGGCAGAAATGTGCTTCCTGTGGAACCATGCTTTTTTTTCTTGGGATGATCTCAATGCTTGAATAGCTTGGAATTGTGAGTTAATAAACAGTAATAACTATGAAATATGAACTCAGAATTATGAGAAAAATAAAAATGTGAGCTTTGTGTTAATAGCACCAGGAACTCTTTTCAGATCTGAATTTATCTAAAATATGAACATGCACTTAAAAAACACTTAAAAAACTTAAACTAAAATGAGTCTTTACTAGGTCTGTTGTGTATAATTTAACTTCATCTTGCTTCTTGTAAGGTTTGTGAAAGCCTGTTTTTATGCTTTTATGATGATGTAAAAATCTGCTTTTATGATGATGTAACACACACATCTGCCTGCTGCTCAGCAAGACAGCTGTTAGATATGGAAGACAGATTAGAGACAACCCACTGATTTATAACCCGTATGAGGAAAAAACATTCACATGTAAGGAGTGTATAAAGCTGTGCATCAATCACACACCATGTCAGTGAAGATGTGTGTGTTCACATCAGATTTGATGTAATGGGGCATATCAGTCATCCTGGCTGCTTTCTGGGCGTTAGTCAAAACGCATTAAGAAAGGCAAATTCAAAACAATAAATCAACCACGTTGCATGGCTCCATCATTAAACCTAAACACAACTATTACTATCTTACTATGTACAATGACCCCCCCAAAGAAATACATGATAAACTAATCCTTTGAAGATAATATGACGCAATAACTGGCCTCTTATACTGCTGTGTCCCATGGCTCAGAGGATTTGTGGTTTAATTAGTGACCCAGAAAAAGAGCAGAAGCTTAAATTTTTTTTTATTCATTTTATGCAACAATGTTTCTTTGTTTTAAATGTTTTAAAAAATATATATATATATATCATTTTTATCACACGTATACATAAACTCTCATAAACATAAAAAAAACCTCACTCTCTCTCTTTCTCACGACACACGAGGATAACCGGAAGAATGGAGTGAGAAGATGAGGAATATACAAACAGTCTTTAATCCTTGAGACACAGGCTACATCAACACTGGAGACAATAGGAAACACATGAACATAACAAGTAGATCCAACAGCGATAGAATGCGAAGGCACAGACTTATATGCAATAGATAATTAATAAACACAGGTGACAGGAATCTTAATCAAACTAAATGAGAAAAGGAACATGAGCAAATAAGGAAACACAGGAAGGCACATGAGGAGCAAAACACACAAAAGGCATGGACCAGAGTCTGACATTACTCCCCCCTCCCGGAAGACATGTCCCACACCGTACAACGTCCAGTGGGGAGGGGGGGTTGGCACTCTGGAGGCCTCTAAGAGGGTTACTACATGGAAGGCCTCCAGGGCAGTGCCCATTCCAGGACCCATGGTGCATCTGATAGCTCTGGGCACCATGGTGGAGTAGGAAACACATGAGGCCATGTAGGTAAAGGCAGTTCAGGGGGCCATGGCAGAGCAGCCTCTGAGGCCCCAGCTCCCGGCCCGGCCTTACGGGTTCTGAGGCCCTCCGTGAGCCATGGCGGGGGACTGGAGCCCTCCCTGAGCTTAACAGTAACAGGAGCCCAGACTGGCATGAGCTCTGGAGCTGGAGCCCACACTTGCAGGAGCTCTGGGGCTGGAGCTGACACGGCTTATGCTGGGTACACACCAAAAGAGTTTTTACACCAAAAGAGTATAAGATTTTCAAAATGTAATAGACCACAAACATGAGGATAAAAAATCCTAGATTTAACAGTTTTGCTCCTATAGTGTGTGGGGTTTGCCTGATGTGACAAAGACAGCACACCACACCACACACAAACAGATTTTCCACCAGAGTCTCAACAGTGAACACAGGAAATTTCGCAAAATCTCACTAGACTTAAGAATAAGCATTGCGGACGATATGCGGGAAGAAATTGCAATGATAGTGTTTGGAATGATTTTCACAGAACATTCCCGTGGAAAACTAAAAAAAGGGTTTGGCGGGGACATGGTCTGTACAAGTTACTGAGTGAGCTAGAGGTGAGTAATGGTCACTTACATCACTCTTTAAGAATGATCATCTCGCTTTCTAACTGGATATTGTTTCGTTTTACGTGATGATCTCCAGAGTGTGCGTGCGTTTGTCCTCGGCGTTCCTCCCACACATCAGGATTTCTGATCGTAAATATTAAACATGTTTAATATTTACGATTCGCGATCAGTCAGGTTCGGACACTCTTAACACACTCCACACCAGGAGAAAATCTGATAAAATAATCTGTAGAACCATCAAGATAATTGGGACATAGCTAGGATCATCGGAAGGGGGAAAATCAGCCCAATTACCTTTTGGTGTTTATCCAGCATTACTGTTTCGGTCGGGACTTCTGTCATGACACACACACAAGGATAACTGGAACTAAGGAGCGAGGAGACGGGGAATTTATAAACAGTCTTTAATCCACGAGACACAGGCTACATCAACACTGAAGACCATGAAACAAGTAGACCCAACAGCCATAGAACGCAAAAGTACAGACTCATATTTATGTGGATTAAGGTAAAAAAAAAAAAAAAAAAAAAAAAAAAACCTTATTTTTCAAGTAATGTACATTATTGTTGCTCCTCTATGCCCCACCTTCTGAAATTAATAGATTTTTACAAAGCTCATTGGTCTGAAATGCGAGGTGTGCTTTGTGATTGGAAGAATGACAAATTTACAATGAATTACAATGAAAATTTGTAATGAATTACAATGAAAATACGTGCTGATAGCCAGCTATAGAGGTGGTAATCAAAGAGATGCACCATAAAGTCATTAAATCGCACTATATTCATATAGATGGCGTTCACATTGATAACTGTGATTACATAGTAATAGTGAGCTGATTTGCACTCAAACAGATGGTAATCATGCAGATACAGGCACATTCAACATAAAACACACTCACGCATATGTAAAAACCGTTGAAAAATAAAACAAATAAAGAAAAAGGCAATCGCTATAAGTTCCGCCTCCATCAGATTAAAGGTGCATCAGAGCATGTCACGAGCCATGAGTGCCAGAATTCAAATAAATCTTCAGCCTTTCTTTCACTTTTTTTGTGGATCGTCTCATTCTGTTTGTGGCACTGTACGCTACAAAAACATGCCCTTTTTTACTCCCAAGATGCAGTTTCTGACCGTGAGTTATTCTATAATAGACACAAACAATACTGTCCCTGAAGAACTGACATATAGACGAAGGAATTATGATCCATATTACAACATTATTGCTTCGTTGGACTAAACATGCTCAATGAAATGTTGTTCAGTGGACCCTTAACTTTCTAACTAAACCGGGATTTACAGCTGTGGATGTGTTTATGACTCGTTATTACGACGAATCTGGTATGTACTGCATTTCTAATGTTCATGTTTTTCATGTGTACTGCTTACACAAATGTAGCAAATACAGTCTTTATAAGCATTCCATTGAAAAACAGTTATCTGTCGTCGATACTTGAGGCTTAGATCTTCATAGTGATATATAGTTTGATAGATTAAATTTGTCCCTTTTCATTTAATCCATTTGTAAATATTGACACGTGCAAACACGGGGAGTTGAGGACACCTAGGTTTGGGTGTAGGTCAACAGGTTTAAATTGCTGCATTAAAATTATATGTATGCATGCATGCATGTTAGTATATAGGCACTGCAGCACATGTGCACACCTGTTGAAAAAAGGAGCTCATGACGTAGGTGTTGCATGTAGGCAAAACAGTACAATAGAAGGTTAATATTGCAAACCGAAGATTCATAAACCAGAGCCATTACTGAAAATGAATTTGTGTATATGAACATGAAAATATCTGTGTGGCACAGTAGACAGTGTTTTGAAACGTATTCACATTTTAAGCATAGTGTAAAATTCATATGATTTTTTATTTCATAATAGTCCACAAACCCTGTTTCAATGTATATGTTTGCATAAAAAAAATGTATTCCAAATAAGCTTTTGCATTCAGTGAATACCACAGTTGAGATAAGACAGGTCAACAAACAGCATCACTGGTATAAAGGTGTTACCCGCCAAAGGATTTTGGTATATCATGTGATAGACCCTTACAGTATAGAAAATGTACACATAAGAGGTCACATGACCAGGTTCACAGTGACCCTTCAGACACATATCAAACACATATCTTTGAAATATTCCAGTTTCAATATAAAATGAAACAGAAGAACTTACCTTATTGGTTCGCTTTGGCTCATAGTCCATATTGACCAGCCCGATGGTAGCTGTGTGGAAGGGTGTGTGTTTGTATGTATGTTCCTGTGTAGGACAGGCCCAATCTCCTCTGAACCTTCTGGAGCCAGGCAGGATTGTGCAGGAAACACACTTCCTGCTGGACAGGAAACTCCACCAGAGACTCTGATCTAAAATCCCAAACACCTCCACACTCAAACTACTGATAACACATAATCATACACAAAATGGGCTTGTAAACACACACACACATTACACACCTAAATGACATAAACAAAGATTTACACAGATTTAAGAAAAACAAAACAAATCTCAAAGATCTGGCAATTATTAAAATACAACTTTACATTGCCATAATAGTTTCAGCTCACTGAGGACACAGTTTAAATGGGTTTTATCATTTTTTTTTATAAAAAAAAATAATAATAATAAATTAAAATTAGTTTTTGCTGTTACAATTAAAAAATAAAATAAAAAATAGGCCCGAGTCATGGACAAACAACTGCAAGTAGCAACAACATTTTTGACAACATTCAGCTAAAATTGAGAACAAAAAAAAAAAAAACATTTCAATTTCAGCCAGGTTGGTTTTGTCAGGCTGAAAACATTGTTCGGAACAGTTGATTTTAATAATTTCTTCTCTTATGCCACATTTTGACAGTGTTAGCCTCTGTTTCATATGGATAAGCTACACTAACATATCAGCAGTGTGGATGTACTTCACTGTGACCAAAAACAAACAACTATTGCCAAAAATAACCACAAATGATGCTATTTGTCACTCAAAAACTGAGCTCAGATCAATGAGAGCAATGCCTCACCAATTTATACTATTTTCTAGCATAGCAGAAGGGTTAAGCTAGAATTGCACATGGGACATTAAAGAAAAACTTTGCAGCTCAGTCGCCCATGTTACGCCCAGTTACTCACATCATCCACTGGGGGGCAGTGTGGGTCAGCACTTTGTTTCAATGGGGAGTGGCACTCAAACTTGAGACTGCTATAGGGTATGAGAGTATCGGATAGCTAATCACCTGCAGAGAGAAGGCATGCTCACACACTGCTCTGAGCTGTACAAAAGCCCAGGTTATAACCTTAAGTATTCTATACAGGAAGAGCATTATAGTTATCTAAAATAATATTGCAGTTGTTTGACGTGTTTTACCCTTGAAAAAAATTAGTTGTCTTTATGATTTACTTTACTTTTGAATGTAAAGTGCAACAGTGCAGTAGCCTATTCACTACACTCAATGACATATACTAAATGAATGTAATCAAACTTTATGATGAAGGCAAGTAGAATTGTTCTTAAAGTCAGTGCTAAAGTCGAACTGGATTGTTAAACAGCCCAGGGTAACACACTGGTAGCTCAGTTCAAGAAGGAACAGATCACATAAACCCAATGTCATACTGGGACAATGGCCAGAAAGTCGCTGGAAATCAGTGGCAGATGATCTGTGCCGTAGAGGATGCTGAGGAGTAAGCAGTGTGCATTGGTGTTTGAAGTCACTGTGCGATCAAGTGACCCTATAAATAATACACATTCTTATTATGAATGAGAAGACTTTCCTATGCAGCTGATCTGGCCCAGGTTATCAGATGGGGAATTAATTGTTAGTCAAATAACTATTTAGGCATTGTTTTATAGGCTCCTGTACATAAAACTGTCTTAAAAAAAAAAAAAAAAAGGCATATATGCTTCCATGAAGATCCTTTAACACAAATCTAAGCTTTATATTGAACAAAAGTTTTTTTTTATAGTGGAAAACGTTTACTTGGATTATCTTCACACTAAGAAAATAATGTTCATTTTAAGAACTGTTCATTAAAAGATTCTTTGGGAAACTTAAAATCTGGTTTGTGGTTAACATAATATAATAATGGTTAAAGCAATAATAAATCATATATTTGAAAAAAGAGCAATAGCCTTGGAATTTGACGGTCAAGGTCAAACTGGCTCGTCATGGTCTGGTCAAAAAGCCCTCTAAAACATCCTTTAGGATTAAACCTTCACAGTCCACTGAAACTCACATTCAGGTTTGGCTCCATTCACCTATATTTATATATAGTATTCCATGCAAACTGCATTGTGTGTGCTGTACATGTACTTTGAGAATTTTTCTCTTTTTTTTCTTCTCTCCCTTAAGGGCATGAGTGGAGGAGGAGAAGAGCTAATGGTGGGTCAGTTTTCAGGAGAGGGGCCACCTTAAAAGCGGTTAGACCACAAACACACATCACACATACCTGCAGCCCTGCTTAATGATCCTGCAGTTACCACAGCAACCTGTCAAAGGATACCACATTAATCTGCCAGTGTCTCATGCTCTCCATCTGCCTCCAGATGTTTATGTTTCCTATAATAAATAATGTAGAATGATTTCATGTACTATATGAGAGAAAGACAATCATTAATGACAGTAATGCAGTTATATATTTAATTATTATTATTTATTATTTTTTATATATTTCTCGTTTTAAACTAAAGGAACTCAGAGAGTGATGTCTAGTTTCTCTTAAGGTTTATTGACAACCTGCTCACAAACCAAATCATTTGATACATTTTATTGAGTTATCAGTGATCTAATTGGAGCGAGTCTTCATTTCCGTTATTATAAGGAGTGATTTTATTCATTTATAATATTTATTTTTGCCAATATACAGGGCTATAATTGAAGAGTGATGTTTGGAAATCCAGGTCAAAATTTGTTAGCATTTCTAGATGCAGACTGAGTTTGATTCATGCACTGATAATTGTTCATCCTGTTCAATTTCTATACAAACACTTGCTGCTTCTGAATTCATTTTAGCTTGGGGAAAAAATATTCCATGCCAAATTACACTTACATTTACATTTAAATGTATTCCGTAATCAGACGTTTTTTATTTTCCAGATTGAGAATAATGCTAGCAGAAGGAATAAATCCAAATGAGAACCCTACACAAGCAGTGTCACTATACCAACTTCAGCTGTTTAATGAATAGTTCAATGGATTTTGCTACTCATGTGAAATTGGAATCGTAGGCATCTTATTTTACCAGAAATATGGTTTGAGCAAGGTGTGGAGACCACCATAGAGCAAGGAAACCACCACTGTGAACTACAACGCAGTTACTCCATGACCTCCAACAATAAAATCCCTGTATGTGTGAACGTCCTACTATAGGGCAGCATGATTACAGCCCCCAAATATAATTTGCTTTCCATAAGTATCTTCAGACTGGACAGCAGGGTTCTTGTCATTGGCAATTACTCACCATACCTCTGGGTTTTTAACCAGGCAATAGAATTGAATTGCAGCAAGCTAGATCTCGAAAGACCTCACAGAGAGAGTGAGAAAGAGAGAAAGAGAAACACTTTAGCTGATGTCTTGGGATTGTTTTGTAATTGGGGTGATTTCTTTACAATTTTAGTCGCTCAAAAAAAAGGAGAGAAAAATAAGTCCTGGAAAAAAGCTGAGTAGCATAAGAATTTAAAACCAAAAGAGGTCTTAACATTTTATGAGGTGACAAAAAAGTCTTTCATTCTCCCAAGCACACACACAAACATTGTTTGTCGGCAGCTTTTCATGGCCAAGAGGAGCGTTTGCTAAAGCCAAACCACAAAGCCCTAAAAAAATCTGAATCTAAACTCCTCATAACCACAGAAATGGCCACTCCTTCCAAATAACAAAAAATAATGGACACATACAGATGTAAAAGGGTTCTGAGGCTCGCGGATGGAGCAAACCAAGACTCGCTGCTCTAGTTACTGTAAAGAGAGTTCACATACAGGATTAGAATTCACTGTCAATCATTTTCTCTGTGTGAAATGCAACATAAACACTCAGACGTTTGCAATTTTTATGTTCCCAGATGCTCCCAAAACCATTTTCATGAAACACTCAAACACGCATATTAATTTTTGTTTTTACTTTTCAGAGGCTGTCATCTGTATCTTTTTTACAGTATTATTTTAATCCAACTACATTTGATCACAGCTTTTTGTCTTACTATATGGCATTTTTTTCTTCAACTTTACAGATAAACAATGCAGCATGACCTGACAACCCCCAAAAAAAACATTCATACCAACACACTGGCACCATTCTATTGTATACATATAACAAAAGATAATATCTATTTATGTATATTCAGTTATTCAGAATCATATCAAAGACATGGCCACAGAGTCATAAAAAATTAATCGAATAAATAAATAATTCCATAACTACAGAAGAACTCTGAGGGAATGAATGATTGGACTTGCTAACCTCACCATTCACAGAAGCAAATAATATACAACTTGTACTGTTTTCAGGTCACTGAACATTAAACTCCGACCAATACAGCAGTCAGGCTGGTCCTGAGGAATACTGATTGGTCAGTTCATCTATATAATACAAATGTCCACTTCTTCTCATCACTGTCATTTAAGCTCTTTTTTGTATGCTCAGTGCATAAGCAGAAAGGTAAGCCCCTTTCCTAGTTTCACATTCCATGCAGGTCTTGTAAACACCATGTTACTCCAGTCCAGCCGGATATGCACTTTCGGACCAGTCATGCGCTCCCAGGCATCTGAATGCCAAACATGCTATGGTCCCACCGTGTAGCACCATGCCGACCATCAAGGATCGGACCACAACCTCATGGCAACTGAATTTCACCCCTGCATGGAGATGTTATGTGGAAGGTGGAGGTATGAACAACACTACACCGTAGTCTCATACTCTGTGACTTCTTTGGGGTTGCTGAAGCTCTGGTACTGGATCCGAGGAGTCATGGGAGATGTATTCTCCAGCACCAGGATGGTTTTCCTTAGCCTTCGGTCAATAAAGTGAGCATCCCAGGCTGGGTAGCTTTTTCTTGGCAGGTCAATGCGGATTACGGGACCTTCAGTTCTTGGGGGACGTGGGGAGGAAGCAGGGGGAACACTAGGAGGCCTTACCTGAAACACAGGCTGGCAACTGTCTCTATCCCCAACCCCTATTTCCCGATCCCCAGCAGTAGTCCTTTGGAGTGTTCTGGGAGGGCTAGTAACCACGTCTGGTTGGGGCAAGGGGGTTCCCAAATCCTCAATGCCTCCCAGACTGATTACCCCCATTCCCTCCTCCACACAGCTCCACTGAGCTCCCAGGATAGGTCCGTCTGGGTGGAGCAGACAATAATAGACAAACATAAAGAATGTTCCCAAAGCATAGCTACACACCACCACACACACAATAATCAGGGCGTAGAAGTCCGAGGTGTGGGGTCCCCTGTGAATATACCAAGCGGCAGTGAGTGCAACGTTCTCAACCAAGGTCACGCCGTAGTACACACCCAGCCGAAAGCGAGCACGGCCTTCCTTGACGTTGAACCAGCAAAAGATGTAGATGATGCCCACCACCATGTTGTAGATGATCTCCTCCCACTTAGACATGCAGAAGTCGGTCTCACCCTGGATGATCCAGAAGGTCATGGCACACCAGTGGGCCACGATGAAGATGCCGAAGTAAAGCTGGAAGACTGAAGCGAAAAGGGCGAAGGCGATGGTTCGAGCACCGATGGTGAAGAGGTGCCAGAGCATCTGAACAATCACGGCCTTGTAGGACATGGGGAGCTTGTCATCACGAGAGTCACGCAGAACCTTCTGGTAGGATGCAATCATCCAGGCGAGAGAAACCAATGATGCAGATGCAGAGAGACCTACAGAGATAGAGCAAGAAGAGCAGGGAGACAACTTGAGCAATGTCGAGTAAAGCCAGACTTATACTTTACAAAAATATACAAATATATGCAGCTTGTTCAATGCATTGCACGTATGTGGGGCTGTACTAAATATAGTGTCTTTTTTGCAATACTGTGCTAGTAATAAACTTTAATAATCTTGCTATTGTTCACATAGCTGTTTAAATTTTGACATTTTAAATAACTCTAATTCTAAATAACTTGCTCAACAAGATTCCCTGCTGCTCCATCAGCAGCTGAGCTGATAAAGAAAACAGGCCACAGAAAATGCCCACTTTAAACCACCCCAAACAAACCCCGGGACTAGCATAGGCATGATGTTCACCAGCAAAAAAGCATGGTTTCTGTGTGATGCTGGTTGAGGATGGAAGTTTTGCTGGTTAGGTTTGTCAAGAAGCTTCACTGGAACACCAGCACACATTCTTTTTCCAACATCACTCTTTTGTTTTCTCCCTTCTTTTTCAGCAGGGAATGCCTTGTGGGTGAGAACAGTTTTTGTCATTATGAACTGCATTCTGACACATTTTGAAAGGCATCGAAGCAACAAAACAAGCTTGCATATCTAGAAGCATTTGCATTCATGTACATGCATACAGTAGGTTTCAGGCCTGAGTGTGAATGAGTTTTCAACTGGTCAGAAACAATCATTTAAACCACACAAATTGCATTTATGATACAGATAATGTCTGAAATTTGATCTTGCCATTTACTTGTTGAAAATACATTTCAAGTCTTTTTTGTAGCACAATCTAAAGTGATTATAATGTACAGTGTGAACATGCAAACGAGTTCAGGCCCTAATTGATGTCGCTTGCTTTTCTGGACTCATAATATATGAATGTGCAAAATACCTTGCATCATGACAAACACATTTTGAGAGAATAGATTCTGATGAGGCAAAGATGCAAAGCAATTTTAATTCCAGACAACTCAGTGACTCTTACGAAACACAAACTGCCGTGAGGTGGCAGAGATGTGCGAGCGGCTCTTTAAAGAGTGATGGCAGAAAAAAAAGGTTCAAAGTTTTGTTACAGTTGTTGCTTTTGTTTTAGTTTTCAAATAATATTTCACAGGAGCCACAACACCTGCTGAGAGAACAAATCACAGGGCTTGTTCCCCTACTGCCTGAGAGGATGTTTCTCTAGAGAAAGCGAGTGTGAGTGTGTGTGTTTGACTTGCTGACAGAGAGACAGACAGGTGCTTTATATTGTGTTTGCAAGCACCCTAGAGCGCAAGCTAGAGTGAAAAGGTGAAGAGGAGGTGTGTGTGAGCGTTCGCGATTGAGAGATATGGAGCTATCTCAGGAGGCTTCCACACTGAGCTGATGTTATCATGAGGATCAGCTCTTAAATACATCTCACTGCATGTTTGTTTATCAGGTGGGTCCCGGCAGATTGGCACAATCAAACCTCCACAAATGATTCAGAATGCAGCAGCAAGACTGGCCTTCAACGAGCCCAAATGAGCCCAAAAGAACCCATGTTACACCTTTCTTTGTCTCCTTGCACTGGCTACCCGTGCGTGGCTTGCATCAAGTTCAAGAAAATGATGCTTGCATATAGAACAACAGCCACAGGCTCAGCACCAGTTTGGTTTAGTTTTGCTCAGATTTTATGTAGAACAGTTTTCGAAGTTTAAATTTTGAAGTTATATAATTAATTATCTAATCGGATCTATCCTGCTAATCTAATTACAATATAAAAACATGTATTTAGCATCTTTAACATCGCTGTTTTCACAAATACAAATTTTTGTAGTTTACACAGAGACGATTATGGTATCATTTTCAAAAAACGTGCACTTTGAAACCCATGTTCATGTAAATTAGGGGCCAAAACATATACAAAGTTTTCAATTTATTTAGTTCCAAACTGTCTTGTAAATACCTCCTTAAATCCAAATTCACATTTAAGGGTTCGAGCACCTGTTTTTTTTTTTTTTTTTTTTTTTTTTTTTTTTTAGTTCTGTGTAGTCCCCAAAAAAAAAAAAAAAAAAGTAACTTCTGACACTTACTAGTCAAACAGAAAAACGTGAAAATTACCATATATGGCCAATATATTTATCGAGTGTTTACTCTTTTTAAGTCTCTTTTGCACATACTGCATTCCACTTTCACTTGTCTCTGTCTCCCTCACTTTCTCTGTCTCGGCTCTCATTCTGAGCAACTCATTTGGTGCAGATCCAGATTAAGTGAGGTCTTAATTAGCAGAGATTTGAAAGCATTAGTCTGCGTTTTCCCGCTCTGCTTCCGGCCTGCCCGCGTGCTCTCTGCGTTCTCTCCCGGCCTCTATTTCAGAGGCTCTCATGGACCAATGCACTTGCAATCTTAATGAAATCGAACATCAGAGGGAGCGCAAGCCCACTGCCACAAAGACTGCCTCAGATTAGAATGCAGTTTAAAGAGGAAGGGATAAGACAAGTTAAAGCCCAGCTCTGCCCGTGCTGAGAGAGAGAAAGAGGGAAGTTTAAGTTGCTACAGCTTGATGATGTGGTGGAAGAAAGTACACAGGAGATGTTTGCACAATGCCTTTTAATATCAGCATCCGTGCTTTTAGACTGTATTAAATGACAAGATGAGAGTTACAGTCAAAGAACAGAGAATCTCCACGAGACCTCAAAGACCTTAAAACACACAGTAGGGAAGTTACCATGAACGAATTGTGCCTGCTGATGGTGCTGTTAATTTGTTTGCCATGACTGTGTTGTTTTATTCCCTTAAATGCTCTTCTGTGACATCCTTTCTTATGGATGTGATTAACCATCCTGCTTAAAAACAACCATTACTGGTTTGAAAGCATCACATACAGTTTTGGAAAGTAATGCTGTTAAACTAGTAACAACTTGGTTTTATTTTAAGCACTAGAGTTTGTGTGCATGTGTGTGTGTGCGTGAGAGAGAGAGAGAGAGAGAGTTAGATTGTTCATCATAAGATCTGTGGCCTAATTTTATTTTATCACAGTATAAATTTAGTCTGATTATTACAGTATTTTTAGCTAGACACACCTTCTTTTAAGCCTTTTGACATTATTTTATATTCCACATGCACACACACACACATGCACACACACACATACACACTGTTTGTATGCTTGCCTATTTTTGAGAACCCTTATTTAGACCACAGACCTAATGCTTATGTAAGAATTAAAACATCCGTTTTATTCTATTCATTCTAATCTATTATTTGAATTCAAAATCTGCTAAGCAATCTGTCTATTTTTTAATACATGAAAACTGCAGAACAGAGATTATGGAGATGATGCATATAGTTTTGAATCTGTTACTGAAACAGAGAGATTGATCTGATTCACTCAAATGAATCAAACTGACCAACTCTAACAATGTTTTTGCTTCTTAAGTTTAAATCAGAGATATAAGTAAATTCAGGATTATGTAATAAAACATCTCAGTGCCATCATACCTGCAAGTTGTGAGTCCATTCATTTGAAGTTTGGTCATTAGAAAAGGACAATGTGAAGTGAAGCTACTTCATAACACAATCATATATAATATATAAATGTAAGATTAACACAGCTTTTGGTGGTGGAGGAGACTGCACACTTCACAGTCATCACTTCAAGTGCACTGCTCTCCACAGTGAGTGCAGCATACAGATGCTCACTTTCAAATGGATTTGCTGACACAATGTAAAGGTCGAAGGTCTGATGAGTCAGTCTGACAGGCAGGGGGCCATGAGATCAGAAAAAGAAACGAAGGGGAAAAAGGTGAAAGAAGATAAGAAGAACAAGCAAAAGCCTTTCTGTGTGGTAGTTGGTAACCAAACACATGACCCAGAATTAATCAGAACATCTCAGAGTCTATTCAGTCCCTCTGAGCTCTCTGCCCCGCTATACAGCTCGTCCTCTCTTTCCCCTCTCTCTCTTTCATTCTATCCTCTTGTCTTTCTCTCTGTTTTTCTGAAAGTGCTTTCCCTCTAATCTTTTTGTCTCCTGAGTACTGTTTTCTTTCTCAGTGGCATGTGGTGGCCTTCTGAGGAGGCAAAGTCTCTTCTGTGTTTTTTTTTTTTTTTTTTTTTTTTTTTTTTACTCTAATGATTTATGTATTATTCAATATAATTTATTCATTTATAATAAGAAAATATACATTTATAATATAAAATATAAATACATATTTTACACAGTTTTTAAAGGGGTCCTATTATGTTTTTTACCTTTTGCGTGTAACGTTGCAGTTTGAGAATTAAAAAATACAAACAAAGGGAGTTAGGTATACTCTATATCAGTAAGCGCTGTTTCCGAACTCCCTCAAACATCTCAATTGTAGTCCTGAGTTTTCTTTTGGAAACGCACGCGTCCTCCCTCATTTAAATAATCCCCTGGACTATCTAAGGCATGAGCTGTAAAGGCTCCACCCACTTCTGGAAAGATGGGCGGAGCACAGCAGCTCATTTGCATTTAAAGAGACACTCAAGAAAACATTCAAGAACTTACAGCATGAAATAATTAATGAGCTGTGAGGTATTTTAAGTTGAAACGTCACAAATATTGTAAAAAGGGGCATAATAGGAACCCTTTAAAAAAACCATTTTATGAAAACCAAAGCTGCATTTCATTTCATAAAAAAAGTGAATGCATATTGTGTAATATATAAAATTATATTGTGAAATATTAATGTAATTTAAAACAAATGTTTGCTATTTGAATATATATTTTAAACTGAATTTTCAGCATCATTTCACCAGTCTTCAGTGTCACATGATCCTTCAGAAATCATTCTAATATGCTGATTTGCTGCTCAAGAAACATTTCTTATTATTATCAATGTTATAAACAGTTGTGCTGATTGATATTTTTGTGGAAACTGTAATTAAGGATTTAAGGATTAAATTTAAGGATTTTACATTTAAGGATTTTCATTCATTTCATTGTAATACAGTGCATTTATCTGAAAAAGCTTTTTTGTAACAATATAAAAAAGTATTTTCTGTCACTTTTGATCAATTTAATGCATCTTTGCTGAAAAAGTGAAATTCTAAAAAAATAAAAAAAATAATAATAATAAAAATAAAAAGTGTGTAAAATGTTTTAATTCATCACAAGCAAGCTTCTTCTTAGGAGTGGCCGTGGTCATATGAATAAGTCATGACGATCACAGCACAATCACACAAGTGTTCTGTCCTCTCTCTCTTTCTCAACACTCCTCATTCAGCATGCCCACCTGAGAAACCTCTGTACAGTAGGTGTGTGTGTTGTCTCACCCTGTAAGGGCAGTATGTGGTTGCTGTGGATCATGATGCTGAGCTGCAGCACGAGCTGAGGCGCGCTCTTCAGGAAAGCCTCCAGCAGCCGCAGCATGTTGATGTCAGCGCTCTCGAACATCAGACGCCAGTAGAAATGACGCTGACCCGGGTCGCCATGCCAACGGCTTTGCACTCCCAGGTACAAGGTGTGGACGTACCTGGAGACACACAGAGGGGAAATGTCAAGTGGTTATCTAGGTTCAGTAATTAAAGGGGGATGTGTTCTCTCTCTTTAGCCATTCTTGAAAATGATTGGAAACAACTGCAGGGAAGGATAAGAAATTAACCAGGGTTTCAAAGTGACGATGAAAGTGACAAAATACATAATTCAAATGTAGTCAAATGATACATCCATTATAGAACATTCCACTTATTTAATGATATTATTTAGTGAAGGCTTTAGTGGTGTTTTTTCCTCAGTGAAGACTCAGCACATAAACTGTTTACTGTCCTTAAATTAAATGTATTGATGTTACCAAGAACTGCATAAGCCCAGCAATATGCATGCTTACATGACAAATGAGCAATTTTGCAAATCCATAAATAACAACAGAAGTTTGATTTACCAGCCAAACACATGGAACAAGCACTGAGCTAAATATTGTGTTTGAAAAAGCAACAATTCCAAGTGACAGATGAATTTAATAGAGTTTGATTAAATGCTTAGCTTTTCTCAAAATACAGTTTTTGCTTTCTTAACTGTCCATAAGTATATGACATTTATTTTTTATTTTTAAGATTTTACCTCAGCACTGTCTTCTCTGCTGTCAGTTTGTTATATTATATTGCTTTCTACTGTGTAATCAAAAAGGTTTGGACTGATTTTAAAACCAATTCAGGGCACTTATTATTATTATTATTATAATTTATTTTTTAGACGTAGAATTCCAATTAATTAATTGAAGTATTTGACTAAGTGGACAACATGCTGTGTCTTACATGGTCCCCCCCCCCACTCCCCCCCCCCCCCCCAAAAAAAACAAAAAACTTAAGCTATTAAAACAAAAGCAGCTAAAACGAGTGGAGGAGAATATTTTCTGACATGGCTGTTAGGGAATTCTTATGGTTTAAAATGTAGTTACATTTCTTATTTGCATATTCATGAGGGTACTAACATTGATAGTTCAAGAATAGGATGCAACCCGTTTGAATACCTTGCTTGTGCATTTGCAGACACCTCGCAACATAAATCTGTTAAGGTTGCATTATATCTTCTGAAAATGTACCACAAAAATAATACTGTCTTTATCAGTTTAGTTAATGCTTTTTCAGTCGCTATTTTTGACATTTTTTTTACTTCCTCCCCTCAGACGCTGAAACTAAACGCAGTGTGTGTGAAAGTTGCTGTGACTTGCGACGAAGTGCATGAATATTTAATGAGGCGAGCATTAAATCTTGTTACATTTGCTGTGTGGCTCTTTTTGAGAGCAGTGTTTTCTCTCTGTTTGGCCAGTCTTAACAACTGTTCAGTTAAGATACATAACATTTCGAACTACTGTAAACCTCCTTGAATGGTGAGTGGGTGAGGCCGGTGTAGTATCTAGACTATCAGAAAACAAGCTTTGACTAAGCTGTCAAAGTGCCCATCACAATATAAATCCAGCAGAGTGGCACTGAGGGATTTCACCTGTCAGCAGCTTTTGGCAGGAGAAGAAAAGGACACAACCTGATACCACACACACACACACACTTGCATGGTCGATGCGGTGAGCGCATGCTCAAGTCATCATTTTCATAAACTCTCAAAGAGAATGCAATGAACGTTGACAGACTGAATGATTGAATCTTTCTCTGCCAATTTTCCATTCTATTCTATTTAATATCTCTCACTTTCAAATTGATTTATTTACTTTAATGAACAACTAGAATCAAAAATATTCAGTTGGTTTAACTGATACAAATTGTGATTGATTCAAATGAAGGATTTTCTAATTCAACTGAAACCACTAAATAAATGAATGCTATTATTATATTACACTGCCTAGCATCATATTTTGCTGAATGAAATCCAATACTTGTTTATTACTAATTTTGGGGTGCTAATTCCAAACGTTTCACAAATGATGTGCATTTCATAGCATTTTTTTTTGCCTTAGACAACCACTTGTAGGTAATGAGATCTTGTATCATGAATCTCCAAGTTTGTTCAATTCTCAGACAATTATCTCACATATGAATGACTATGAAGACATTGTTTTCTTTTACATATTACAGATGACATTATTTATTCATTTGTTTTTTAAGACTTTATTTAAGGTTAGAATTGTGGCCAGTGACAGAAGGAAATGCAATGCATGACATTTATTTATTTATTTATTTTTGCAGATTGCAAGTTAAATTCTACATTTTGAATGATACCTTTGACCTTCGACATTTGTGCAGTAAAGATATACATGTGTATATATACACAGTGGGTATAAAAGGTTATCTATTTCTTTATCCTTCTTCTCATTTTTATTCAATTAAATAATTCTCAAAATTAAATGAAAAATGTTTGTTAATTTGATTCAAATAAAAATTAAATGTGACATTTCTCATTCTGATGCCTTTCTCATTTAAACTGAATTCTGAAATAGAACTTATTCAATTAAAGTTTTCTCTGATTCAGCTGGATCTGCTCTTTACAATTCTTCTCTTTCACCCCCCCCCCCCCCCCATCTCCTCTCGGCTCTAACCAGCTTTAGGCCAGCTGCATTATCTAAAGTCTGCAGAAGAGTACTTTATCCCAAGCACTACACTTTCAGCCTGCAATGGGAGGGTTTTTTTCATGCTTAGCTCTGATAGGCGGTGAGGGCCAAATATTGTATTTCATGCTCTTCTCTGATAGGCTAAAGGTTTTAAGGGAACTGAGCCTGCTTGGCACTATGGGAGATTTTGAGATGATCCAATGCCAAGCACTCCATGTGAAGTGAATGTGAATATTTTTTTGTCTGCGAGAGAAAGAGAAAAAGAGAAAGACATGACAATTTCCAAATGAAATCAGAAACTATGGCTCTATGTAGTTAATGCTGTTCCATATGAAATCACGCACGTGTAGAGATTTACTGCTTATTACAGAACCGGCTTTACTGATAATATGCACATTAAATATCGCATGCGATTTATCGTGCAGCTCTATTAGAAACAATATCCTACAATTTATGCTGTGTGTGAGTATCTCAGAAAGAAATATAGCTAGTATGTACACTCCAGCACATCCATTATCAAAAAGATTAATTAATCCTTAGGTCTCCAGTGCTCTGGAGTGGTTTGGAGTGACAAAACCGCAGAAAACCCAGAGAAACACCACAAATGCATCTGTATTTCAGAAAAATGGCTTTGTGAGGCTGATGAAGTTCACCTTTCATTAAACAGTTGCAGTGAGGCTGATATAAAAGGACAGGTAGCAGTGAAAAACACTGCAGATGAACCTGAGTATGATGGACTTTAATTACATTGCGCATTGATTCCTGCATAATGAACCTTGATTACTTTATGCACAAGAACTAAAAGAGAGCAGAGAGTTCCATGTAAGAAAAGACAGAGAGAGAGAAAGAGAAGCTGAGCCTGTATGTGTGTGGATAATTTATCCTCTGCAGTAATTAGCACCCCTGTCCCTGTTGAGACCACCAAGCTGTATTCTTGTCTAACACGCTTACAGTCAACACTGTTTAACACAGTCTGCATTATTATCGGGTGTCTATTAGCAGATGTGCCATCTGCTGTGTATGAAAATGAACGTGTGATTCAGTTGAAGAATTTCATGTATTCAAAAAAACTCCTTTTCTCATTTCCTATATGATTATAATAGTCTGGTATTATGTTATGTTATTTTTATGCAACAGGTTTTAGGTAACAGGTCTTAAAATAACTTTTTTTTCTCACACCATGCCTATCCTGGAAGCAAGCGTGATAGTGTGAGTACATGTTAAGTAAAACAAGGCATCAGTTTACTGTATATTTTTTGTCATGCAGACACAGTGTTAGTGCGTTCAATTCAAATTCAAATTCAAATGATTCCAATAAAGAACTTCTTAAATTCAATGGATTTAAATTAAGAATTCTAATGTTTACAATCCAGCTCAGGTCATTTTCTGCACTCTTCTTCAACCGATTCATTGAAAAGGTCCATCGATGGAACCATGATGTGTGCATAAGGGCTCTCAAGTTACATCAAAATTTGAAATTATCTGTTATGGACAAGTTAACCTTAATTCTCAGTGTGGCGTGTGAACTGGTTGAAATGCGTGTGTCTCATGGTGAATGTGTGAGACTTGAGAGCCCAAATTAACAAGTATGTCATTTCACTGGAAGATTGAGTTGACATTTTGATTAAACATTATGAAAAAAAAAAAGAAACATACATGAATGAATCAAACATTTGAAACATTCAGTTACAAAATAGATTCTTAACACTGTATAATAAACTTACAACAAACTTAAACATGCAATTCTGTGCACACCCTAATTGCATGCATTACACTAAGCATTATATATTTAAATTAGCTCCAGAAACTGAGTGCTTCTCTCCTTCCCTCCTAATCCCTTCTTTATTCATTTGGACTTTTATCTTCCTGTTCCTTCTCTCCAGGTCTATGTGGAATACTCAGAGGCAGCACTGAATGCAATGTATCTGTACCATGTTCTCTTCTGCTCTCATAGTGTGACACTTTTCCTGTCTGAAACCACAGCATCAATATTCTACTCGGTTTCTCCAAAAACTGCCCCTACAGATATACTGGTCAGACTGCTATTCTCTGAAAATATCTGTCTGAGTGCTGAAACTATGTCTAGAGTTTTGAAGTTATGTATAACCCAATGTTTTGATGAATTCTGACTGTTGAACAACTTTGAAATTTGAAATTACACCCCTGCATTGTTTAAAATTTGATATAAGCACATATATACACACACTCTTTGAGAGTCTTTAACTGAGTCATACAACATGGTCCAGAAAACACACACACACACACACACACACACACACACACACGCACACACATCATTGTCAAAGAGAGCTGTCACACTTTGTTGTAGAAACAGCTGACCTGCTAGTCAGCCTGATAAAAGTCTACTATACTTTCAAGCATCTATACGTTTCACCTTAAGCACACTTTATACTTTGTTATACTTTCATTTTTTCATCAACCTACTGAAGACAAAAATGAATGAAAGCAGATGAATCTGCCAAAGCTACCAAAGCTGGTCTCCGGTAAACCTGGTAGACTATTATGGACCAGGCCTCCTTGTCTATGCTGGGTGAGCTGGTTTATCTTCCAGAACACCTCGAGTTTAATGGTGAATTATGGAACACTAGACTCCCTTCGTCAAATTTATGTGATGTATAATATTCACATGCCATAGCATTATCAAAATTGCATTAATGTACAGACAGAGTTCTTGTTGGACAGTTGCAAGACAAAACTGTTATGAGTCCAATACATTGCAAAAGTGACAACAATGCATTGTGAAAAGTATGCAACATTAAAGCTGCAAACAGTAGTGAAAGAAAGTAAAAAAAAAAAGAACAGAATTTATTTTTAAATTTTTTCTAACATTATAAATATCTTAAGTGTCACTTTTGATCAAAATTTAATGTGTCCTTGCTGAATGAAAGTATTAATTTCTTTATTAAACAAACAAACAAATAAATAAATACTGACCTCAAACTTTTGAGTGGTAGTTTATATAAATGTATTTATCAGAATTTCTGAAACTGACTTGAAGCAGCCCGAAGCTCAAGAGTTTTAATGTAAATATCAGATTTTTATCATTACTGGTGTAAGATGGGACTACACACATTGTGGCTTACTTTAACGTTGTGATCTGCGTAAGTAAATGAGTCAATTTAGAGTGAGTCAAGGCTGGAAAAATTGAATGCAATTCTTATTTTATTCAATATGAGCCACATGCTAATTCAAAGGCAGAAATTAAGTTCCCTGCGACTCCATTTGCATTGCAAAGCGGTGCGCAGCGTGACTAACATCTCCTGTCTATCAGCCGGTCCCCACCTTAGGCCTCCACCATCCCTGCAGCCCCTGGGGTAGAGCTGCTGTAATTAGCGTGATTAATGCTCATATTGAGTGTGAATGAGGCCTGGGAGGTTGTCCCAGCCTGAAAACACACACAAACATGCGCACACACGTATATATACACATTAATACACAAATGGAGTCTGCCATACCCAGGTAGAGTCTTTCTCTTTCTGACAGACAGAGTTCTTCTGGATAAAAGTATCCAGGATGGAGGGGAAACTCATTAACTAAGGCAAATACAGTTAATTACACTAAACGAGGCTTAAAGTGAACAAAATACGGAAGCAGGGAAGATGCAGCTGGCGCGCAGGGATCTAGGTGAAGAGCCTCTCTCTCTCTTGCTCTCATTCACATTCATACACTCATCGGCACATACATACATAAAACAGCTGCCGCCACATTAAAGCCTGACTGAAAGGACTTGACAAGATATTCAATGATATTACGGCTGCTTTGAAATAAGGAATCAGCCAATTATTCCACAAACTTAGCATTGAACTTCGGTGAAAGAAATCTGTCTGGATTTGAATTAGAAAATATTTAACTTAACACGTTTATCCACAGCAACAACCAAATACAATCCTTGTCACGATGAAATGAAGCTCTCTTTAAACACACCTGAGCTGCACTCTTGTCTGCTAGGCTCCTTGTTTGTTATAAACTCCCTGAAAAATTATTTTGAGCTTTGCTATGATTTTGATGATGGACACATAAGACCGACTTTTACAATAAGAAAAACCCCTTGATTTTTAGTAATTGGGATGTTCCCAAATGAAGGTTTCAGGACATCTCCTAAAACACACACACACCTACACACACAGGTTTTCATGGGCATTCCAAAGGCGTATTGGTTTTTATACTGTACAAACTATATTTTCCAACCCTTTACTCTAACCCTATTTCAGATTGAAAAAAAAAAAAAAAAAAAAATAATAATAACACCTTAATTCTGTGTGATTTATAAGATGGTTTCCTTAAAAAGTCCCCACAAGGTGAAAATCTACTGGTATTACTTTGGGGACATTTGGTCACACACACACACACGTTTGTTTTTGTGAAAAGTGGGGACATCCCATAGGCGTAATGCTTTTTATAATGTAGAAACTGTATATTCTATCGCCCTTCACCAACCCTACCCCTAACCCTAACCCTCACAGGAAACTTAAAAAAAAAAAATTCTAATTCTGAATGATTTATAAGCGTTTTGAAAAATGGGGACATGGGTCCATGTCCCATGTCATTATACAAAGTTGTGTCCTGATATGTCACAAAAACATGCCCACACAGGCACGCACACACACAAACACACACACACACAAACACCTTCCATTCCACTGAACTCTACTGTCATTACATCATGATCTTTGTTTTCATTCATCAACATAATTAATTTAATTTCTGAAATATTTTAATACTATTTTACTAGTTTTGCAAACTAAAATGTAAGCCTATTGTATGGGTAAATTCTTGGAACGTTCCTACAAGTTGGTATGAAATAATACAAATCTAAATAGTAAAATGTATAAATTACTGCCATATTTATAGTAATACTTAATTTATGTTGATTTATACAATACAATAAGAGTATTGTATCCAGACACCCTGATAATTGTCCACTCATAAGCAATATATTATAGCACTTTCATGTGTGTTTTGTGTTCAAGTGAACTGTTTGAACCCTTTCATAATTTGAAGTGGAAAGTTCTCTGTAAAGGATGCTTTATATGACTGCTATAACTTTTAATGGAAGACATAAAGTCCTCATAGAGAGGAAGAAAGAGAATGAGCATTTAGAAAGCCAAACTGCTGCATGTAGTTTTGTCTAAATGAGGGTAATTATCCCATTTGGATGGAGAGAGTCCAGTTTAAGCCATGGATTATACACTGAACCCAGGTGAGTGAATGTCTGATTGACTACTTAAACTGTAAATTAAACCCACTAAGCATTTACAGTACAGAGACATCATCAATATTTAGTGTGTGTAATTAGCTGTAATTTAGGAACAAAACTGCCCTCAGAAGTGAGCTTAATCAGACAAAACCTTCCTTTGGTGACATTCAGAGACATCTTGTATCAGAGGGAGAGAGAAAAAAATAAATAATAATAATTAATAAATAATTATAAAGGTGTCAATAAAAAAAGTCAAGGAAATGTACCTCAATGATAGAAATCAACAAATGTGTGTGTGTTTGTGTTTGTGTGTGTGTGTGTGTGTGTGTGTGTGTGTGTGTGTGTATGTATGTATGTGTCAGTTGCTTTCTTTATATGTTAGTGGCAAATATTAATTAATGTCCCAGTCACATTTTCTTTAATAAACATTACTTAATAAGAATATATATATATATATATATATATATATATATATATATATATATATATATATATATATATATATATATATTTTTTTTTTTTTTTTATATATATATATATATTTATATATATATATATTCTTATTAAGTAATGTTTATTAAAGAAAATGTGAATATATTATATTTTTACATTTACAATGCAAGTTAGTGTTTTAAGCATTATACATTTCAAAATAATAAATAACAATTTAAACAATGCATTTTATTTGTAAACATCTCAGTTATGTACGTAACCCTCGTTCCCTGATGGAGGGAACGGAGACGTTATGTCGAATGACATATGAGGTCTCACTTGGGAGGCCAATCATCTCTAAGTTTAAGAGAAAACGGAAATGAAAATTGGCTAGTGGATTTAACATACCTGAGCCACTCCCTGTGCCCACGGGTATAAATAGGTGACAGGTGCATCCACTCATTCAGGTTTTACACTGAGGAGCCGAAAATGTGTCCCGGCAACAGCGAATGGTTCAATGTTGTGGCATGGGGATATAATGTCTACGTTCTCTCGATCAGGGAACAAGAGTTACATACGTAACCGAGAGGTTCCCTATCTGTCGGTCACTACGAGTTATGTCGAACAACATATGGGGTCCTATGAAAAATGTCACAACCTGAACACCGTCACAACCCTGTGGCACTGCAATTGTTGACAAGTCGTGGCGTGTCACAAAAGCTATGCCTAAGGTCGTAACATTCCCAAAGCCCCAGCACAAATTCACTGACCTTGGTACCGAAGGGGACCAAAAGGGTAAGTACATCGCTGCTGGAGAAGGCCATGCTGCTGTTCCGTCCACAAAAAGTTTTTGGAAGGGATTCCAACCTTCAGTGAAAGATTGCTTCAAATCATTCCTATTCGTTTTTTTCAGCTTGGCAGAATGATGGGGAAGCAAGCTTTAGGAAAATATTTCTACAGAGACCACATCCTACCCGTAGGGAGGTGAAATGTGGAGATACTGATATGGACTGACTCAGAGGGCAGTACTACATATGGAATGTCTCTGAGGCAGGTCCTACCTCAGAGTTGGGATCTAACAGCTGCCAGAAGAGACTGACAGAGCTGGTTTGTCAAGGGAAGGCTGGGTGTGTTCCACGTACAGGCGAAGCGCTCTTACGGGACACAGCAACGTCAAGGCTGGATCTGCCTCCTCCAGGGGCAGTGCTTGCATTGCACCTGGTCTCAGAAGGGAGTGGTGGGAACCATGGGCACGTATCCGAACACAAGGCACTCTTTACTTACCGAAAATGCTTGGAGGTCCCCGACCCTCTTGATGGAAGTGAGCGTGATCAGGAGCGCTGTCTTAAGAGACAGGAACTTGAGCTTTTCAGAGCTTCTGAAGCTCTGGGTGTGTTCCATGTATAGGCGAAGCGCTCTTACGGAACACAGCAACGTCAAGGCTGGATCTGCCTCCTCCAGGGGCAGTGCTTGCAGTGCACCTGGTCTCGGAAAGGGAGTGGTGGGAACAATGGGCACGTATCCGAACACAAGGCCAAACCTGTTGATGGAAGTGAGCGTGATCAGGAGGGCTGTCTTAAGAGACAGGAATTTGAGCTTGACTGAATCCAGTGGCTCAAAGGGACCCCACTGAAGTCCAGCTAGAACAATAGAGAGGTCCCAGGAGGGTTTTAGGGTATCTTGGGAGGATTTAATCTTCTGGCACCCCTCAGGCAATTAACGATCAAGTCATGCCTCTCCAGGGATCAGCCATCCATTGCATCATGATGGGCTCAAGGTGGAGGGTGACAGCCTACGTCATGAGAGTGAGCTGTCGTGAGAGCACATCGGCTGCACGATTGAGCTCCCCCGCGATGTGGATAGCACTCAGGGACTTGAGCCGTGACTCCACAGGAGGAGATGGCGGGCGAGATGAGACATGCAACATGATCGGAGATGTACGTTGATGTACGAAACAGCTGTAGTGTTGTCCGTGCAGACCAACACGTGCTTGTCTAGCAACAGAGGCCAAAAACACTGTAAAGCTAGATGCACTGCCAGCAACTCCAGACAACTGGTGTGCCAAAGCAGTCGAGGTCCTGTCCAGGACCCTGAAGCTGCTTGCCCATTGCATGTCATGCCCCAGCCCGTGTAAGAGGCATCTGTCGTGACAACAACATGCCAGGACACTTGTTCTAAGGACCTTCCAAATTAGCCAGCATGACGGGTTGGGCAGTGCAAGCCACACCCCCAAACTCCATACAAGTTGCACCAATGGGACAGTCGAAATACCCGCAGTGGTGCAGCGATGGGGAGTTGTGTAGTATGGCCCAGAAAGCATTTAGTTCTGAGTTATTGCAGCAAAACTCCCCCTGTTCCCGGAAGAACTGGCCAGAGATGCTTGGAGAGGTGTTGCGTCTCCAACCATGACCTCTTGGCCACTGGCGAAAGGGGGTGTCGTGGGTGAGAATAAGCGATTATGATTGGCTAAGGCAGAGTCATGTGTTTCATGGTAGCCAATCAGAGCCAGTGTTTTTACGCCAGCGGCGTCAAACACACACACACGCACCGGAGAGCAGCAGAAGCAGAGATGGCGAGTCGGGAGCAATCTGATGAAAAGTTGGCATTTTCAACGTGGAGATATAAGCACTATTTCAAATTCATTGTGTTCAAAGGCAAGAATGTGCATGTAATGTGTACATGTAATATGTGATGTAATGTGTACATGTCATATGTAATATGTGACACACGCATCTACAAAGCTAGTGGCCAAAAACACTTTTCTTACAAAGATAATACTTGGAAGTGCAGGATAAAACTCTTGCTGTCTGTTGACGTGCAATAAATATTGAAAGTTATGTACGAACACCTGTCTGTTCTATTCATTTTAACTGACTTGTGAAAACTGCTCCAAAAAAATAAATAAAAATAATAATAATTTTTTTTTATAACTAATTTTTTTATAACTTATAACTAACTATAACTAATTACTTTTTTTAAAGTAACGTTCCCAACAGTGGTTGTGAGCCGCGCTCTACACCGGGAACCAATTGTACAGCCATGAGCACTCCATCCTGATGCTCACAGCTCCCCGGGCAAGCACGGCTGCAAACTCTGGGTCTAATTCGGCAGTGGCGACAACACCCGAGGGGCGCAACCCCACCAAATATTCATCCACAGAGGTCAATAGCTCATCCCCCGATGCTGCATTTGATCAAAATCGGGCAAACCGAATGATCCGTTGGGCCTGCCATAAGACAGCCCAGCAGAATCACCAAGCAGCCACACAGGACAAGCACTACGGAAGGGCAGAGAAGCCGGAACGGGCATTGACAGAGGGTTCTGCTCCTGCGACCATAGCGTTGCCATGGTCATACACGCAGCGCGGGCATGAACCATCCACAAACGCATCTCCAGCGTGCTGAATGCCTAGACATGGAAGACAACGCTCGCGGACATTGTCAGAGGACAGGAAATGACCGCATCCAGTAGGACATGGACGAAACGGCGTCTTTAAAAAGACGTGAATCGTCCATGACGAGAATCATCTTTTAGGAAATCTGCTCTTTTAGTTGACACGCTCAGGGGAATCGCTGAAAGGGACACCGCTGTTCTCGCCGTACCAACAACCAGAACAGCTTCCTGACACACAGGAGATGAATGGCTTTGTGGAGTATAACAGCTTTCATACAACCACTCGGATCCAAAAGAAAAAATCTGAATGAGTGGATGCACTTGTAGCCTATTTATACCCGTGGGCACGGGGAATGGCACAGGTATGTTAAAACCACTAGCCAATTTTCATTGGCGTTTTCTCTTAAACTCAGAGATGATTGGCCTCCCAAGTGAGACCCCATATGTCGTTCAACATAACTTGTAGTGACCGAGAGATAGGGAACTTGTGTTCAGCTATTCTTTTTAATAGTTTAATAGTTGAAATAATTAATAATTTGCTTTCTATTATATCTTTTCTATATTTCCCAATGAAAATGTTATGATTGATTTACATACTACAAACACTTTTGTGTTGCTTTTTTTATCACAGAATAAAGCAAAAATATATTTTATAGTTTTTTAAGGACTGCATTATTCATATATTTATTTATTACCTGGAGATAACTTGGAAAAACACTTATCCTCAGTCAAAACGTTTCAGCTTTTTATTCAGCTCAGTTCCAAAAATGCTTTTGTCCATATTAGGGCTATCAAGGCACGACATAATTTATTACTTCTATTAGTCTATTTGGGACATTCTGTGCAAGAGCGCCCTCCTGCTTCAAGTGAAAGGTACACCGCATGACAGTGTTTAGCACTCTGTAATATTCACATTCACATTTTTTATATGAATAAAATGTCAGGTAATTATAAAGTATATCTTGTCTCTTTGCATTTAAATCTAGATTTTTTCATATTGGCCCTTGAATATCTCTACGTGAGCACATTTTCCCGAAAAAAGTATGGGGGATAAATTGGGGTTAGGGGGACAAATCCCTTACATAAATAATTTACATTTTAAATGTCGTTAATATGCCAGAATAATATGTTCAAACGCTGTAAAACATCAGTATTGTACGTTTTAGTGTCTGTGCAAACGTATGTTTTGTTGAACCATATTTTATGTAAAATACATACAAATTCTCATGAGATCATGTTGCAATAGGAGGAAGTTCCACATAGCATTGAATACATTACTACATAAACCAGAATGCCGTAAATCCCTCTCTGTCAGCAGCAGAGACGAAAGAGTGCTGCGGCGGTAAGTCTATACAAGCACATACCTGCAAAGCTTCATGAATAACAACATTACTCCAAACCACAGGCTTCTTCCTTCACTGTCTTTCTTCAGAAATATTCTGTTATTTTTATTTTGTGACAGAGTAATGACTGTCATTCATCTCTCTCAGCATATTGACATTTCCCTATTATAGCCAGAGCTACCAGGTTTGTGTGACAGGCTAACGATCAATGAAAATGAGCCAAATGACAAATACAACAAGCCCAAAATTTTATTTCATTTGTGAGTGGCAGCATTAAACATTTGCAAAGTTTGAATATCATATATTTATCAGAGCACAACCATTAAAAAAAGTCATAATTTCTGAAGCAATTGTGGTGCATTTCAACTACGGTAGGACAGGGAATAATATAAATTCATACAGTATGTCTGCATTGCTACATATTTAAGCATGTCATCATAGTTTTAAGGGGGTCCAAATGTCACTATGTGTGTGTGTGCATGTGTGTGTGTGTGTGTATATATATATATATATATATATATATATATATATATATATATATATATATATATATATATATATATACAGTCAGTCATCTAGACATTTTTCAAAAGGTGCAAAACTGCTAAAGAACGAATGAATGAATGGAATAAAAATCTTAATTATAACCCATTAAACAGCCTATTTTAAATAGGAGAAACAAGGTAACCAATTTTTCTCACTGAAATATTTTCATATCAAGATAATTAAAATTAATTTTTAAAACATACTAATCCAGCCAACGTTCTTCTAATCAGAGAAATCCCATGAGTCACATGACATAGCCAAGCACACACAATGGAACTAATTGGACAAACACAATGCAGCCAATCACAATCTCAAAGCCCCGTAGCTGCTCTTTTAACAAAAAAACAAAACAAAACAAAACAAAAAAAATTATATATATATATATATATATATATATATATATATATATATATTCTACAAAATGTATAAAATATTTATAGGTTGGAATGTTGAAATAATACATTTAAACTAGAGTTTATTTATTTATGTATTTATTTATTTATTTATATTTTTCAGAATAAAATTTGATTGGTGCCACAAAGCTAGAGTAGGGTGTTCTGGGTAGTTGCCAGATGTTTGTTTACTGGAAAAAAAGGTAACTCCTAAATATTATAAATATATATAAATATCCCTATAATATTCTGGCTTTTTAGATTTTAAGATGCGATAATTCGGTTCTAAGGGATTTTTATTTATTTATTAATTATTATTTTTTTTTTAGTTAAATTCAATCGCTTGGAAAATTTATAGCACACCTCATATCTATAGCACAAATGGTGCAGGATGAGTTACACACCAAGGCGTGATACTTAGGATTAGGGGTTTGTTCAAATTACTAACCCTGGGAAGTATACGGTTAAAAAAAAATCATGATTAAAAAGCAAAAAGCAAAAAAAAAAAAATATATATATATATATATTCCTACTTAGATGCTTTCGCATGTATTATGCATGAAGCACCACAGCGGTCTGTCTAGGGTAAACACATTTTTTTTTTAAAATGTTTATTGATGCGTACACACACACATACACACATGCACATCAACACGCTTTCTCTAGCTGTATGTCTGTATATTTCCCACTATCATCCAGTGCTGGTCAGCAACAGTCAGCGCTGTCAAAACTGCAGAGATAAAGATTGAGACTCTGACTCTCTCTTTACAACAAGTCCAGTATCTGAGTGACAGCTGTCCTAAATAACACTTTTATAAAGTTCTGCACTCCAGAGAGATAAGCCTCTGCAATACGACTAAGGAGAGAGTTTTTTTTTTTTTTTTTTTTTTTTTTTTTGCATAAACAGGAAAATATAAACTATACATTTTCCTTTTTCTCCAACAAAGTGAAATCAGCAGCGTAAAATAGGAGTGAGTTCAGGAAGAAAACAATGTCACTTTACAATGTTGCAGTGTTATTATAAAACTTATTCACTATCTAATGCTCTTTTCATACCTTATATCCTGCTGAATAAATAGTTGAACTGGTGAATATGAGTGAGTTTATGATCATATTTTTGGAATGTTTCACTGTCCTTCTCATTCTTTGTATTGTGCAAAGCCAGCAAAGACACAAAACTCAGCACAACAAAGAGAAAAAGACACTAGAGAGAAAAATCATGTCAAACTATTTAAAGCTGAAATGACTCAATCTTCACAATGATCGAGTAGAATGAATCTTCATTCTTCTGTTGTCTTCTTCACTTGTCACTTTCTTAGATGTTTGAGAGAACGGAACAAAGACCAACTTCGTGAAACAATCCCACTCAAGCCCACAATCTGTCCATCTATGCCTCCTCTCACTCCCCTCGCCTGCCAATCAAAAGTGCTGATCGTTATCTCCATGGAGACAGAAGGCTTGGCGACGTCATCAAACAAGCTTTCAGAAGAGCAGAAAGTGAAAGTGGCGGAAAGAGTTCACTTTATGTTAACTTAGCAAGCTACAGAGTCAAGGTCAAGGGACGGTCTGGTTTTAAAATGGTATGATTCTTTCTCCTTATTAGTTTATCTGGTTCTCCCTCAGACAGAGCAAATCTTTCCAATTAGTGGAGCCAGTGGTCTGGAACGAATAGAAGCACAAAATGTCTTTACGGGATTAGCCACAGTGTTTTTCTCCCACCCTGGATCTTCTCTCATTAAAATGCACTGGAAATACGGAATGGTACACATCAGTGATATATTATATTATATTATATTATATGTACTGCTTATCTACTCTTAAAATCCAAATCATGAAAAATCAGCACCCAATTTGCATATGACATACTATCTTACCGTGAAAAGACTTTATAATGCTCTCTCAAAGCCATCAAGCAGGATAACAGAGCCTAAAAAGGAAGGAGTATTGAGTGAAAGCATTTATGGTCTTGATCAGTCTGAACTGGTATTGTTTTCATCTGTGGGACTGGGCAAACTCAACCACAGACATATGAACTGCCAAAGTCCTCACTCTGTGCCTTGCTCTCTCTCCCTCTTATTCCTTCTATCTGCCACTTGATGTCATCTGCTACCATGACCTCTGCTGTTTCCATGGAGATGAGAGAGTGGTGCCATACTTGCTCTTTTAATAATTAACATGTCTGGAGAACGGAGCTGTTCCAGAGGAGCTGTTCAGGTATATTGCTGTGCCTCAAACATACCGCAGGTCCTCCACATTGAAGTCTGCCTGCTCATTACTCACATTAACACCCACCATCTGGCCAAAGAGACCTCGACAAAGTTTCAGTGGTTCTTATAAAGTAATGTGGCGGTATGGCACGGTGATTATATCAGATGGAAATGTGTGTGTCTATCACAACTGTGTACAATTCAGACTGCCACTTAGTGTGTAGCTGTCAAAGTGGTAAATATGTATATTGTGAAAAAAAGTGAAGAGTTGGGCACTCACAGACAAGACTGAAATCAATTTTTATTTAGGAGTGTAGACACACACACACACACACACACACACGCACATACGCACACACACTCGCACGTCCTTGAGATAAGATGAAAGAGTGCTGCTGAGTGAAAGAATGCTCTCTCACTATAAATAAGCAAACTCATTTTTGTGTGTGCGTAATGTGTTGAGTACTGTATAGAGTTATTTATCACACAAAGCACATTTCTGTTCTTCTGAATATCACCTGGCTGCAGGCCAAGTGTCTGAATGAATTTTTAAACCAACAGGGGGACACCACATGTGATACTGCTTTTATAAAACAGCTAAATAAACAAGTTAATATTTGGATTACAGATATCGCTGGATAGATCGTCTGTTTTTGCTCTGACAACAGAAAGTTCCAAATAAAGTCAATGCAGAATTCATAGTTGTATCTCTGAGCAACACAAAGGGGGCTGTGTCCAAAATCACATACTTCAATAAGTACTTATTAGCAGCCATTAAAACGGTAGCAATTTATTTTACAGTCCCGTTTCACGTGTATCTACTATATGTATATTACTTATCACAATAACTTGTCACGTGGGGGGTTGGGGATGAACTCAAACGCAGACAGGATGCACAAAATACAGGATTTATTATCAACAAAAAGGGGAAAACAAAACCCACGAGGGGGAAAACAACGACTAGGGCAAGGACAGATAATCTAACAACACTAGGTAGACGCGATAAACAAAAAGACTCTTAACACAGGAACTCTTACTACAAGTAAACAATCACAAGACTCAAGACGTATCTTCAAAGTGTCACAATAAGTAGCAAAGTGTAACAATAACAATATATCACAATGAACCGAACAGGACAGTGAACACAAGGGGATATAAGTAGGGAGACTAATCATAACACAACAGGTGACACAGTTAAAACAATAATGAACAAACTAGGATAACAAGGGGGCGGGGCAAGGGAAACGAGACAACACAAGCACATGGCCCAAAGACAAGGCCATGCTTGTACACAAAACACGGGCCTGTCATGATCCTGCCTCAAGACTAGAGGAAAATCAGGACATGAAGGCAGAATCATGACAAAACTGAGTAACTAGGTAATAATCATTTCCCTACCCCTGAACTTAACTTAACCCATCTAGTTACTTTATATTACCAAGTACTTTCTTAAGTAAACTGTAAGTACATGAAAGTGTGTAATACTTAAGTTTAAAATAAAGTTCATAATAATAAGAAAAGCATTCCTGTTGGTGCAGCAGTGTAAGCAGAGCTCAGCGGGCCTTTCTAATTTCCTTATTTATGGGAGCTAGACTGAGGTCTTGCACATCGGACAGGGAGTTTCACTGACTTTATTAATGGAATCAACTTGCTGTATATACAGACTAACCCCTCAAATGGCTAAAAGGAGACAGCCAGAAACATTGTCTCAGTGTCTACAATGACAACGAGGAAATAAAATGTCCTGGCTGAGTGTGACAGGAATGTTTGAGGTCCATAGCATGCTGAGAAGGAGAGCTGATAAGGAAAACATGCTGACAGAAGGGTAAATAAACACAAGTAACAATGGACAGGATGACAGGTAAATAAGCAGGACAGCAGGCAGGAAGGCATTCACAGAAAGAGACAGATGGCAAATCAGAGGGACAGGTGGCCAGAATAAACAATGACACATACTACAGCACATGCCTCCTATGGATTGACGGTAATATCACAATCGCTCAATCCTACCATAAAGGACCTAGACCTGACTAGGTCCGCTAACGGAAACAGATAGTGAATCAGAATCAGAATCAGAATCAGAATCAGAAAGAGCTTTATTGCCAGGTATGTTTACACATACGAGGAATTTGTTTTCGTGACAGAAGCTCCGCAGTACAACAGAATGACAGCGACAGAACATAAAACACATAATAAAAGAATAAAAATACAAATATGTAGACAGTGAATGACAATATACAAATGACAATTGTAGGCAGGTATATTACAAAGTGAAGTTATGTATGTACATATATATTGTGTGCAAATTTTAAGTGTATACTAAGTATGTGTGTTAGATAAATAAAGTGTGTGTGTATATAAATATAAAGTGTAGTGTGTTCGCCATTATTGTCAGCTGTTCATAAGATGGATTGCCTGAGGGAAGAAACTGGTCCTGTGTCTGGTCGTTCTAGTGCTCAGTGCTCTGTAGCGTCGACCAGATGGCAACAGTTAAAAGAGGGAGTAGGCTGGATGTGAGGGGTCCAGAGTGATTTTGACAGCCCTTTTTCTCACTCTGGATAAGTACAGTTCTTGAATAGAAGGGAGAGTTGAACCGATGATTCGCTCAGCAGTCCGGACTACCCTCTGTAGCCTTCTGAGCTCAGATTTAGAAGCTGAGCTGAACCAGACAGTTACTGAAGTGCAGAGGATGGATTCAATGATGGTGGAGTAGAACTGTTTCAGCAGCTCCTGTGGCAGGTTAAACTTCCTCAGCTGGCGGAGAAAGTACAACCTCTGCTGGGCCTTTTTTACGATGGAGTCAATGTGAATGTCCCACTTCAGGTCCTGAGAGATGGTGGTTCCCAGGAACCTGAATGACTCCACTGCAGTCACAGTGCTGTTCATGATGGTGATGAACAATTCGCAAAACACTCATCGTCATGAATTTATTTGGTGTACCAAATTATAGATTGTGAAAATAAACATTGTGAGACTAAACAAATTAGGCTATAATTACCCAAAACTCTGAATCTTAGGAACTCGCCTCTGATAAAGAAAGAAACCAACAACGAGCAGATTTAAAGAGTCAAATGCCACATTGTGACAAAAGGTATGTTTTCCATGTTAATCCATGTTTATTTTTGTTATAACCTGTCATGATGGCAATAAATATTTTACCTCAGATCTTAAAAATCTTGAAAAAGGAAACAAGAACATTCAAAGTGTGCTTCATAACAAAGATTGGTAACACTTTAAATTAGGGAACACTATTCACCAACTAATCACTTGCTTGTTAGCATGCATAGTACTAGCATGTTGGCTGTTTATTAATGTTATAAAGCACATATTAATGCCTTATTCTGCATGACCATATTCTAGATCCTTTAACCTTACCCAAAACTTAAACATAACTACAACAACTACTCCAACAACTACTCCAATAAGTAGCATGTTATGAATTTATTGAGGGAAAACTCTTATTAAAAAGTAAATGTGTTCCCTAATCTAAAGTGTTATCCAAAATATTTATTAGCCACTGAGTGTTTTAAATAATGCTAAAATTTGTTTCATTTTTATAAGTGGTCTTTATGATGGTCTCTAGATATGATTTGGATTTACCCTACAAAGATAGATACAAAGGTGCTATGTAAACTTGAAAGGAATTCAGGGAACTTTAAATGACATCACATTAAATGTCTCACAGTGTTCCTCTAATGGAAAATGATGCTACATGCATTACATCATCTCTCTGTTGATCAGTTATGTATTTAAAAATGTGTTTTAAAGTAACTGAAATAACTCATGAACAGGCAGGCAGACAAGAATAAAAATAAAAAGTGACTAAACCTAATCATCAGTTTAGGTGCAATATATAGATTACAGATTATTATGTCACACATCATGAAACATATGACAATACTGCTTTGCATCATGGTTAGAAAAAGAGCAAGACTATGTGTGTGTGTGTGTGTGTGTGTTGGTGGGGGTAGATGGATGGCTCTCATAGCAAACCTTCTGGCCTGGATGGATAAAGCCATAGAAAGTTTAACACCCCTGCATGTGGTGTGTGCTCTGTGTGTGCATGTGTGTGCAGAGATGATAAAGGGTTCACTCGGAGGCTGCCATGGATACAGAAATCTCTGGCTGGCCGTATCCCCAGGATGAATAAATACATGCACCAAAGTAGCCTACAAATCACACTCTGGTCTGCTTTTCATTCTTTAGTACGTGTGTGTGAGTTTTTACAGACCGTATATGCTAATATATATATACACACACACACACACACACACACACACACATATATATATATATATATATATATATATATATATATATATATATATATATATATATATGTGTGTGTGTGTTTGTGTGTGTGTGTGTGTGTGTGTGTGTGTGTTTACAAGGGCCTATGCTTGCTTTTGTATTGTTGGGAACATAACACAGATATTTCTGCTTATAGTTTGATTTGTACATTCAATTGAACAACATTAAGTTAAAGTTAAAGACTGTCCACAGCGACTCAGGATGCTGTTGTAAATCTTACTGCACCACAGAGTGCCACTTACATAGTTTTCCATAAAATCACATTATATTTGTCCCAAATCATTGTTATTGTGCATAGTGACTCAGCCCTAGGCTGGAATATTGTTTATTTGTTAAATTGATATTTATACATCACCTGAAAGCTGAATAAATAAGCTTTGATGTATGGTTGGTGATGATAGGACAATATTTGGGCGAAATACAACTATTGAATATCTGGAATCTGATGGTGCATAAAAAATCCAAATATTGAGAAAACCACCTTTAAAGTTGTCCAAATGAAGTTCTTAGCAATGCATATAACAAATCAAAAATAATAATAATCAAGGAACCATGAGTGCAGCAGGTGCAATGATATCATGCAGCACCTGAAAATAGTCCCCAGCAGATCTGCTATTGCTGCACCTACACAAACTAGCTGGGGACTTATTTGATATATATATACGTCGCTTTGGATAAAAGCGTCTGCTAAATGCATAAATATAAATCATATAACCACTTTAATATTATTAGTGAAATGTGCTCATTTTTTTAGGATGATTCTCAAAAGTATGTGATTTTGAGTAAAGCCAGTTTGACTTAATTGTTTTGTACAATTAAAAGACTGTATACAACTAGACAGCTCAGGTATGAAACTATGTGTAAATTAGCAAAGCTACTGCTCACTGAACAAAGCATCATGCCTCACAATGTTAGTGCATGCAGTTATCCACAACCTAACCATAAGCTCTACTCTTCCACACAGTGGAAACAATAGAAACTTCAACATAACAGAAACTCTTAAATGTCAAACATAACTGAACATTAAACATTGAAACATCTGTTAATTTAATCAGTTCTTGAGCATCCTTACAAATATGAGGACAACATATCAATTTGTTTTATTAGTGAAATGTTCTTAATATTTTCTATACAACAACAAACCTCAATTTCATTAATGAAATATACAGACTATTTTTGTAGTTATCACATTCATTTTTTTATGAAAATGCAAGACCCATGATTAAAAGTTATCTTTTGTTTTCTATTTTTTTATTTACTTATTTTTTACAGTGTAGGCGATTTTGGGAGGTTAGCAATAGCATGCTAGCTTTTAAAGCATGCACCCTCCCTGCAAATTACTCTCCAAAGCCACGCCTCCCTCAAAACACATGAAAGCACACAAGCAGACCAGAGGCTAACAGGAGATGGTGCTGGTGAAGGGTTGAATGCAATGCTGTCAGATTACCTCATGTCTCATTCACTGCTAAGAAAACTTTACAGAAAAAGTGCATAATATTAAAATGATAAAGCCTTCCACTCTTGATCGGTCTGCAATAGTGTACTGGAACACGCTAATGAAGTATCATGTCTATGCGAACAGGGTGCGTGGAGGTATGCAAATACATTTATTGACAGGCAGGTAGGACAGCCTCATTGTCACACTAGGTGTGTTGCGAGGAAACACGAAATGCACAAAACTCTTCTTTTAATTTCAATAATCCAAAGGGGTAGCCAGGAGCACAGGACACACATAGGTAGATGTATAATCTCAGACAAACATAAACTCAAATGACTGGGTTTTCAAACTCGGGATAATTTGGGAAACACAGGTGGATGGAATGACTAAATTAAACGAGGACATTAGACGAAGAAATTAGACATACCTGGAAACTAATTATCAACCATGGAAGACAGAAATGGGGTCACAGGGGCAACTACACACATACAAGTCCATAGTTCTGACAATCGTATCCCTCAGACGATTGATATTGAATGAACATTTCATGGCCCAACACTTCCACAGATTTTATAAATACTTATAAATAAAATTAGACCACCTAACTTAGTGATTGTTGTTGAAATGAGAAGAGCCTTTCAACCAGCATAACAAAAATGTTTTTGAACCAAATCACCTAAATTATCCTAAGTTCAGTTTCTGTCTTAAATTTTTTAAGTATAATCAAATTGGCTGTACAAGTAATTTCACCTAAACTAATATTTATTTATTGTTTAAATTGTTTAAATTAATTAGATGAATTAAAGTAATGGAAAAGTTGGAATGGGTGTAATATTTTATCAGCATAAACTGTTGTATTAAATCAAGTTGGTCAGTGGCAGAGTGTCTAAGGGTGTACACAGGTATTTCTAAGGTGTTGAGTTTACATGTTTGCATCTATAAATAGTTCTTCCTCCAGTGCCACTCAGTATGAATCAGCTGTCTCTCCTAAAGCTGCTGGCCCATTTGCCCAGTCAACCACAGTGTGACTTCCCCTCCGACACACACACAGGTTTGGAACCACGTGTTTGCATACACATTCCTTTATATTCACACACACACACACACACACACGCACACACACACACACACACACACACACACACACACACACACACACACACACACACACACTGATGTACAGATATATAGATAGCCATAAGCATCCCTCTTGGCTTCATTACTCTTTGTGTGCGTGCCCTTGAATGCTCTTCACCTCTCTAGCGATCCTCTGAAATGCCTGTTGTTACAACCGGCTCACATTAGCATCATGAACGAGAGCCAACCCAGACTGGCAAGTAGCGAAATAAGGAGTTTATTCAAAGATATATAATTAACAAATGTATTCAAACAATCAGTAATCAGTATTAATGGTAATCAGTAATGAAAGCGTCGCTGTGGAGAGTCTCAGGTTGAAAAACGCACTCCCTTTGACCACCATACATACTAGTATACGGCCTGTGAACATGTAAAAAATACACTTCTGCATATTTTTAAAAGAAATCATTTACTTAGAATATAAGCTTATGAAAATGTATCACAGTTTAAATCAATTTTTTTATTAGATCAGAGAACTTTTTTAATGCATTTAAACATTTGTTAGTACACATTTGTAATGTAGTACATTTAAAATAAATCAATATAATATTGAAAAACACACTACATTTAAACTATAATAAAGTATAATATTGAATAACATACTACATTTAAAATGATAAACATACGTTACATGTGGTTTAGTATGTTAGTCAACACATCAAAATAAGCATTCATCAACTGGTCGATGGGGTTCCTCAGGGATCAGTTCTTGGACCTCTCCACTTCTCCATATACACTACATCACTGGGTCCCATCATGCAGGCACATGTTTCTCTTCAGGAACTCGAGCTGCGTCGATGAAGCTTTGGGGAATGTCTCTAGTGTGACGTCTCTGAATAACATGTGTAATCAATCCAATTGATGGGTGAGACGTCATAGTCGGGTGACGTCAGAGACCAGGAAGCATAAAAGCATGAGCGGTGAAGCCGGTAACGAGCCTTCTGCTTTCAGCAAGCGCTCTGTGTATATGTCAGTCACTATCTGTTTGTGAGTCTTATTTAGTGTAGTTTGTCCACTGATAAACTCCATTGGTCAAAGCTTCAATCAAGAGAAGTTTTGGGCAAGAGCAGGCTGCTTTCAGGCTGTGTGTTTCCCTGTGTTCTCCGACGAGTGTGTCCGTGCACGCGATCTTGCGGTTGCGGTCGCGTTACTGCTGAGACACGGCAGCGACCGCGATAGCGGGAATCACACATGATCTGGCGAACAGGTTGGAGACGGCTCGTCCTATCTACACCTGTGTTCACTAGATCTAGAGCTCGTTCTCGAGGCTTGAAAACCCATGCTGCGGTTTCTTCGCCCTCGGAGGCAGAGCTCGCTGCAGCATTCATCTTTCTCTGAGGAGACTGATGTTGTGTGTGTGACTGAGTGGCAAAGAAAAAAAAGACATGCACGCTGCCTAGGCAATATTACATTGTTTAGTTTTTATGTGAGTTTTTCTACACCAGACCGTGTTGACTCGTCTGATTGTTGACTACATTTAATTCTGATGAATAAAATGGCATATTTATCTGACTATGTGAAGATAGATGTACAGGGGCTCTTGGGATGTAATTTATTGTGTGAGAACACGTGTTCACCTCTCTTCCTCTGAGGAGGTTGAGGCGGTCAGGGGCTGCTAGTCGGAGCAGTCCAACCGTGTTCCTGTACTCCACAGATGCTAGAGTCAGAGTGGCGCTCCCAGGCTGAAGGCTTCTTGTGGAAAGCATTTATTTAGGAGAAACTTTAGGAGAAACCCCCCTGCACTTTCCCCACTCACCATCATGAACAGCACTGTGACTGCAGTGGAGTCATTTAGATTCCTGGGAACCACCATCTCTTAGGACCTGAAGTAGAATAATCACATTGACTCCATTGTGAAAAAGGCCCAACAAAGATTGTACTTCCTTCGCCAGCTGAGGAAGTTAAACCTGCCAGAGGAGCTGCTGAAACAGTTCTACTGTTCAGACATCAGAAGACTACAGAGAACTGTTCGGACTGCCGAAAAGGATTATTGGTGCTACTCTGCCCACCCTTCAAGAACTGTATACATCCAGAGTGAGGAAAAGGGCTCAGAAAATCACTCTGCATCCCTCACATCCAAGTCACCCCATCTTTGGACTTTTGCCATCTGGCCGGCGCCTCAGAGCCGCAAATACCAGAACAGTCAGGCACAAGAACAGTTTCTTCCCCCAGGCAATCTACCTCATGAACAGTTAAATGTTCCCCAGTTGTGCTTATGCAATAAAAATGTGCAATATCCTTATATTTATTTGTTACCCCTCCATCCTAGTACATCCCTGCATCTTACTCAATCCTATTCCATTATCATTTATAGCACAATTGTTTGTACACTTATTTATTTACCAATATATGTATTTTTTTTTTTTTTTTTGTCCGTGTGTTGTTGTCTCTGTGTACTGGAAGCTTATGTCACTAAAACAAATTCCATGTATGCGCAAGCATACTTGGCAATAAAGCTCTTTCTGATTCTCGTCGTTTTCACTGGATAGCCTTCATCATGACGTCTTGACGCCTAAGGCCTAGGACATTTTGAGGGCTAGCTCCCTCTGGGGAAGAGCGGTGTACAGCGCATTACATGGTGCCCGTCTCTCCTCAGTGCCCTCAGGAGATCAGAGGCCAGAGGCTCGCAAGACGGTGTGGCGGTGTGGGAGCCCCTGCCAAGTGTGCTTCATGGGGACCTGCCCCGAGCAGGCTCTGGTTTAGTCTTTCTAGCAGACGATGTGGGTCTGAGGACCGTCGTTTTAGGAGACTTAAGAAGCCTTTTCTTAGTGGTGATTCGGATGCTATCCTAAGCCTCGGGTCCTCTAATTCCTCTGGTCAAGACTCATTCCTTCTGAAGTTGGCCATTGGACGGGTTGTCCCTGATTACTGTCAGGCTCCTGTCCATTTCTCTTGCTTTAGCTGTGCTCTTCCACACTAGGCAGAGATTTGAAAGTCTGGCGGTGTGGGATTTCTCGTTTCTCATAGCGGCATGGATGCAGTTCGAGTTCCTGAAGAGGGACGTCTAAGGTTACGTATGTAACCCTGGTTCCTGGAAGGAACGAGAACGAGAAAGCGTCATCGACGCAGCGTCTCATTCCTTCGAGGAACCAGGGTTACATACGTAATCCTTAGACGGCTTCTCCTAACATTGTTATGCTGATGACACACAGCTCTACCTCTCATTTCAACCAAATGATCCAACAGTAGCTGCACGGATCTCAGGCTGCCTTGCGGAGATCACGGCATGGATGAAAGAACATCACCTACAGCTCAACCTGGCAAAGACTGAGCTTCTTGTCTTCTCTGCTACTCCAACTCTAGAGCATGATTTCACCATCCAGCTAGGTTCTTCTACAATTAACCCATCAACTTCAGTCAGAAATCTTGGTGTAATCTTTAGCTGACCCCCAAAGACTACTTTGCAAAAACTGCTTGATTTTGCAGGTTTGCATTGCACAACATCAGAAAGAGGCCCTTGCTAACGGAGCATGCTGCACATCTTCTTGTCCAGACCCTTGTCATTTCTAGGCTGGACTCCTGTAATGCTCTTCTGGCTGGACTTCCATCAAGCACAATCTGACCTCTACAAATGATTCAGAATGCAGTGGCAGAACTGGTCTTCAACGAGCCCAAAAGAGCTCATGTTCCACCTCCCTCTATCTCGTTGCACAGAAAGGCTCAAAATCTCTTTCCAGAACCGTTTTGCTCACCATTCCTGGCTGGTGGAATGACCTTCCCACCCCTATCCGGAATGCCGAAAACTTTCTTTCGACGCTACTTTACTTTACTCTTTTTACTTTACTTTATTCCTTCCCTTTCTATCTTGTACTTATTTGAACAATGACTGAAACCTGGTTCTACCAGCACTTCCTATGTCTGTTAGCCTCTTTAACAAGAATCACTTTATGTATTCCCCAATTGCAAGTTGCTTTGAGTAAAAGCTGTCTGGGATAGTGTTCATCGTCTCTTTGATTATGTCATTAACTGAATTTTAACATACATTCCTGTCAAATGTACATCAATTTGACAGTCACCACTGACAAACTACTACTAAATATATTGTAGAAACTTATATTTTTGTAAAGCTGCTTTGAAATGATATGTATTGTGAAAAGCGCTACTCAAATAAACTTAATTTAATTGAATTGATTGTAAGTGAAAAAATATTTTCTATGTAATAAAGTAATGGCAAATCTTTGCCTTTTTATCTGCAGAGCTGAAGCCGGAGTATATCGCCATCGATCAGCACAATTATTCACCTGAGAGCTATTAGAGCCAAGGAAATGAGGCTGTCTATGGCAGTGTCTCGTTTCACAGGTCCATTCGTTTCAATGTGTCTGCATTAGCTCAATGTGCATGATGTAGAATATGTTAAAAGGATAGTTCAACCAATTCTGTTATCATTTACTCACTGCCAAATAATTTAAAACCCATATGACTTGCTTTCTTCTGTGGAGCACAAAAGAAGATATTTAAAAAAACAAACAAACTGGTAGCTTTTTGCCATGCAGTATACAAATAATGAGAACTGGGGCTTTAAAACTTTGAAAATGACACAATAAAAGTAGCTAACATAAAACTTTTAAACAAATTTTTATATTTGCACTATAATCAAAGTCCTCTGAAGTCAAATGATAGCTTGTTGTCATTAAAAGTAAATGTAATTATATTTTAGATGTTGAGTAACAGCGATCTCTGACCAGATTGAGTGAGGTGAACTCAAGAATTAGTTTAGTTCATTAATTAATAATTTAAAGCAGTTTTGTAAACCAGATAATAAAATACAAATAATTCAAAGATATAGCATATGTATTAGACTTTTGTATGGATTCAGAATAAGAAAATATTTTCATATTATCCACTATTATAATATTTTTCATGGTATACTTTGTCATGCTGGTGCCTGTGAGCATTCAGTTTCATCACATTGCCCTTAAAAACTTTATTCAATCCAGTATTATTTATCATTTTGATGATATAGAAAGGATTTGTTCACACAAAGTCTTCTCCACAACTGTTCATCCCCCAATGGGTGGTACTTTACCTGTAAATAACTGCATAAATTTTATGTAAAACACAATTAAATCAATATAAGCCACATGTGATGTGTTGCGAGCGCAAGAAATGAACCGTAATAGCTCACATTTACAGAGAGACATTGCCAGAAATTTTTTATCTAACAATGTCCACCGTGCAGTGTTATTCTTGGATATTAATTACATCTCTGAAATGATTTGTTATTGCAAAATGGCATAATGTTCATATCATTTATTGTCCATTTAAACAGTGGCGCTGTTAGAGAGAGTGGGGCGTTTAGCTGAAGTAATTGACTCATTGTGAAGAGCTATTTGTGCTTTCAGACACATCTTGGGAGCTGGGTGAAATAATTACCTAGGGAAGCAAAACATGGCGATCACTTCTCTGATTTATGATATATCATTATTGAGTTAATAGAGCAGAAAAATATCAAAAAGCGGGTACAGGGCCTACCGATCAGGCATTAGGAAAGTGTGTGCTTGTGTTTGAACTAAATACTAGATACTAGGGGGGCTTTCAAATTAGCTGGTAAATGAAACACATGGCTGAATGCCACTAGCTCATCAGTGTTGATGCACAATAGGGAAACTTTATGTTTGCTCTATCCTCCTTTTAACTATATGGAGTCCGCTGGAATTAACACTTCCTTAACAACTGCACTTAGAATTTGTTCTCATGTCAGAAAAATATATTCATGTAGGGCCCTTTTTTATCTTGATAGCGTATGAGAATTCTCATTAGCTACAATGTGTCAGATAGTGTGTCAAATTGGTTAAATATAGATATATAGAGTACACTAGTGTATTTCTTCATCCACTTTTGGGCCATGAACATATTGCATGTTAATTAGATGTTAATGAAACACTTGTCTGCTATAGTGAAGTGCAATGGTTAGCATTGTTCTGTATGAAATTGTTTCAGTGTGTCCATTTGTGTTTTAACCAAACCCAGAGATAATGTTCAGACTGTATGCTACAGACATAAATTATACCTCAAATCATGTGGTTTGTTGAGGAGAATTGTAATATTATTTTTCTCAGTAATCAGACTTGAGATTTTTACATGGTGGATAATAAAAATGTAACAAAGCATAATAGATGCACAGTGAAGGAAGGACCTTAGCTCTTTGGGATGAGCTTTTTTGATTTAGGCCAGTGAGGAATGACTTGGCAACCACACAGAACATAGTCTCATATAGACAGACTATTGAAGAAATTGCTAAATGTCTGGTCCCTGTTGCTGCTTATTCTGGTTAAGAATAATGTAAAGTGCCTTACTTTCAAGTCCTAGCTCTTGGCTTTTTTTCCCGATCCCGTTCTCTCTCTCTACAGTCACTTCCTGTCTCTCCTCAAACTATCCAATCATAATGAAAGGCAGAAAAGAAAGAAAGAGTGAAATAAAGAAACAGTCAATAAATCAATCAATTAAAATAAAATGAAAACAATGAAGTAGTAAACAAACAAACAAAAACAAAGAAACAAATAAAAACACTCACAAATGAAAGAAAGAAAGAATAACATAAAAACAAGCTACAGTACCTGTAAATAAAACTACTTCAAACATTTTGGCAAGGGATTAAATAATCAAACAAAAACAAACTCAAACACACAAAAATAAGCAAATAAACAGTCAAATAAAAACAAAGAAAACAAGCAAGAAAAATAAACACATCAGGAAAGAAAGAAAATTGTTTATTTAAAGTGACCAATTAGTTCCCTTCCAAGATAAATTCAAACTGTGTCCTCTAGGGGTCGCTATGTCATTGCCTTGTTGTGATCCATGTCTGAACCATACACTGAAAAACAACAATCAACAAGGCGACAGCCCATGACTGTCATGGCATGCCGTCACTACAAAAGTGACTATAGTATAAATAGGCCCCGGGAGAACACGTCTTCCACTTTCGTCTTCACTGACTGTTTAGTTTGAAGTATACAGCGTTTAACACGCTTCTCACCAGAGGCTTGGCTCTGATACCCGCAGTTCAAACGGCTTGCGTGCTGTGGGTGTGTGTGGTGAAGAGCAAGTGCGTTCAGCTATCAAGGGAGTTGGATGTGCCCTGTAAACGGCGTTTGCATGAGTGTGTTTGCCTCTCGCGGGAAAACGATGCATTTGTGGCAGCAGCTTCACTCACGCTTGATTTCTGAGGTAATCTAGTGGTTGGGCGGAGCGTGTTTTGCTCCTGTGGGAGCTGCATGCGGTGTCACGGTGAGAACATGGAAAAGATCTGAAGGAAAATTTCTCTCTATCAGTAACTTCCTTTTGTTTACATAGGAAATGTGGAGTGGGGGTATGTCTGCAGTTTTTTGACAGATGGTTTATATCATGTCAGTCTCAGATAACCACATTATACTGCACTCCGGCTTAAAAAAAAAAAATCCATTGTCGTCCCACATCCACAGATTCCAGCATACTAGTTAAGCCAACATCAAGGACATGCGTGAGAATGAATATGAGAAGATGCCACCTGTTGAAGAGAAGCTACCCTACAATCTCTCCACGGGGGAGGCATCATCTCTTAAGACTTCCTTTTAGGATACATCTTGCCTGTCAAACTTTTTGATACCTCTATCGAGACAGTGGTTGAAAAGTTCTTTATATATATATATATATATATATATATATATATATATATATATATATATATATATATATATATATATATGTATTGTGACGAGCACTCCCAGAGGAATCAGCGTCGCCCTGGAAACCAAACCAAAACACCTGCACGTCCTCGTCACCGGCTGATCGGTCACAGCTGCTCCCCATCAGCCAGCACATTGAAAAGCAGCACATGTTGCACTGAGAAGAGGTTCTCAAACAGAACGCAAAGCTGGACTAACCCCTCTCTCCTATCCCCACAGAAAGCAGCGAGTGACCGACAGCCCACACCCTTTGGAGCACGTCTGGACACCCACTTTCCCCTTGTTTGGCACAGAGGAGCACGGAGAGCACACGGGGAGCACCAACCAGCGGAAAGCAGATCAGGACACTTCACCAGGCACCCTTCACTTTTCAATAAACCCACCCTCCGGGGCTTTTGATTTCACGTACCTCTTGTCGAGTGGTTCTTCACCCCGTGACAGTGGTGGAGAATGCGGGCAGAACAGTGAGGAATCACCGACAAGGTCACCGCCCCAACTCCTAATTTTTTTTTGCTTTCTGTCAGCAGCACCACGGAAGGCGGCACGCGCGGCCCCGCGATGGAGGACGTCTTACAACGCCTCGCTGAGGTTAGCATCCGCCAGCAGCAAATAGCGGAACACCTCGCCACTCGCCTGGGCAGGACGGAGGATGAACTCGCCGCCGTCCGGGCGGCCGCGGCCCAGCGCGTTCCGCTACCTGAGCCTCGGGCACAAGCCCTGACGGCCGATGACGATGTGGAAGCCTTCCTTCAGGTCTTCGAAAACACTGCCCACCGAGAGGGATGGCCAGAGGACGAGTGGGCACGTGCGCTGGCACCCCTACTCACCGGTGAAGCACAGAGGGCTTACTTCTCGCTCCCCCTGATGAGTGCCGACAGGTATGTCGAAGTGAAGCGAGAGATCCTGGCGAGGCTGGGCCTCTCCCCTGTAAGTGCCGCCCAGCAGTTCCACGAGTGGGAATACAAGCCCCGGGTGCCAGCCCGTGCCCAGGCAGCCGAACTCAGCCGCCTCGCCCAGCACTGGCTGTTGGCAGGAAACCCCACACCAACACAGGTAGCGGAACGAGTGGTGGTCGATCGCCTCCTGCGCGCACTACCTCGCGCCCACCGACAGGCCGTCGGCATGAGGGACCCACGTGACGTCCGGGAACTAGTGGAGGCGATCGAGCTGGCGGATGCCGTTCATCCCAGCGGGGCAGGGGACCGGCTGCCGCCATTCCCCCGGAGGGTGGTCCAGGAGCGACGCCCGCTCGAAGGCACCGCGCGACCCGTCAGCAGGCCGACGGTTCCCCCACCGCGAGATGAGCCCATGCCAAGTGCCGAACCACCGTCGCCTCCGCGAGCCTGGCTGGCAGGCTGCATCCTTCACCAACGGGTGCCGGCGGGAGCCCCCGAAGCAGATGTGAAGGTGGATGGAAGACGGTTCCGGGCCCTGTTGGACTCAGGCAGTGCGGTCACCCTCATCCAGGCGCGGCTGTGCGCCCCGCGAAGCGGCCGGAAAAACTTCCTACCGATTACCTGTGTGCACGGAGACACTCGTCAAGTACCGGCCCGTGAAATGGTCATTTCGTCCCCCCAGGGCACCTGGCCAGTGGAGGTAGGCCTGGTGAAGGACCTGCCGGTGGCCGTACTGCTTGGAAGGGATTGGCCCGGCTTCGAGAAGCTGCTGTCCGCCGCTACCCAGCCTGCCAGCCCCAAGGGGAACCGTCGAAGACCGAGGCGGCCGCCTGGACCCCGCCGCCGACCGGCCCTGCTCGTCTCCGACAGTGGGAGAGAAGGTGAGGCCCCCTCCCAATCTACTAATCTGTTTTATGATGTCTACCAACAGGCCGCTGGAGGGGGCTCTTTCGCCAAGGAACAGCGGGAGGACGACCGACTCAAGCACTGTTGGAGCCAGGTGCGAGTCGTGGATGGAGAGGACGTCCTCCCCCGGCCCCACCCTCTCCCACATTTTGTCGTAGAGAATGGCCTGCTGTATTGTGTCGCCCAGCATAGGGGGGAGGAGAAAAAGTTACTAGTTGTGCCTCGTGCCAAGACCGAGACCATTCTGGAGCTGGCCCATTCCCACCCCATGGCAGGACACCTCGCGGCAGCCAATACTGCCCAACGCATCCGCGACCGTTTCCATTGGCCGGGCCTGGACGCCGAGGTAAAGCGGTTCTGCCAGGCCTGCCCGACCTGTCAGGCCACGTCGCCCCGGACTCCTCCCCCCAGCCCGCTCATCCCGCTGCCTATCATCGAGGTGCCCTTCGAGCGGATTGGAATGGACATAGTGGGGCCGTTGCCGAAGTCTGCCCGAGGGCATGAGCACATCCTGGTCATCGTCGACTATGCCACCCGGTACCCAGAAGCAGTCCCCCTGCGGAAGGCCACCGCAAAGTCCATCGCCCAGGAGCTGTTTCTGCTGGCCAGCCGAGTCGGCCTCCCCTCAGAGATCCTGACTGACCAGGGAACCCCCTTTATGTCCCGGCTAATGGCTGACCTCTGCCGGCTGCTGCGGGTGAAGCAGTTGAGGACCACTGTTTATCACCCCCAGACTGATGGCCTCGTAGAGAGATTTAACCAGACCCTCAAGCAAATGCTCAGACGTGTGGCGGCGGAGGACAAGCGGGATTGGGACCTCATGATCCCCTACGTGCTCTTCGGGATCCGCGAAGTTCCCCAGGCCTCAACTGGCTTCACCCCCTTCGAGCTCCTGTTTGGCCGTCAACCCCGGGGCCTCTTGGACGTGGCCCGGGAAGCGTGGGAGCAGCAGCCGGCCCCGCATCGTACCGTCATCGAACATGTCCGGCAAATGAGGGAACGGATCGACCGAGTGATGCCGTTAGTCCGGGAACACCTCACCAGGGCCCAACAAGCGCAGCAACGTCATTATGACCGGACAGCCCAGCCACGGGAGTTCCAACCGGGAGACCGCGTCATGGTCCTGGTCCCCAGCTCCGCCTGCAAATTTCTGGCCTCCTGGAAGGGGCCCTACTCGGTCGTCGAGAGGGTTGGACCGGTCACTTACCGCCTGAGACAGCCGGGACGACGGCAGGCGGAGCAACTCTACCACGTCAACCTCCTAAAGAAATGGGTGGGGACCCGGGACCAAGTAGCTGCCCTAAGCCTCACCGAGCCCGTGGTTGTGGATATCAACCCCCACCTTTCGGCTGCCCAGAAGACGGAGCTGCAGCACCTGGTCAGTCAGTTCCAGGATGTGTTCTCCTCTCAGCCCGGGCAGACCAACGTGCTTCAACACCATATCCGGACGCCCCCAGGAGTCGTCGTTAGGCAACGGCCCTACCGAGTCCCGGAGGCTCGTCGGCAGGCTATTGAGGAAGAGGTCCAACAGATGCTAAAGTTGGGGGTAATAGAACCATCCCGGAGTCCGTGGTCCAGCCCCATTGTGATGGTCCCAAAGCCGGATGGCACCCTCCGCTTTTGTAACGACTTCCGCCGCCTGAACGAAGTCTCCGAATTCGACGGGTACCCCATGCCTCGGGTGGACGAACTGCTGGACCGGCTAGGAAGGGCCCGGTATATCAGCACCCTAGACCTAACCAAGGGCTATTGGCAGGTACCGCTCTCCGAGGCCGCCAAGCCGAAAACCGCCTTCTCCACCCCCAGTGGCCACTGGCAGTACCGGACCCTTCCCTTCGGCCTACATGGGGCCCCCGCGACGTTCCAGCGGATGATGGACATCCTCCTGCGGCCTCACCAAGCTTACGCGGCCGCCTACCTGGATGACGTCGTGGTCCACTCCGAGGCGTGGGACGAACATCTGGATCGTCTGCGGAGGGTGCTCTCGGAGCTCCGGCGGGCTGGACTTACCGCCAACCCCCGAAAATGCCACCTAGCCCTCTCTGAGGCCAAGTACCTGGGCTATCAAGTCGGCCGAGGACTCATCCGGCCGCAAGACAAGAAAGTTGAGGCCATCCACGCCGCACCAAGACCGGAGACAAAGACCCAGGTACGAGCCTTCTTGGGGTTGGCGGGTTATTATCGTTGTTTTATCCCCAACTTCTCCTCTTTAGCCGCCCCCCTGACAGACCTGACCAGGAAGGGGCAGCCGGAGAAAGTATGCTGGACCCCGTCGGCGGAAGAAGCCTTCTCCCAGGTGAAAGCAGCACTCACGTCCTCGCCGGTACTCCGCGCCCCGGACTTTAGCTGCCCCTTCCTGCTGCAGACGGATGCTTCCGACACAGGACTAGGAGCGGTCCTCTCCCAAATTCAGGAAGGTGAGGAGCATCCGATCATCTACATCAGCAGGAAGCTGTCCCCCGCCGAGAGGAAATACGCCGCCGTGGAGAAGGAAGCCCTGGCCATCAGGTGGGCAGTCCTGGAGCTCCGGTACTACCTCCTGGGCCGCAAGTTCACCCTGGTAACCGACCACGCGCCCCTACAGTGGATGGCCCGCGCCAAGGACACCAACGCCAGGGTGACTCGCTGGTTCCTAGCGCTCCAGGACTTCCACTTCGAAGTCCGCCATCGAGCTGGGGCCGCCAACGCGAACGCCGATGGCCTCTCCCGGATCTGGACAGCTTATGCAGGTCTGTCAGGGGTCATTCCCCACCCTCCCCTAATCTCACCCCTACTTTCTACATGTCTTCGCAGGACCAGAACGACGCTTAGGGGGGGGGGATGTGACGAGCACTCCCAGAGGAATCAGCGTCGCCCTGGAAACCAAACCAAAACACCTGCACGTCCTCGTCACCGGCTGATCGGTCACAGCTGCTCCCCATCAGCCAGCACATTGAAAAGCAGCACATGTTGCACTGAGAAGAGGTTCTCAAACAGAACGCAAAGCTGGACTAACCCCTCTCTCCTATCCCCACAGAAAGCAGCGAGTGACCGACAGCCCACACCCTTTGGAGCACGTCTGGACACCCACTTTCCCCTTGTTTGGCACAGAGGAGCACGGAGAGCACACGGGGAGCACCAACCAGCGGAAAGCAGATCAGGACACTTCACCAGGCACCCTTCACTTTTCAATAAACCCACCCTCCGGGGCTTTTGATTTCACGTACCTCTTGTCGAGTGGTTCTTCACCCCGTGACAATATATATATATATATATATATATATATATATATATAAAGAGAGAGAGAGAGAGAGAATGGATCATACATCATACTCACCCACCATGGTTCTGATCTAGAGAAACCCCAGAGTTTGTATATGTAGGGCTTCGCGTATTTGCTTCGTGCCCTTTTTTGAGCTGGTAAAAGCCCTGTTTATCTTGTGCGCCATTCCACCTATGTATCCTCAGGATACCTATATAAACAGGGTGTTGCTACTAGGGATCTGTTGATACAGTTCCTGTTGATACTGTTTAAGCTTATGCGAGAGCAAGCGGTAGCCCCTGTGTAACAGGCCAAGACTTATTATGATGGTAGGCTCTTGGTCGTATCCCTTTAAAGGAATCTATTTTTGATTCCAAGCCTTGAGCTCTACCCTGGGTCCAGGAGTCTAGCTCTAACAGGAAAGTTTGGGTATGTAGCCTGGGCCTTTGGCCTTAAGGGGTAATGTCACGGACAACCATCTAACATCCCAGGGGCAATTCCTATGGAAATGGTAGAGTTGGTGCTTAGTGCTCACTATAGTTCTGGCCTGCACTCCCCTCAACATGGTGGTGTGGGTATACCATTCCTCATAGCGACCATTAGAGGACGCAGTGTCTCGTTCCTTATTTAGGGAACCATGGTTACATAAGTAACCTGAGATGATTATTTTGTTTTGCACTTTTTGGAGTGGGTTTGTTTAAAATAATTTTACAATAATAATGGTAGTAGCCATAAAAGATTTAAAATAATTTTTACAAATGTACACTATTAAATACAGTACATAAGGGGAGTATAGAAAATAAGTAAAGACTAAGTTAAATTACATAATATAAGACAAACAGAAGAAAGACGTAGTTCTGCTTAAGGATATCTTGTTTTTCAATTCCTCAAAAATACCAATAAAGTTAGAAATATAAAATAAAATAAAACAAATCTATAAATCTTTCAAAGTTTGGGTTTTGGCAAATCCAGTGATTATTTTGTTGTGTGTGTGTGTGTTTCGGATGAAAGTAGAACTATACATCTACAATTTTAAAATGCAAAAGTAATTGAGTTTATATGCAGTAGTGGAAAAACTAGTTTTCACTTTTTTTTTAAATAAAAAAAAAAGGTTATTGTGGGTGGTAATTTATTATTTTTTCATTAATCCTCAACTCAGAGTGTAAAATAGACTTCATGGTAAACGAACTTGTGTGTTCATATGATGGACTCATGAGTCAGCAACTACACACATACATTATTGTAAAGTAAGCCAATGATTCCTGTTTAAAGTCAACAAACTTTAATCATAGGTGACTCAGATACAGAGGAATCAAAGAAAGTAGAAAGTCAGCAATCCAGCAATAAGTCCAAATGCAGAGCTTCTTCTGATTTCTGTTCTCTGCTATTGTTTCTGTTCTATCTTTCGGTGGTTTGCTGTTGTCCAGAAATGCATTGTGGGTCACATTATAGCTGCAGTATTACCATACTCATTCTGAGCTGGTTTCTCAACCGTGAAATGCAACTTCTTGTTGTATGGTTAAAAAAAAATGAGGCAGTGTTGGCACCTAAACATGCATAATGATGTGGTTACCTCGTCTACCTCTAAAACCAAAAATGTGCAAACAGGGCTTCATATATGGATTTACAGTTTTAAATAATTTAGTTTTTGTTTTTGATTTGATTTGATTACAATTATATGTACTACTCCAGTGAATTATTACTGTATGTTTTTGAAAGAAGTCTCTTATGTTCACCCTGGCTATATTCATTATTAATATCAGTTTTAAAACAGCTTATCCCCCCCCCGCAGGTTGTTTTAATGTATATAACAACTAAGTACAACAAGATCAACATTTATAATAAATATTTTTAAACATTAGACACAAATATTGTTACTTTTAATTCATTTGTTCCTTGCTAAAAAAAAAAAAAAAAAAAAAAAAAAAACAGGACTCTGCATGTGCATATTCTATAAAACAATAAAAAAATAAAAAAATAAAATAAAAGATAAAATAGGATTAAAAACAACATTTGATTCTGTATGAGGGGCCATACAAGCCATAATTCATTCTGGCACTCTCACACACTTACATTCTCCATTCGTAATGTAAGTGTGTGAAAGCAAGAATATATGTATATGAAAGGAGAATGTATGTGTGTGTAAGTGTAGAAATGTATGTATGTGAATGGAGAATGTAAGTGTGTGAATGCAAGAATATATGTATGTGAAAGGAGAATGTTAGTGTGTGAGAGAAGAAATGTATATATGTGAAAGGAGAATTTAAGTGTGTGAGAGTGCCAGAATGAATTATGGCTTGTACGGCCCCTCATAATTCTGACTACAATGTTCAACTGTTGCATACTTGTAATAAAAAATACCAATTTGAGCTCCTCACATTTAGTTTCAGGTGGCTTGGTGTAATTGGCTAGTTACTGGACGGGTCAGGAAGCTGCTGATGAGATCTGGTCTACAACTGCTTATTGAGATGAAGTGCCTGCCACTGTTCTCAGCAAGTGATAAATAGGTCCACTATTTGTGTTTAATGGACTGGTGAAATCAAACAATTCAGGGTCTAAGAAGCTACTGAAAATTTATTTTATTTCATTTTTTGTAGGTTTTAAATAGATCTTTCCAAGATCTCAATAGACTGCACAAAAAAGATGACAAAAGTTGTCAGATAATTTCATAAAAACCTAGTCTTGTTTACTAATTCAGCTTTTAATTTCTTCTGATTGCATTTTTTCTCTTATTCCTTCTCTCACTGTGTTTGTTTAGCCTTCTCTTTTAGACTCAATTAGATGTTAATTTATTAATGTGATAGTAAAGGCTCATGAGAATGCAAATGTTCATGCCAGCACTTCAAAAAAAAAAAAAAAAGAAAAACAAAGAAAAACAGAAACATGCTCGATTTTGTCTGTCTCAGGATAAGAGAAGAACATATTTGAGCTGTTAGTTATTTGTATGACAGAAGTGAATTGGTCAGACGCCAAGATCAGGACACATTTTATAAGTTGTGAGTAGTTTAGTGGTTTGTGGTGCTGCTCTCACTGAGGTGATTTAGAAACATGGCCACTGGAAAGCTATTCCTGAGCCTTTACATCACAAGCAAACAAGGCCAATCCTAGCTGACAGCCCTCTCTATGCTATTTTACAGAAATAAATGTTTGGCAGGGAAAAGGGGAGCTGTAGTAACAGATCTGGAAGCACTGGAAACCTGTGCCTTATTTTATTTGGTCTTTGATCCAGTATTGTTCTATTATGGATGTGTCGTTTTCTGTACAATATCCATCTGCTGCCCTCAGCCACTAAATTACAGCAGCATTCACCAATTTGTGACGTCAGTCAGCATGTACGTGCCTCCCCATTCTGTGATCTCCATGGGAGGATGACTCCACTAATGAAACACTGAAGGTATCTATTTTTTGCAAGGCTGGCTTTTACGTAAAAAAATTGGAGATGACATGATCATTTTCTGCTTTGATGAACAAGTAATATGCAATGTCTTGATCTAAAGATATGGTATGCTGTAGAATATTTGCTCATTTCTAAGTAAAAATAGCCACATACACAATTTATTAATACTATTATTTTATACACTTATTCTCATCTTTAAAAAAAAAAAAAAATTACATTTGGTATATAAAAATATGTGATCAATTCAGTATTTAATGGGAGATTTATATTGGAAAAATAATTTTATTTAATTTAATAATAATTGTAAATGTTAATTTAATGAACCAAAATCCATAATAGATTCCAATATGTTACGATTATGTAATGTCCAATTTGCACCATTTAATCAATACTAAAATCCTCAATCAGTAGTAAAATCCTTTACAATGAAGTCCTTCATTAGTGAATATCCCATTTCCCCTAAAATATTTTATGTTTAACCCCCTGGGGTCAACAAACATGCTTGTGTAATTTTTGATTGTAAAGATAAAAGCAATACATCAATCGAATCTCTAAAGGGTCTACTTTTATTTCTATACACTGATAATAACAACAAAAAGGTGTGCTTTTGTAAAATAAAGAAAACATACAGGACATGCTTTGTCGTCTTGGTTTGCGTGAAATTCTTTCTGAAACACATCACTAAAATGAACCAAAACTCAGCAAATACTTTAAACAAAGACATGAGAGAGGGTAAATGTTTCAGGGCTGGACAGAGCCAGCAGAGAAATAGGGGATTCAGGGCTTACCTCCAAACACTAGTCTATAATGTGCATTAATGTTGAGTCAGAATTAGAATTGAATCTTATTTCTTTTTAATGAAGAAACGGAGAATAACAATTTCAGGATACACTTTTTGATGTGCCACTCTAAAATTTTTACTTTGCTCCTCTTGCCTTACAATTTCCTGAAGGCACCACAGGAATCAGTCTAGACCTGGACACAAACTCACACTCAGATCGAGCTCCATTCTGCCATGTAACGTCCATTTTACACCATTCAATCAAAACCTGAATAATTAAATCAATTTCTGCCTCATTAAATATTCAGTTTCACTGGGAAATACACCACATTATGCAAGTCATTTTTTTGTGAATATCGATTCATGTAGACTCCGAGGTTCAATACATCATCTAGCGTTTCTCCCAGTCTCTGCCCCTCCACAGAAATAATTCTACAGTCAACACACATCACTGTTCACACTTCTGGCAGAAAACTGACAAGAACCTTTACTTGTAATTAGCCATAAGCTATTTTATCTTCTCAAGCATAGCAGTGCAGAGAGGCTGAAAAGGCACACTCTAAGATAAGGCACAGGCACAGACACCCTCCCTGTTTTATTTAAGCGCTATTTAGCAAATACTTCATTCCCTAATAGTGTATTATAAAAAGAAGAGGTTCCAGCAAAAAGCTCCCGTTTCCACACAGCCACCGACCGCCTATGGGCTTCTTTAGTAGGTCAGAATACATCAGAGTTAGAGACTCTCAAAATGTGAGTGTGCGTGTGAGGAAAGAGAGAGAGGGTAATTAGCTCAGCTGAACACTTTTTCAGAGTGGTTTTCACCTCGATCTACTCTCATGCCTGCAGCATGAGCGTTCACACATGTGTGCAAGTGTGTGTGTTTCATGTGAATGCCTGAACCGAACTACCCCTCCATCTTTCTCTTTCTGTCATAATTCTGCTGCTTTGATTATAAGGCTTTCATCTCAGTGTTAAAGCAAATGAGACAGGGCAATAATGAAGCTAAATTTTCCCAGTCCATTACACTCACTCACACACGCATGTGTTGAAAGAACATAGTATAGTTTGCGCAGGCTGCCAGGTTGAAATAAGAGCAATGGAAAAGGAAGCATCACTGAGACCGTGCTTGAGCAATTAGCTCTCCACGCTGAGACGTCACAGGCTCTTGGGCCAAAGCAGACAATGTACGTCACTTACTGAATCAAAGTACTAAATATGGCAGCTTCACTCTTGGTCTCCTCCGACTTCACTCTGTATTGGCACAATTTGTCATCTCGGTGCTCCAGTGAGATCTCATTTCTTCCCCAGTGCAGCAAGCTGTTCTCCACTATTTTCATCCATATGCCTCTTCAATGGATTTCAAACCATCAATAACCACTTTTGAGTATAAAGAGACTGTTACTGTGGTTATATGTACAAAAGAATGGCATTTTGAATGGCATGAAACAGACACTTTATACTGTAATTTTCAAGACTTCTTCAACATAATGTAGGTCAGGGATTCCCAAATGTTTTTTGTTAGACAAATTTACATGATATAGCCCCTGAGATTTTCATCGAATATTTCACTTTAACAATACATTGGCATGTTCAAGGCAGAGTTATTATCATTAAATAAAACTAAAACTATTACAAAAATTTTGTTAATTGAAATAAATCTAAAGGAATATATATAAAGTTAATAAAAATGCTAATAAAATAATAAAAATGTTGAATTGCCAACTAACCAAAGTAAGTTAGGAAATCTATTTAAGCACTAAAATTACTATTTGGAAATAATGAAAATCTAAAACTGAACTTAAATTAAACCTTAATAATGATATTTAAATTAACTTAATAGAAATAACAAAATCACATAATAATAATAATAATAATAATAATAATAACAATAATAAAAACCTGGAAACAGTGTGTGAAACAGACACACACACTGATATATATTTTAATCAAATTTTGTGCAACTGCCAAATATCATCCAAATACACATATTTCACATGTTATATACCTCTGAGTTGTGTTAGTATGCTATGTGCAGATTTTATGATATTTATTCTGCCTGTGCAACCTGCTGTGATTCACCCCAAACCTTAATTAGATCAAGCAACATCCCGTACCTACAACACATCACTGTGAAGATTTGATACTAGCAACAGTACATACTTTTTGTATTTATTTCTGCTGAGCAAATTATCAGAAGGAAACTAGATATTAAAAATGTTCTGAAGCTAATGTGAGTGGTTCTTCCAGTAGCTCTTAAACAGAGCATGGCACTGACAACACCAAGGTCATGGGTTTGATTTCTAGGAAATGCATGAGTAATAGCTGGAATGCAATGTAAACCAGTTAGCATAAAAAAAAGCATTTGCCAAATGCATAGAAGCTAAGACAAATTAAAATATAATAACGTTAATCTGCTTTAATGTGTTCTGGGATGTTACTATGTTCATCCCCTAAAGCCCTACCTATTGTGAAATCAATTATGCTGATTTTGACACATACATTTGTTACAATTGAGTACAGGAGTGCAGAAGATGAAAGTATGCAGCCATCTTGCCTGACAAACTTCATGCACTCATTTACATCACACCTGCAGTCAAAAACCCTTGTCAGAGGAAGAATTCAGAATTCCAATGCAATCAATATTAATTTTGCCTTAGAAGATGATGAAAATGCAGGCTTAGATGTTGTTATTTCACAGATTCAAGAAAAATAAACAATTTCTGAGAGAAGAAGAGATACACTCAAGTCTCTATATTAGAAGACAGCAGGTTAGTTCTCAATAAATGTAACACTGTGGAGTACTCAATAAATGCAACACAGGTAATTTTTGAATAACACAAAGCACATATTACGTATGTGCAAGTGCAATTCAATTTTAAATGATTTTCTAGAAAGATTTTATTTTTAATTTATTATTTAATGCAAGGCGACAGCATAGATATTGTTATAGAATACTATTTCAAATAAATGTGGCTCTTTTTAATTTTCTGTTCACCCATGAATCAGAAAAAAAGTATCACATTTTCCACAATAATTATAACAAAAATAACAAACACACACACGCATGCACACACATGTACACACACACACACACACACACACACACACATATTACCTATGGCTGAATTTACATATTTCATTGCTACTTGTATGATTCAGTCAAATGTACAGAGGCAGCTCTCTGATTTACAGCATGAAGTTACATGAAATATAACGTGATGAGATTTTGCTCTCAGCCAGAACTATTTGCTCTGGAACAAATAATAGATTAATGAGACCAAAGTCTGCCTGATAGATGTACCCAAAATGAATTATATCTCATGCTTAACCACAACAGAGACATCAAAGTAGGCGGCAAGTTCCAGAAGATCTGGCTGAGCTGAGGCTGCTCTCATCTCCGAAAATATTTAAGCAAATTTTCAAATAGACATTATCTTTATATATATAAAAAATGCATATTTGAAGTCTAAACAACTACATTCTAACCTAAAATATAACCTTAAAATTACATTATGTGACAAAAAAAAACTACTATTTATAAAATTATAATGGATTTGGGTGTCCGACACTCGCTGTAAAAAATACAGCCGGCGGAGGGATAGAAGCAGTGAAACAGTTGGAGTGCTGTTATCACTAGAATAATGCACACCTGGAAAAGCCAATCAGGTTCAAGGACCAGAAATAACTGTTGCATATATATGTATACAGGCTATATATCTGCACTGTGTCTAGTCTATCTGCCTGAATATAACCGCAACATTTAGTCAAACGGGTCCAACACCGTTCATGAATGCACAAAAAAACAAATAAACATAGAATACATTTGCCAATAAAAATAATATTCCATTTCTTGTTTACTGTTGGTTTACAGTACACATAGTCTGATAGCACTATGTTGTCTATTGATTAACATTAGTATGGACACACAGGCTGTATACTTGAGTAATATGTAAGTTGTGAATTTTATAGGCTCAAGGAAAGATGGCTAATATGTGCTAAGACTGTTTAAGGAATGTGTTCAGATGTTTAGGCTAAACATGCAATTAATAAATCAGCAAAAATGTGTTACAAGTACTAATACTCTTGCCTAAAGCATGCCACATATACAGTATAAATGTATAGGCCTATGTATTTTTTTTCTTCTAGGCTAAACCAAATGGCATACTTTCAAATATCCTTTTTTATGCCTGTGTGCAAGCAAAAGTTTGCTGGTCTGCATGCGTGTTTATGTGTTTTGTGTGTGGGTGGGTGGGAGTGTGGTGGCATTGTGTGAAATGCAGACTCTTCACTCTGTATTGTTTGGCCTCTGAAAATGCTTCCACAGCAATCTCTGCAGCAATGGGAATAACTCTCCTGCCTTGTATCACCTCCCCGCTCTTAAAATTTATGTGTATCCCACTATATTTATATATAAATCAATGTATATCGCACCACAGTCTATTTTCAAACAACCAGCAATAAAGACGTCTGTTAAATCAACGTTCCTGTACTTGTGGTAAGCAGCAGTTCAAAGCGCAACGACTGCAAGATCAAGATTAAGATGTGCAGGAAAGAAACTCCATCTCTGACACATTGGCTTCCCTTCGCAACCAAGATTTGTTTCCAACGAAACATTTTCTTAAATCGCACAAAAGAAACACTATTGTGAGTAAAACCCTAAACACTGTGAGCTAACAGACTGAGCTAAAAAGTGCTTGCGAAAACTGCTGAAAATGACTTATGGACATACTGTAGTGGCATTATTTCGGGATCTCGCACCTCTAAGGAGATATCTTCTCCTCCAACTATGTGCCTGCTCAGGAAAACAACTAGAACAGACTATTCTTCTGTTTTCCAGTTTTCATTCCTGACCCTCTGAAGTGTTGAAAAAAAATCAAACAAGTGCAAGAGAGAGAGAGAAAGAGAAAGAGAGAGAGAAAAAAATAAAGAGAAAGAGAGAGAAAAGGAATTCAATGCATTCATCAGGGGGCTGGAGAGAGCATGTAGTTGAATTGTTAAATAAGAGGCTCTTTAGAGGAATCAGAATATGAAAGTGGAGGACAGTGTGAATGAGGGGCACTGGTCATTTGAAAGGATACGTCGAATCGATAGAGTGACTAATGGGTATTCAATATTCGGTATTCAGCTGTTATTGTTGGAAATAATTAGTGGTGCTTGCTGAAGGAAGCATGCCTATTATTGCTTCTTAATGGGACAATTCTCTAACCCTCTGTACTACACTATGATGCATTTATTGGTAGAGACATAAATGAAGCTGTGCCATATCTGACCTGAATATCATCTTTAACTTGGACAAGCAAGTAACCTCTTAGTGACCACTCAGCAGTATTGGAAAGTTACATTGGAAATGTTATAGGTTACAGATTACAACATACCCTAATTAAACTTTAATTAGTAGTATATTTCATTTACTTAATTAATGTAACTGATTACATTTTATTACTTTTTGATTACTTTTCTAGATTTATAATGTTGTCAACTGTTGTCAACCAGGCAGGGTTCACTTTACATTGATGGTCAACGCAACAACCTCAATTTTCAAAAAATTCAGTTTTGTAAAATTCAATTTAATAAAGAATCTGTGATTTGTTAATTCTCTTTGACTTTTATTTCATTTGGAAAAGATTTTGACCAACTTGATGCAATTTGTAAATATAAATGCTTTTTGGTTTTGACAGCTGAAACACACTACAAAAAAAGTTAATACAGAGGTGAAATAAAAGTTAAAAGGTTATGGAATATTCTACTTATACTGTTCTGAAACCATTCACAGTAATCTGGTGAATTGGTGATAGGTGAGGGTGTCATGTTTGGGTAATAAAAGGAGCTCAGTCTCAATCTCAGTCTTTACAAGAAAAGCCGGATAATGTATCATCACTTTGTGCCAAATTTTATGAGAGAAGTGTCAGACAAATCACATTTACTGATGCAAAATCACAAATAATTATTTCACCAACTACCATACATGATATTGTGAAAAGATTCAGGGAATCCAGAGAAATCTCAGTCTGTGTTAGGCAAGGCAGGAAACCTCAATTGAATGTGTGTGAGCCATCATGCTACAGTGTTAAATATAGCCACATGGGCTCAGGAGTACTTCGGACAACCGCTGTCACTTTACACAGTCTGTCGCTGCATCAATAAATTCAACTCGGATCTCTGTTACTCTGGGAGAAAGCTTAACATCAGTTCTACGCAGTGATGCCGCGGGGTTCTCTGTGACTGATCTTATCTCAGATAGACTAAAAGACAGTTGAAATGTGTGCTGTGGTCAGATGAGTCCACATTTCAACTGGTTTCGGAGATGTGGACATTGAGTTCTCAGTCCCAAAGACCAAAAGGACTATCCAGACTTTCATCAGTGACAGATGCAAAAAGCAAACGTCTGTCATTGTATCCCACATAGCAATTTTTTTCTGGCCCAGCTCCGGGCCACACAATCACTTTTCCCTCGGCCCAAGTACCGCAAAGAATGACGGCCCTGAAGTGGCCCAGAACTGGATTAAATACAAGGGTCACACATGGGCCATAACTGGCCCGAATCTCAGCCAGTAAGTCACCCTTAACTGGCCCTGAACTGGGCCAAAACAGGTTTTATTATTGGTACCAATTCTCAGCCATAAGTTAACCATATCAACACCACCCTTTAACCAGAAACCCCAAAACTGAGCCATAACCCAGACTAATCTTACCCAAACCATGTGAACAAAAAAAGGCACAAGAAAATTCAATTCTCAAAAATAGTTCAGACACAAACCAATAACCCTCGGTCCAAGTACCGCAAAGAATGACGGCCCTGAAGTGGCCCAGAACTGGATTAAATACAAGGGTTACACATGGGCCATAACTGGCCCAAATCTCAGCCAGTAAGTCACCCTTAACTGGCCCTGAACTGGGCCAAAACAGGTTTTATTATTGGTACCAATTCTCAGTCATAAGTTAACCATATCAACACCACCCTTTAACCAGAAACCCCAAAACTGAGCCATAACCCAGACTAATCTTACCCAAACCATGTGAACAAATAAGTCACAGAAAAATTCTATATTTTATTCAATTTAAATTTTATTTAACAGTAATACCAGCCAAGAATATATATATATATATTACACCTAGAATTGTGTAACAGTGTGAATGCTATTTTATTTTGTACATTCGAAGTGTAACATCTTATTACAACCCGTAAAAGAGCATATAATTTCAAAATGTTCAAGCTTAGATACTTTAGTAATGCACAAGCCAAAAAAAGAAAAGAAAGGACAGCTAGAGTTGTGCAACTGTGTGAACGCTATATGAGCTACCTAACTAAATGAATCTAAAAGAAATCTAGTACTGAAATTTGAACATTATAATCTAATTTACTCTAAACAAACATAGAGCAAATTAAAAAAATTTACACATCAGAATGTGTGTGTGTGGGAGAAAGTGATCCTATTTGGGCCTCTTTTTTCCTTAAGCGCTCTCTCCTTCCTCCATCTCGATCAGGAGCAAGCTGAAGCCATCTTTGAATGGTTGATTCAATCTCCTGATCGGTGGCATGTTGTGTGAGGCGATTTTTTCTGACAGCAGCTAAAAGACAAAATACTAAATGAATAATACAAAATTAACATACATATAGAAACATTCATCCACCTACTGTACATAAATTTAGGTAACAAATTAAAATAAGGTTGCTTTGGTTACATTTTATACAGAAAATGATTGCTTATGTGGCATAATTGATTGACTAACTGGCTTGTCAGACTTTGACAACAGTATTATAACAAACAAGACCATTTTAGCAAACAAAAACCTTAAAAATATTTATATATGGAAACTGTGGTGTAAACAGTAACCAATGAACCGTTGAAGTACTGATAATGTAACGCATTCAAAGCATAACATCTTATTTTCACCCCCAAAAAATGCATTTAATAATCTTAAACAGTTGTTTACTTATTGCATTGGTCAATTTAAACTTTAAATTATGATACAGTTTTAAAATAACAGTTGTAGAAATTGAAGTACTGGGCATAAAAAAAAAAAAAAAAAAATGTTTTAGACTGTACAATTTTAAATTAATTAGATTTTTTTTAAAAAGTGGTCATGCTCACAACAGACTTACCAAGAACAATGTTTCGTAACTGCAAGCTTTTAAAGCTGATCTTCCCATTAACACCACGCATATTTATATTCTTGGCCAGGGAGTTTGTGATTGTTGCTGTCATTATTCTCCAAACTCCATCTCTGGTGTCTGTCCCACCTTTCATTGCCAACATGCTTATCTGTGAATTAACATTTATTGGTTACACTTTATTTCGATAGTCCACTTTAGACATTCTACTGACTGTAAGTAACTTTGTAACTACATGTCAACTACATATCAACTAAATCTCAGAAATTTGCAACTACATGTCTACTTACTCTCAGAGTAGACTGTTAGGGTAGGTTCAGGCTTAGTATAAGTTTACAATAAGTTGACAAAGAAAGTGTTAGAAGATATTAAGCAGACAGTCTACTAATACTCTACTAACTGCTAGTTGACATGTAGTTGCAAAGTTACTTACTGCTAGTAGAATGTCTAAAGTGGACTATCAAAATAAAGTGTTACCCATTTATTTTATTAATTGTTCAAATAAAATGCCAATTATCCACTAAAGGGATAGTTCAACCAAAAATGTAAATTCTGCCATCATTTCCTCACCTCCACTTGTATGAGTTTCTTTATTCTGTTGAACACAGCAGAATTTGTTTTAAATGTTAACCAGACAGTAGATGGTAACCACTGGCTTCCATATTTTTTATTTTTTAATACCAATGTTACCTTTGTCTGGTTACCAAAATTCCTCAAAATGTCTTCTTTGTGTTCATCAAAAGAAACCAACTCATCCAAGCTTAAGTTTTACATTTTCACAACATACAAAAAAAAAAATTTTTTAGTAAGCCTAAACAAAACATATGTCTTGAATATAACTGACTTACCAATTGCTTTTGAAAGTCAGGAAATTTTCTCAATCGCTCCTCCAAGTTTTGCAGAGACTGAAGATCAGCTACTGGCAGTAGGTTTGCTTCAAGGCCTATGTCTTCTTCACTGACAGATTTTAGACCCTGAACTGTCCTATAGATTATCTTCATTTGGTCCATCATGATCTCTTGATTTGTGAGAATGTTACGCAGGAGGGCTGAAACAAAAGCAAGAAACTGAAATAAACCCATATGGTACACAATATGTAAAAGTAGTACACGATAGTATCACATTTCCCAATAAACAAATACTTACAAGTATCAAGAACAGCTTGATGTCTTAATAGTCCTTGTGGCTGGTGATAAACAATCCCTCTCTGACAACGATCAGGGGAAATGCAGCTTCTTTGCAGTGGGTCAGGGGGGAGAGTGACTTCTTTGAAAAGGGTCAGGGAGAGTATAATCTATCTCAAACAAGTCAGGAGAAATACAGCTTCTCTGAAGCAGGTCAGGGGAAGTGTTGCGTCTTTGTAACGGGTCAGAATTTGCATGGTTTCTTTGAAGCGGGTCAGGGGAAGTGTGGACTTTCTGAAACGGCTCAGCAGTTGTGTGGCTTCTCTGAAGCGGATCAGGGGAATTGCGGCCTCTCTGAACGGAGTCTGAAGTTTTGTGGCCACTTCGAAGTGGATCAGAGGAAGTCTGGACCTTCTGAAATGGCTCAGTAGTTGAACTTTTTCTCGGTCGTGAATCCGGGGAAGCATGGCATCTCTGAAGCAGGTCAGGTGGAGTGCAATCATTGTCAGACAAGTTGGGAGAAGTACAGCTTGTGTGGAATCTCTGAAGCTGGTTAGAAGTGCGGCTTCTCTGAAGCGGGTCAGGGTTAATGCGGCTCCTCTCAAGTGGATCAGCAGTTGCATGGTTTCTTCGAGACTGGTCAGAATGTGTGTGGGTCCTCTTAGGTACATTAGAAGTATGATGACTTTGGGAATTAGGAGGGATATTTGGTAAACTATGTCGGGATTTGAAGAAAGTTAGAACAGATCATTTTAGGCATTTTCACAAGTTAAATTAATCAATTACCTTACTCAAAATAACAACTTATACTGCTTACAATTTTGTTGGCTTAGATTTGGCCAACACAGACTTCTGAGTAGATCCAGTCTTCTGCATCCTTTGGGAGTCAGAAGCAAATGAGTGAAAGATCTTCGGAGCTCTAGGCAGTTCTTCTTTTCTGTTCAGAGAAAGAGAAAGAAGCTATATGTCATGTAAGAAATAAGTAGACAAAAAAAAGAAAATTAATGGAAACTTACCTTTTCTTTGCATTATCTTTTGACTGATCAACACTGATTTTTTCATCCTCATCTTCTCCAGGAAAAAATAGGTTCTTTGGCCTAAAGAATCACTTTGTTACTTACATATCATATACATGCATATCTGCCACATTTTACAATACATTGACTAAATATAATCATAGATTACAAATAAAGACAACTCACATTCTTCTTCGTTTGGGTTTAATTGGGGAATCCTCCCTATCTGTTGCAAGGTCTGTGTGTTCGACAGCTTCAGGTAGTTTTAATCTTGCCTCACTGTAACTGTCTACAAAAGATTACAATAATTATATACATACATACATACATACACACACACATATATATATATATATATATATATATATATATATATATATATATATATATATATATATATATATATATGTATATATGGCCAACGTATCTGAAACATTTCAACACACAATCTATAAAGTAATACTTACTCGATGTAAATATTATTCTGACCCTGTGTGGAGTCCATCCTTCCCCAGGTTGCTCCTTATTTTTTGTGGCTTTTACAACATCCACTTTATTTGGTGGCCACATACATTCATTTTCTTTGACCCAATTGGAAGGCACCACTTCTACTTCATTAGTTTTTTCAAAAATCACAATGTGATACATTGTCTAAACAAAATAAAATTGTAATTTAGTCATTTATATGCCTTTTCAAAATAATCTGTAGGAACACTTTTGAGTGGATAATGTGAGAAGAGAGACTATTTTTGGGAACTGTAATTGCACACAACATGTACCGCAGATACAAAGAAAGCAACAAAATATAAACTGCAGATTTACTGGACCCATAAACAACTGCATGCTACCAAAAAAATGTTTAAGTATAATGTAAATCAATAGCTGCCGTGTGGTTTGTTTAAATGCAGCAAAGGTATCACAACAAACTTGTCATGAAATGGCAGTCTGACATATTTTTGCACACTCTCCACTCTCTGAAAATGTTTCAGTGTCAAAGACAAGTTAGAAACCACAAAGATGTCCAACTCTGTAGAGTCAAAAGGGTATTCAAAGAATGATTCCTTGCATCTGTAGTCCCTACCGACAAAATATTCCACTCCCCTATCAACAATAATATTTTCAACCAAAACAAACTTGTTCTTTATTTTGATGCAGGAATCTCTATTTGTAGTTTTGATAACGGCACCATCCATGGACAACACTTTAAACTGTTTTACTTGTCCTGTGAAAAATTGTGGTACTGGCCCTTCAGTATGTTCCGATTTATAATCTTTGGATGTCTTTGCATTAAGATTACAGTTGGAGCTGGCTTCATCAATTTCAGACAACCTGCGGATCACTTGTGTCAAAGGATTTCGTGGGCCTCTAACCAGTTTTTTAAGATGACCCAAGAAATTCTCATATGGAAAAGATGAAAATAAATCCAAATTACCATGGATTTTTACATCTTCACAAAGATGGACCAAACCATGAAAATTGTAAACTAAAATTTCTTGTCCATAAAGCTGACCAAAATGTTCAACAAAAGACACCAAAAGGGAACTGGCCAGATTGTTCATCTTCAAACAATATTCTGAACTCAGTAATATGTGTACGCCAATTGACAAAAGCATGAAATTGTCATAAATTTGAGACTTTAATACACCCTTCAGTACAACAGGTCCAGTGTACAGCAGGAACTGACGAAATTCTGAGGCCTTCCACCTACTTTTTTCAGCCAGTGTACGTGGTCTTCTAGTGAACTCAGAAGGAATGTAATCCCTCAAAGAAAGTAGTCTCTCTGAAATCAAGGAAGCTTGACTGCTTGACATACGACAACGCAGGGGTCCAGGAGGACCCATCCACAAATCAAGCAGACGCCTCATAACCCCTAAGCATACTAAGTGCATGTAATCATAAGGGAAGCTGGCAACCATGTCAATATTAAGGTCAGCTAAAGGTGAGTGTTCATGGTGGTGTTCTACATCTGTATTTTTTCTAAAGCATTCGTCCGTTCTACGTCTTGCACTTAAATCAGGAAATGTCATTCGATGTCCTATACGGACACCAATTTGGTGACACTTGTCACATCCATGGTATGCACAGTGTGATTTCACTCCTTTCACAAAGGCTCGGGCTGGAGTGTCACATACAACAGAGCAGATGTTCAAAAAGAACCTCTTTCCCTGAAAAACAAACCCACTGCTCAGTGACTTTAATTCACACACCAGATGTTGCAAATACTCTGACAAAGACTTTGGTTTAGTGTTGCCACAAAAAAGACCAATCAACACTGGTTTCTCACTGTACCCCTGCAACATACCAAGAATGGGCCAAAACTGAGTACTACTGCTTTTGAACAGGGGTAGGCCGTCAAAATTCAGCTGTAATTTAAATAAGTGTCTATCTGGGACAATAGACCACACCTTATTCAACAGTCCATAAAACGAGCTTAGTATTCCAAAGTAGTGAAACATTCCACCTGATAGAGTTTCTATTTTGTATGCTGTTTTTGTTTTAAGTAATGTTCGCCCATCTTTTGGCAGAGAAGGATGGTGAACTTGTAAAATGCAGAGCAGGGCTGATAACGCAATCAGGGGAATGCTAAACTCAGTGGCCCAGTCAGCAAGAGAATCCTTCAAGTCATAAATAGTGTCACTGCATGCATCACTATGATCCATTTCCTCCTCATCAGACAGAAACCTATCCTTTGGAATCTGTTCATTCCCACTATCTCTGCTGCTCTGAAACTCCTCCTCAAACCATATAGAAGTTTCATCATTGAAGCTGTCTGCATAATTTATTTCAAACTCTTGCCTGCTACACTCACTATCTATTGTCTGTATTAGTTCATCAACTTTTTTTAATGCCCGTCTTCTCACATTGCTCCTCTCATTGTAACTCCAATTACCATCCATACCAACAGTCTGTCAAGTTTTCTTGCCCATGCACAGTCCTGTAAAAAAATAAAAAATAAAACAAAATTAACATTGAATATGCCTCAACTATTCCAGATTTACCAATATAGGATACTAATGTAGCTCTAAAACTCATTTGTATTAATAATTTTGTTAGATCATGGAAAGTGAGTGCTTTTAGGCCAGTTTGCCATCTTTTTAAATAACTTTAATTTAATTGTTTTTATCAATCAATTTATATCCACATCTAAATATTTTATATTTAATTATTTTAACCATAATTATTACATTCCCTTTAATTTCATAGGACAATACTAGCCACTTGTATAGTTGTTCTCCTGGTTCAGTTTTGCCATAAATGGCCAATTGTTCATTGCATTCCTAGATGTGACCTCTAAACATTACCCAGGTTGAGAACTATTGTTTTAGACAACAACAAAAAAGTTATGTGATCAATTTCATTCCTTCAATGTAGATATTTTAATAGTACAGTATAATTATTTTTCTCTCAATCGCCTACAAATATGGCACACATGGGAATGAGATGACTAGCAATACATGACTAGCAAAAAGAACTAAGCAGGCCTCTGTGATCACAAATAAAAAACTTGGAGCATGTCCTTTTCATGTTAAACAATGATTAATCCAGATTTGATTCCACATGACTGGCTAAAACAAAAGTATCAGATATATAACGTTAGTTAAGTCAAAGATTAGATTTAGATATCATACAATCTGATTTTTCAACCATTGAATCACATTATAAGTCAATTGCGGTTGCTGAATTTGCTTTTCATTTTAACAGCATTAACGTTACATTGTTCCGCACACATGAAGCACCGCGCCTCGGACATTCCGCAGGCCGGTCTATCGCACCCCGTTCGCGTCTCATTTTCAGGGGCAGCTGAATCAGCTACCATATAGGCAAAAGTTCACTTCAATAAAGAAAAAAGTGGCATCCGAGTTTGAAATCAGGTATTAAAAAAAGCGCCAAAAAAAGAGAGTGAACTTCACTTACCTGAACAGCGGTTGTCTGAGACGTCTTCTTCAACTTCAGCGGGAGAAATTAACCGACGCATCACGTGAACCTCATTCACCAACCAGAAAAGCTGCTGTTACCGTGGAGATCGCGCCAAAAAAAAAAACAATAGTTGACTGCAGTTGTTTTAAATAAACTGTTATTTAGAAAAAAAATATAGATATTAAGTTTTTAACATGATTTGGTCGTCCTTAAAATTTAAAAGTATGGAAAACGTAGACTTATTTGTGGATTAGTGTTGTTGTTTTTTTTTTTTATTATTTACACATTTATAAAAACAAATTAAAATAAATAATATAATTAAAAAAAAAACTAAATTATGTTAGGAAAATGGGTTTAATGATTATTAAATTTTGTGAATATTGCTGAAAACTAAATGCTATATCTATTCATTATTAATCTTTTTTTTAAACAATTGGACATATATTTTTTTCACTGTCTCATTTATAATTCAATTAATATAATTATTATTAATTATTAAAATATTTACATCTTTTTCAGAACGGGGAGGGGAGAATAATCTTGCCTTGAAAATATAGGCTAGTAGCAGGCTTATAATTGTCCAGTACACAAATTATGGCCCATAATCGCTACACTAATCTGGGCCAGACACCTCTCATGCACAATCGGCCCAAATGTTGTCTGCCGTCATGCAGTGCCATCATTGCCACACTTGGCCCACAGTGGGCTGACATGATCTGGGCCACACACCTCCCATCCACAATCGGCCCAAATGTTGTCTGCCGTCATGCATGCAGTGCCATCATTGCCACACTTGGCCCACAGTTGGCTGACATGATGCATGCCAGTGCCGGCAACACGCCAGCAGTGCCACGAGGAGGCCACATTTGGGCCAAGTCTGTTTGCTATGTGGGATGAAGCTGCAGCAGAGCAAACAGCATGGGTCACTAGCATGTGTGTGGACATACCATTGACATGGAGGCTTATATTGGAATTGTACAGAGACATGTACTGCCATAAAGATGACGTCTTTCATGGGAAATCCATGGTTATTAGATTAAGACAATACCAGGTCTCATTCTGCATGTGCTAGAACAGCGTGGTTTCGTAGACACAGAGTGAATGTGCATATATCAGTCCAAATCTGTCTCTTATAGAAAGTGTACAACCAGCCATGAATCAGACAACAACGAACACAGACTGTTGAGCAGCTGAAGTTTTGTATTAAGCAAGATTGGATGAATATTTTGCTTGCAAAACTTTTACAACTCGTATCATTTCCCAAATAATTAAGGGCTTTCATTAAAAGGAAAGATCATGTGACACTGTCTCTCTCCAAACCTTTTTGGAGTGTGTTGCAACCATCAAAATCAATATTTGTTAATATTGGATTTATTTTTTCTCTGTACTTTGTTCAATTAAATATAGGTTAAAGAGAACTACCAAATAACATTCTTGATTATCCGGTATTTCACAAAATGTCCCAACTTTGGTCTTGTAATTACTGTCAGACTTTAAAAATCCTTCATCACTTGAATTAAGATTATAATAATTTAATTTTTAAGCACAGCCGCCACAAAATTGACATACTTTGATATCATTCTGAGGTTAAATACAGATTGAAATCATAACAAGAAATAGTCTAATAGCTATGATGCTGTTTTAGATATCAAATATTGGCATAGCAATGACAGGAAACAGTTGCCTCTAACAATGCCTATTGAATAAGCGTGTTCTATTCTGTGTCCTAAACTCATATATTAGGGCAGTCAATGCAATTTAAAAAGAAATCAATTAAATCTGTGTTTGGGTATGTGTGTGTGTGTGTGTGAAAATGTAACCCCGTTTGTAATCGTTAACATTTTCATAAGTAACTAATTTAATTTAATTTTTTTTTCCCTCAGTAACTGCAAATGATTACAATTACATTTATTTTGTAATTAAATTAGGTACTTCCGTTACATGCTACACCTATTGAAGAGTGTTTGAAATATTTGGGATGCTATGTTTTGTAGTTTCAGCCTCAGACAGCTGATGTGTGTTGCACACTAAATTGCTACCATCAATAGCATCTCCAATCCAACCGCCTGGCAGCTTTTGGAAATAATGATACACGTGTCTTCTGAATTTGCAAGGTGCAGCTTTATTGACGTTAAATATTAAAATCATATGTATATAGACATTCGGTGTCAAGTAAACTTGCCACAACAGTATATTTTGCTTTTTTTTCCCCTGAATGAAATGACAGATTTTGAAATGGAAGTGAACAAAGCAGGTTCTGATTGAAGTATTTCTTGAATAAAATTGTGATGCTGACAGTCAAACATCAGTGTTACATATTCTGTAACATCTTTATTTGCACATTTTCTTCCATGTAACTGGGTTTCTCACAGCTGGCACTCACAGATAACCCCAGTGTCAGTTCTATTCTCAACTCAAGCTTTTCAACACAGTCTACAAATAAAACAGAAGACAGAATCAGAGGAAGGCTATTAAAACTCTGCCCTGATCAGCATGAATATGCATATCATAAATGAATATGCAAGTAACCGAGTCAAAGAGAGGTCACACACCTGGGGAGTTTCTCTTCCCTTACTCTCCTGATGTGACATTATTACACTCGTTCTGTAATCGGGAAATGTTTCACTCAAAACTCCCTTACACTGCACAACTCCACCTCTCTACATTTCTTCCCCCAGAGAACAGCCAGCGCTTCTCTCGTTCTCTTGCTCTTTCTCCATTCCTTCCAGAGATTGACAACAGAGATTAGATATATGTCATGCGATGCCACAAGGGAGACACCACAGTTGAAAAAGATATCACAGAGAGAAAATCTGAACAGCACAAAAACAAAACAAGTAGAAAAATAGAGTGGCTTCATGGGGTGAATGTTGATTTATAATACATCTACTGTATGCTGCTCATGTATCAAAGAGTCTTTTTTATTTTGGTGGCTTCGGACACAACGTTGAATATCAACGCTGGCTGACAGAGCAAGGCATCAATTTTCACCATCTGTTGGACATACGTTTTTTTCTACATCAGAAACGGTTTACAGTCAGTCACTGTAACGAAACCTGAAAAAGGCTCTCTAGAATAGATAAATATAATTAACCTGTGGTCATAGCCAATCCAGATGTTCAAAACAGTGGCGCTGCCCAGAACTGTAACAGCCATATGACTGACAGGAGTAATTGCACAGGGGAAAAATAGACATCAGAAAAATTATGCTCTAAATCATAACCTATTTATCAGTCAAGGACAATCAAAGGAAATTCAAATTCAAATTTTAATTGCTTGTAAAAAAAAAAAAAAAAGCCAGTCTACCAGAGACATATTGCTTGATTGATAGATAGACTGAGACAGTTAATAACTCGTTGCTTCTTAAACACACAATCCATCCATGATTTGCCTTTTAAATGAAACTCATCAGTTTCACTGGGACTGGACTGACCCCATGCACCGTGTGCTCAGAAAACAAAACACATCCTGTAAGCTCTGATGACCTGTGGGAATGGATCCATAAAGAACAGGCAACCATGTCCAAGATGTTGAACTTGATTTCAATGCATTTTTAAAGATAGTCTTAGTTGTTGCTAGTAACTTAAACTAGTTAGTTATTATTTAGTAATTTTTGTAATTGCTAACAACACTGTGCTAAATTTCTTTATTTAAAATGTACAGATCTTGCCATATAGTCATGAGGCTCTTTTAAATAATATTTTAATAAACTTTATTATATGTGAAATAAATGCAAAAAAAAAAAAAAAATCTCATACTGTGTGTGTATATACATAATATATATACATACAGTGCATATAGAAAATAATCTCTCCCTTAAAAATAATCAAATTGTGTTGCTTTGCAGCCTGAAATTATTTATCCAGCTGTATTTACTCAGTGTAACTTATGACATCCAAGTGAAAGATAAGACACCAACATGTCAGAAAATAATAACAATAATAATAATAATAATAATAATAATAATAATAATAATAATAATAATAATAAAAACAGAGGTGGAAAAAGCAAAGTCTGTTATTAATTGGAAGGTACAACACAGACCCTGCCTGAATCAGGACGTCGCTTCAAACTGAATGAAAGAGCCAGGATGGAACTGGGCAGAGAGGCGACCAAGAGGCCTACAAAAACTCTGAAGCAGTTACAGAAATGCATGACACTGAGTGGCCATTGTGTGCATGTGACAACAATATCACTGTAATGTGGGAGGTGTGACCATGCAGTAGTAGATCTGAGTGCAGGCTTTATACAACAGAGTGGTCAAAACAGGCAGGGTCAAGCACCAGCAAACAATCAAAAGCCAGAAACAGTCATTGGTCAAAAACAAGGCAAGGCAAGAAGAAACAGGGAAACATGGGAAATAGGGGTGCACAATATATATCGGCCGATGATCAATGCACATCTAGTCAGTAAAGCCATCAGGTGCGTGATTTCACAAAGAGCAGCTGTTACTACACAGAGCCGTTGTTAAGTTGCACAAATCCAAGTTCATTATGGTTAGTTCAGGTGGTTAATGTACTGTTATGGGGGTGTTTCTCTGCAGCAGGGACTGAAGCACTAGTCAGGAAAGAAGGAAAATGGATGGGGCAAAATACCATCAAAATCTAGAAGAAAATCTGTTGCCTTCTGCCAGAAAGTTGTTAATGGGAAGAAGGTTTACGTTCCAACATGACAATGACCTCAAAGCACACAGCAAACCTGAGCACACAGTGGTTGAAAAAGATGAATGTCTTTGCATGGACTAGTCAGAGCCCAAACTTAAACCCCACTGAAATCTGTGGAATGATTTGAAAGCTGCAGTCCACAAACACTCACCATCAGATTGAACTGAACTTGAGCAGAGTGAGCAAATATTGAAAAGTCTAGATGTGCAAAGTTAGTAGAGACAGAAACATATCCCAACAGACTAAAGAAAAAGTGGTTAATCAAAATACTGACACAAGAGGGTGATTTGTAATTTTTTTCTGAAAATGTGTTTTTCGGATATATATATATATATATATATATATATATATATATATATATATATATCTAGACATAAGTACAGTCCCTAAAGCCACTCTCACACACATCTGCTGGCGAAAACTCTCACTCATTGTGATAAGCAGATGGGCATACAAAGGCATTCACATACAGTACAAACAGTGCTCAGCGTAATCTATATTCATCTGCTGTGTTTAGGAAACCTGCGAACACTCGCTTCCTTTCACACACACGGTGTGTGTGTCACTCCATTGTGAGTATTTTTCCAGCATCTGCTGTGAAAAACTGGGTCAGCTCTAACAAGACAGACAGCATCAGGTCTTTAGGAAGGGAATGAGATGGCGAGACTGACAAGTGGATAGAGGCATGGCAGGGGAGAGGAGACAAAAGACAACCTCCTGTCCACTAACCTTTTCCTAATGATGGCCATATCTAATAAGGAATTATTTTATCTATTCCCAGTCCTGGGAAAATTTCACTCTGAGGTGTGGAGTTGAGATAGGCAAGGTGTTTTCTGCCTTAAAATGCTCCTCACACATGCCAGCTGCGGTATAATGCCTTCAGCTCGATGAGAATATCCCCATCAACTCCCTTAATGGCCAAGCGGATACACTCCACTGCCTCACACACCTGCAACACACATATCACATAAAACAGCTGCTCTGTACTTGAGTGCATCTGTGTGTGCGTGTGTCTGGGGTGTTAAAACAGGTCCAACTAAGCCTTTACTTCAGCTTGGCAAAATGTGTTGTTTGAGACAATGGACACTTTTTGTAGCCTAAACAAGTCTCTCAAGTAGTTCTAGTGTCTCACATACAGTACTGAGGGTTGCAAACCACGCTGTAAAATACAGAATTGCTCCAGATCAAACTGTCGAACATTTAAACAGCTATGAGAGTTTTGTATACACTACCGTTCAAAAGTATGAGGTCAGAGTTTTTAATTATTTATTTAAGGCTTACATTCAGCAAGTGTGCATTAAATTTGTCAAAAGTGATAGTAAATACCTTTATAATATTACAAATTAGTTCTATTTCAGAATAAATGTTGTTCTTTTGAACTTTCTAGTCAAAGAATCCTGAAAATATGTTTCAGTTTCCACAAAAATATTAAGCTGCACAAAATCGTTTTTAACAATGTTTAAAACCACACAATATTAAATCAGCATATTAAATGATTTCTGAGGGATCGTGTGACACTGAAGACTGGAGTAATGAGTAATCGCTATCACAGCAATAACTTTTTAAAATTGTTATTTCAAATTGTTATAACTAACAATATTGCTGTTGTTACTGTCTTTTTCTTTTGATCATACGAGAAAACGTTAAAAAAAATACTGACCCCAAGCTTTTGAACAGCAGTATACAGCATATTTGCATAAGTGTCAGTATAAAAAAAAAAGATGCAAAGAAGTTGTATGTCAGTGAGATAAAAATGGAAGTGAAAGCGTCTCATTCAAATATGTGGTGGCTCTTTTAATACGTTTCACTTTTGTTTAGAGTGTGATCAGATCACCTGCCACGTGTGGGCATAAATCAATAATTAATGGATGGATGGATTAATTGGCTGCTGTTATCTTTCATACTTGTGACATTCACTGCAAGGTCTGATCATTCAGTGCAATATGTAGACATTTTTAAGATGTTATCAGACATTTCATCAGTAGGTTTTACTTACCAAATTCTTTTCTCATATTTAGTGGTCAGTAAGTGTTCCTTTCAGACCCTGTGTGAAAGTATGTGTGCACATAAATTGATTTCTGGTTTAAATGTGTTGATCTCTGTAAAATACAAGACGACAAGATTCGTTCACCGTGATCTATTCAATGATCTAGAAGAAATCTAAATAAAATGAGTATTTGATCTCAGCCATTGGAAGCAACGGATCAAGGATCAGCAATATATCCTTAAACTGCAATCTCAGACACCACATGCTTCACATAACAACTGATCTAGGGACGACTGTTGAGTTGTCTTGCTTTGTAGATGTAGTTCAAGCTCTCTGCAGCTGATTCAGGCTCTTCCAGCTCTGGTTTATGTGAGCGGCGTGCATTGATCTCTCCTTGAGTCAGAATTTCCAATAACTGAATCTTCTCAGTTGCTTTATGACTGCTAGAGTAGTGCTAGATGTTACACATTTGACTAGTGATATCCAAATATAGTGTAGATGAGCTAAGTCCACAGAGGTGTTGCTGAAAATACATTTGAGATCAGGTCACGTGTATTTTATCTGAGACAACAGAAACCTCACTCAGACAACAAACAGACCGATAAAGAACTGCACAGATGTCCTAATGTTACACGATACTGTGTAAATACAAACACACACACACACATACGCATTCACAAATCAGACTAGTGAATATGAACTCTAAAACTGTGATTCCCAACCATGATTGCCATGATTTCGGAAGTTAATTTAAGAAAAGGACTTGTCAAGATTGTCAAGTGTCAATATTTACAAGGACCATGGACAATCTTTCTTCACAAACAGGAAATGCTCTGTTCGATTTTTACCCATCATGTCTCAGTCAGTCAAAGCATAGAAACCAATATCTCAGTAGAAGCAGTTATAAAGAATCTATATTTGTCATTGACATTTATGCATTGAGCAGCCGCTTTTATCCATAGCTTTTATCATTTCCATTCAGGTTACATGTTATCAGTTCCCTGGATTTCAAACACATAACTCTACTATACGAACTACAGAAATATAGTAATACGAACCAGAAACCACATTTTAAATATAGAGTTTAAAGTAATAATATACTAAATTAATTGTACAATTTACAAAGTAAAAAATAATAATAATAAATAAATAATAATAATCACTGTATACTTGAATATGCATATATATTATTTTAAATTCAGGGGGAATCTGCATATGGATTTAAACGTGCTGTATAAATGCAGCACCTATGGTAGCAGAACCTAGACTTACTACAGCATAAGCATAAGTTATCCAAAATATTTAATACAAAAATTTCCGAGAGGCAGAAGATGTTCAGAACTGATGCTGGGATATCTGCAGAGATTTATGAGGACTTCTTCAGGCTCAGATTTTGTATACCTGGTCAAGTCCTTGCTTACACATCAACCCATGCAAATATCCGCACACACAGCATTCCAGTTATAACTGTTCACAATAATACATCATATTTAGAGAATTCAAGTGGGAGAGAAAGAGACCGAAAGACAGAAAGAGAGTGAGAGAGAAGGAAAGAAATGTAAAAGGAATTTGTTGTAGTGAGTGATGGCAGGAAATGCTATATCCTCTCCCAAACAATCACTGAGACACACAGTCTTCGCTGGACATGTTAATAATTCAGCACTTAACTACCAGTAAAACACACACACGTTGAAGTGAATCACTTCCTCTGTCCCTGCTCTGGAATAAAGAAAAGCAACATCTGACAAAGGAAAAGCATTCATCAGATATATTCTTTCCGCAGGGTGATTACAGTAATGCCTAAAGAGCTCAAATGTCATTAGCAAAACAAACCTGCTCTGTCCCTCAAGTTCCCATCTGGTTTCTCTCATGAACACGCTAAGTGCCCATTTCAGGCCGGAGAAGTACAAAAGCCATAAAGCACAAATAAATTTGGCTCTGTTTCCCTATTACAGCTGACTGCGTCATCCCAAAGAGCATATGATGCTCACCGCGATCTCCAAACCAGCCATGGCACTTTTGATAACTTCTCCAAGAACAGAGAAAACAATTGGAAACCCTCCACAGAAAGCCTAAAACAAAAGGATGAAGGTAAACAGGCAATGCAAAACTGAGTTATGCTCTTCCCCAGAGAAAAACAGCCTGGAAGTTGTCTGTACTGTCTGTACTTAACCAATAATGAACCTGTAGGGTTGCACAATTCCCATTTTATTGAAGAGGGCTAAGACTTTTCAATTATTTCTAAATCTGTGGACTATTCTTTCAAGATTTGCTCTCATTTTGAGAAAGTACAAACTCATTCTGTCTCTTTATACAGTAGAGGCTCTCAGCTCAGTGGGAGGTCGGTTCTGATAGGACATTGGCAAGAGGGAAAAACATATAAATGCAAAAAAATAAAATCCCACTATCAATGTAATCAAAAAGGAAATCAGACTAAATTATATTTTAATGCACATTTAAATGCAATAAAATGAAACTACAAGGAGGTTGCAAACTCCTCAGCCTTGTAAACCATGTATGAAAATACACAAGGTAAATGTAAATCTAAGGCAGACTATGATTAACACAACCTACTTGGGTTACAACAGTGATTTTTAGTCCTGGTCCTGGGGACTCACCACTGCACAATTGTAGGTCTCTCTTATATGATACAGTCAGCTGAGTTCATGAAGCTCTCTCCTAATGAGCTGATGATCTGAATCAGGTATGCTTAATTAGGAAGACACACAAAAAGTGCAGAGCCACTGGGTTGCAACATAAAATCTGTATTCAGATCCGCTGCTATAGGATTTACTGGACACATTTGGGTGCCTGTGCACAGCGCATATGTCTTCAGAATCAGAATGCACATTTATTGGCCATTAAATTGCTCTAAAGAACACAGTGAATATAAGCCAAATACAACATCCATTTCAACATAACCTGAGGGCGACGTGACCACGGGGCCACCAGAGATGGCACCGGGCACTCTGTCCACCTTGGCACACCATCTATGTTGGCAACCAGCACAGACGCGCAGCCAAAATAAGCGAGTTGGGATGTAGACAGACCACGATGTAGACAGACAGGGATGCAGCTCTTTCCATCTGCTCCCAAACCATCACCAAGCATTACCAAGCATGAGAGCCACAATAAGAGTATCACCCATTCCAAGAAAAGAGACACTATGGATAGAAAAGAATACCGACTGCTGAGCGCTCATGATCTCTGGGAGAAGTTCTGGATATTAGACGTAATGCATCTTACCTCCAGACCTGGCCGATTTGCAAGATGTGGATGATAGACTGGAAGAGCCACACGAGCACTCTGCAGCATTTCCGCGTGCCGTTCGCAGGCAGGGTTCTGCCGCTGACGCTCCGCCGGTCGCTGTCCTTGGTGCTGAAATCACACCCGTCCCCGTTCGGGGAAGTGCTCATTTCCGAGTAATCATACACAAACCACCTGAAACTTAACACCTGAACCACCGCGGAGGGAACCACCACGAACACTAACGTGAGCCCGAACCACCAATAGTCTCGCCTCAAGTAGTAGTCCGCTGCCAGCCACAGGTCGGTGGCTCCGTCAGAGAAGAAGACCAGGAGGGCGCACAGCACCCAGCAGCAGTCCAGCAGCGAGAAGCGCTCCCCGGCGCCAGGGTGCACAGGAGCCGCGCTCTGCTCAGGGCCAAGCAGACACCGAGAAGCGCTCTCACACACGGCTGCTCCATCCGATTTAGCGGCCATGTTTGTTGTAAAAAGAGAGTGGGCAAAGGAAAACGAAATACAATGAGAGGGGAGGGGAATGTGTGTGCTAGAGAGTGTGTGAAAGCTCCTGGGAGAGTTGGGAGAGAGAGAGAGCGAGCGAGTGAGCGAGAGAGAGAGAGAGAGAGAGAGAGAGAGAGAGAGAGAGAGAGAGAGAGAGAGAGAGAAGAGGGATAACGGTTGGATAACGGACAGACCTCGGGGATGTAATAGGTTTGTGTTGGGATACAACCAGCCTTGTTTCACAAACGTTTCGTTGGAAGGACTACAAAGATTATAAACGACCAAAAACTGTGTAGTAATGCAGACATTACGAATGATGGCTTGAGACTGAACACCTAATGAAATGAACAAATTAGCTTTTTGTAACTATAAATACATATGTGGCGTCCGATTTTTTTTGCTATATTTTTCATATTAAGTTGTACTGTAATCATTTATCACTGACATTACAGAAATTTCTTAATCTTCATTTACCTTAAAAATACATAAATAGCCTAATTATATATTCAAAATGTGGAATATTATGTTCTGATTTATATTTGGTACCAGTTGACTAGAGTACCATATTAAAGCTATTATGAAGACTTGGAATATATCAATGGACACACACTGAAAATGCTGCGAGCATGATTTCACCAAGCTCAACATGCTCCTGGATCAACATCCTTGTTGATCCTGGAACAACAGTGTAATCAACCAATCAAAATTGAGATGTAACTTTTCAGAAAAATATCAGTTTTAGTCTTGAAATCAGGGTTAGGTGCTTCTACACCCTTGTTAATCAGCTATCATTCCCCACTGATTTTAGGAATAAATTATGGGCAGGGTTAGGTTTAGGAGTAGGGATTGGGTAAGGTCTATATTTTTGGACAATAATGTTTATCCAGGATCATCAAAAGATGTTGATCCAGGAACATGTCTTACTTGGCAAAATCACTGCGACCCTAAGAACACACACTCACTGGCCACTTTATTAGGTACACCTTGCTAGTACGGGGTTGGACCCCCTTCAGAACTGCCTTGATTCTTCGTGGCATAGATTCAGTAATGTGTTGGAAACATTCCTCAAATATTTTGGTCCATATTAACATGCTAGGATCACACAGTTGCTGCAGATTTGTCGGCTGCACATCCATGAAGTGAATCTCCCGTTCCACCACATCCCAAAGCTGCTCTAATAGATTGAGATCTGGTGTCTGTGGAGGCCATTTGAGTAAATTTAACTCATTGTCATGTTCAAGACACCAGTCTGAGATGATTTGAGCTTTGTGACATGGTGCATTATCGTGCTGGACGTAGCCATCAGAAGATGGGTACACTGTAGTCATAAAGCAATGGACATAGTCAGCAACAATACTCAGGTAGGCTGTGGTGTTTAAACAATGCTCAATTGGCCCAAAGTGTGCCAAGAATATATCCCACACACCATTACACCACCACCAGCAGCCTGAACCACTGAAACAAGGCAGGATGGATCCATGCTTTCATGTTCTTTATGCCAAATTCTGACCCTACCATCTGAATGTTGCACTGGAAATCGAGACTCATCAGACCAGGTAAAATTTCCCTATCTTCCATTTTCCAGTTTTGGTGAGCCTGTGTGAATTGTAGCCTCTGTTTCCTGTTCTTAGCTGACAGGAGCGACTCCCGGTGTGGTCTTCTGCTGCTGTAGCTCATCTGCTTCAGGGTTCAATGTGTTGTGTGTTCAGAGATGGTTTTCTGCATTCCTTGGCTGTAACGAGTGGTTATTTGAGTTACTGTTGATTTCTGTCATCTCTAATTAGTCTCCCTATTCTCCTCTGACTTCTGACATCAACAAGGCATTTTCGTCCACACAACTGCCACTCACTGGATATTTTCTCTTTTTCTGATCATTCTCTGTAAACTCTAGAGATAGTTGTGTGTGAAAATCCCAGTAGATCAGCAGTTTTTGAAATACTCAGACCAGCCTGTCTGGCACCAAAAACCATTCCACGTTCAAACCACGTTCCACGTTCACTTAAATTCCCTTTCTTACCCATTCTGATGGTCAGTTTGAACTTCAGCAAGTCATCTTCACCACATCTAGATGCCCAAATGCATTGAGATACTGCTATGTGATTGGCTGATAAGCTATTTGTGTTACCAAGCAATTGAACATGTGTAACTAATAAAGTGGCTGCTGAGTGTACAGTACTGTATATTGTGCTATCATTCTTTTTATTTTATGGAAAAGAGTTTTGTAAAGATTCTTCAGAAATTCAACACACAAGTATAGAACAACACACGGGTCAGCAAATTAAGACTATCTCTTAGGCAATGAAAATACAACCTCCACATAGAGCTTTACAAAAAAGGATGGTGCTATGTGTTTTTGAATTGGTGAAAAATCAATTCCAAGGTCATTTGGAACCCTTAAAAATCCCTTATCTGACAGAATGGAAGTCCAAAAGCATTGCTCATGGACCGTTAGAGATGAGCAGCAGACTTAATTACACTTATTCCATTAAGTCAATTAGTGTTCTAGCTTACATTGGGATTCGTACTGGCAGAGTTGCAGGGTAGGCTCTTTAACTTCCAACAGAGATAAATAAAGCTTAGAATTACTGCGTGAATCAGATATACAACATCAACTTTGACACAGAACAGACTCTGACCTGGTCTAACGACTAAAGCACTATCAAAGAGGTGCACTGAAATCAAAGAGAAGATCACAGAAGCAGTACAAAATTTCAGTTCCCTTTGAGACTGTTGTCTAGTAAATGATAACCCTTTGGTTCAAAAGACATCATTGTCCTTTTCTTTGTCAGTTACAGCTGCATGAGTGACTGAATGCATCTCTTGTGTGAGCATCTGTCTGAATAATGGGCTGTTTGGTGGGGTCAGAGTATTTGAGTACATGAACATTAATCAGAGCTTTTTCAGGTGAGTCAGTGCTTTCTTATGCTGGTGTTTCCATTCCCAGCAGTTGTCTGAATAGTGCTGTGAGACTTATTGTGTTGTGAAGACCCTGCTGCATGAATGCTCACATTTGCACCTTGCTTTCGTCTGCTTTTTCAGCCCTGTGGCATAATCATATTACCAATGAATCGGACTGTGTTCACTTTGTATTGGTTCTTGTGTCAGCGGAATTTCTCCTCAGCTGTTTCCATTACTTTTTCCCCATGCTGATGTTCGTGAAGTGAAGGACATGATTGTTATGAAGCGCTATGTGTATGTGCGTCCTCTTAAACCAAAAGATCACTCTAGCAAATTTTATTCTGCAGTGCCAAAAAACAAACAAACAAACAAACAAACAAACAAACAAACAAACAAACAAAAAACTATGGTGCTACAGTAATTCCAAAATTTTAGCCATATTCAATTAATTTAGAGGATTTCAATACTGATGGGGCATGTACATAACACCGTTTTTTACTAAAAACTGAAAAAAAAATTATGCATTTTGGCTGTAAAGTATATGACTTTTGAAAATGGGTTCTCGTCTTCATGTAAACTACTGAAAAAGGGAATTTGTGAAAATTGAGATGTCATGCGCATAACTAAAAAGTCCTGTCATGAAACTCTAGAATGTGCAGGCCAATAGCTTATAACTCAATCTGTTATAATCACTTCATTATTCACATGACACAGATGCTTAGGACCTTTTCACATCAGCAGCCAGTGAGATTGCAGTGAGCACACTTCAGAAATCCTTCACCTTCCCCAGCTTCACCTGTATAGATCTGCTATGGGGTATTTTCTTGTGTTATATATGGGCATGATCTCATAAATGTTGTATGTACAACAACAGTATTTCTTACATGCTCACAGCAGAATATCTATGGATTTATTGGCAGTAGCAAGTCTTGCTCTGCCCCAGCAGCAGCAACGTAGCAGATCTGTTCCACCAAGACCAAACACAATAATATTGCCATGTATACTACCATGTTAAACTCTCAGGAAGTCATGAAAGAAATATATTTGGAATGACAAACGAATCGAATGAACTGTGGTTCAAACAGTTCAGACTTACACAAACATTCACATGCTGCCAAAGTGCCATTTTTCTTTAAGGAAAGATATTTTAATCCATATTTTCCATTGTACTGCAAAGAAAATTGGCCAACTAATAAAATTCATGCTTTCGGTCACATGCCCAAACATGTTGCTGTTACATAAAACTACGACTAGGAGGTGCTTACAAACAGACTACTTTGCTGAACAACAATGAATAAGTGAGGATAATTCTGGGACTGTTTCTTTTGTTACTCTTGTATTTGGTAGGGAAACATACTTTGGAAGTCAGTGGGGACCAGAAAATGTTTGCTTACCAGCATTCTTCAAAATAGCTTCTTTTGTGCTCAACAGCAGATGAAAAATCAAACCGGTTTGGGACAACCCAAGGGTGTGTAAATGATTTATCCCTTTAAGTTTATAACATAATGAAACATTTGTTAAAAATAGTTGAAATCAGTTCATTCAAATATATAATGTTCATAGTCTGCAGCAGCTCTGAAGAAAACCTCTGAACTTTTAGGTGGCGCAGGATAAGAGTCATTGCTGTTTCAGTCTTACATATGCCCTGGTGGATTAATACACTAGAGAAGTTTCATTATTTAAACTTTTTTCATAAGTCTTTCTGGTTATTTTTAATAGATATAACTGACAGGTTCAGCTATTACAGAAGCTCAAAGATGTTGCAAGAGTTACAGCATGCCAAAACATCGTCTGGGGAATGGCTACTTTACTCACAAAAGAAGAGTGAGTGAGTTAATATAGATGGTAGTTACACAGGATGGCATTCAGCAGGAAAAACTGAGACGTTAATGATGTGAAACAATGATGGCTCATTGCGTCTGTCATGTTTTATCTCCACCTCTGTCATAACCACAGAATCAACAAAGCACTCAAAACCCAAAAAGCACTATGATTAATAATATTATGCCATATGAAGTATATACATTCAATTTAAACATAAATGACAGTCCAGCCTCTCAAATTAGCTGTTTGTTGTGAAATCCCTGAATGTATAACTTTACTGCTACTAGAAGGCATGTGACGGTTATACAAGTCTTGTGTTTGAAACGCTCAGTTTGTTTGTGTGTCAGCGGCAGGAATCTCGTGCAGGCTGTCAGCTGCCATGTACGCTCTCCGTTGTTTGTCTGGTCCTCTCACCCCAGTAAGACGAATGCCAAGCCACTGCTACCACACCGATCTGGTGATCCGCTACGGCAGGCTGACATTAGGAGAAGATGGTTCAAAGAAAAGGCATGAGGGGACTGAAGTCAACTCTGAAAATCAAATGGAGGAAAGACACAAAAGAAAACAGTGTGGAAGTGAAAAGAAAACCTTTGTGTTTCGGGAAAATACTTTGAAGCTGTAGCTAGCCAAGCAACATACAATCTGAAACAGTCACAGCTACAGTTTTGAAAAATTACTTAGCTACACAAGCTACTTACAATGACTAATATAGTCAGGAGGATTCACTTATATCAAATAATATTAATAACATTAGTAGTACATCACTTACATAACTATCAGATTATGTAATCAATAACTTAAGCAGAGTTCAATTTTATGCCATGGAACCGCGAAGCAATGCAGTGATATTAAAAGGCAGTGCAAATAGTAATCCTCCACCTAAAATAAACCAACAGCGGCAGCAGAGATAGTGCCATAAAGCACATCTGGGAGGTTTAGCTGGGAATTTGCTATTACAAAATCATTCAGATTCATTTGAGAGAAGTAGCCTAAAAAAGAAAACAATGGATGACCAGACAATTTTTTTTTTTCACTTAAGACTTTTTTTTTCAGCTGATGAATAAAAAAAAATAAAAAAAATAAATGACAGCCACTCAGAATCCAGCAAACTCTAAAGAAAGAGACAACATAACTGCATCACACACTTATAAAAAACAGATTATCATCGGTTGATGTGCATGCTAATATAGTTATCTTTATATTTGTCATTTGTAGTGTGAAGGAGCCTTTAATCATGTTTTACATTGACATTTCCTTCCAACACTACAACTTGAGCAACATCTAGAATTCCTGAGTTACTTACGAATATAACTTTGCTTGGTCATTTATGTGGTCATAACTTGTAAATATTTCTGATTCCATTTGAAGGCATTTCATGACAACATGAACAATAGGTCATTGTATGAGGTCTGTAACTCCTCTTTTAAACTCACATGTGACCCATAGCTTACCTCATGAGCTAAAATTAAACAAAGACTTATTTTGGCATATACTAAACAAAAATATTACCACTTTTTTATTTTTACCACTTGGTACCACTAATAAGTATGAACAATAATAATAGTGACACTTGCCTTAGCAGGCACCACTAATTACAATATTTAATTACTTGCAGCTCCACAATTAGATATTTAAGCAAATGTTCTTCATTTGTGTAACTCAGAACTTTTCTAGGCTAATTATACCATAATGTGAACACTTCACTGTAATGTGTGATCCTCCCTCTGAGGCAACAAAGGGGAAATGTGTCATTTATAAGTATTGATCTCTGGTGCAGAATGGTATGCTGTTGTATCAAACAGTCTAAACACTGTATTATCTCCAAATGAGGCACATCTGTTCAGCAGTCAAGAGTAAATCAGCTTGTTGGTGCCACATCTATTTCTTCAATCAAATGTGTTCTTAAACCGTTAGCTGTTTCTCAAATGATTAGCTGTGTTTGGCAAGCTATTTAGCAGATTTAAAATGATCAAAAACACCTGACAAAATAGCTAAGCTAAAGCTATTATTAGAAAAAGTATAGACTAATTAGTCAGGGTAGTACTACAGTATATTTATTGATTTTATTTATTTTTTACAGGAAAACGAAGCTGTGAGGGATAGAGGTATGTGTTTTCAGTGGATTGTATTGTTGAACAACATACCAATTTTTGATCTGAAGAATAAAAAAAAATCTGTAGAAAAAATCTTTTGAAAAGTGTTAAATTCAATATGTCGTCTTACCTGACTGGTTAAATGTCAAAAGCAGGGTACATTTAAAATATTTCACATTGTTATATGAATATACTATCATTAATATTATATAATAATTCTGTAGTTTTTATCTAATAAATATTTGGTAACACTTTAGAATAGGGAACACACAACCACTATGAACTAAGATTTAATTGTTTTAACTGTTATATCATTTTTTTCATTGCTGGTAAACGATAACATGCCCATGGTACATGGTACATATCCACTTCTTCTAGCAATCTGTAATCAGGTTGTTTTCTTTTCAAGTTGCAAATTGCAATTTACTTCATATATAAAGTATGTCTCTGTATGGAGAGATGGGGGAGAGAGAAAAAGAGAGAAGGCCCATAATTCCTTGGAAGAAAAGATAGGGAGGTGAACATGTGAGGGAGATGAAGAAGAAAGCACAACAACTAATTTTAATGGGCAGGAGTCTTTTGTAGAGGGAGGATGGTAAAACGACAGTATGAGTGTTAAACAGTGAGACAGGAAGACAGAAGGGCAGTGAAAGCGAGGGAGGAGTGCTGAGCGCTTGGCAATGAATTAATGTGCCGTTAAGAGAGAGGAGGGAGAAGTTTTTATCAAGTGAGGGAGATTAGCTTAAGGAAGCGATGGATGCCCCCGTCAGCAGATCTGCTGCATTCAGGCCTATATCCTAATGAAAATAGTTTCCCAGCTCTCCTCGCCAAACACATGCACATGCAGACGTCTGCACCTCCTGGACTTTCACACTCAGCATTCTCATGTTATTGAGTGGCGGTTATTGCTCCCTTATTTATTTCATTTTGTGTTTTCATTTGCCTTTAGTTTAATTACTCAAGCGAGCTGTAGGGGGCTCTGCCCAGAATGGATGCTGCTGGTTCATCAAAAGTGTCTTCTCCCAGTTAAACCAGCTCAGAGATTACAGGAGGCAACACACACACATGCACTCAATGCTAAGTGTTTTAACTGAACAGTATTAAATAGAAGGAGATTTGAGAGAGGGAACATACGGAAAGTGGCACATTAATGGTGGTTGAATTTAGATCCACCATCATTTATATTTGTCTATCTGTTAAGTTCATTTAGGAATTGAGTTAGATGTATTCCTCATTAAGTAAGGAAGAGTCCATCTGATTAAATTAACCTTGATTAAAAGCAGTAGATCTATTGGTTGTGAACCCGCAGTATAACCTGGAGGAGTTCCGGAAGCTGATTGGCCATCAAAACTTCACATGTTAAATAGAACCAGGTGTGCTTTGGTGATTAGTAGTGAGCAGAGGGATCTTTGTTGGCAAGGTTAATGTGCTTCTCCTACCCAAGTTGGTGGTGCTACTGATACTGGAGAAAGATTGCTAAAGCATGTTTGGAGTAAACCAAATGCTGAGACGGCGGTGAAAAGCCACAATGTGTTCATCAACTTTATAGAAGCTACTGGTTATTAAGCTAAGCATCTGAGCTAAGCATCTGAATTGAACTCTGAAAAAAAGCAGAAGAAGACCAAGTTGCTGTTAAAAGATTTTAATAAAGTGCTTCAATGAAGAATCCGAATCCGATGTTTTGAGTTATTCCATGCATCCTATGAAGTTGACTGGAGCCTTGTTCAAGTTGGGGCAGACATTGAGGCTGAGAATCTCTAGATAACTTGACACTATCTATCTATCTATCTATCTATCTATCTATCTATCTATCTATCTATCTATCTATCTATCTATCTATCTATCTATCTATCTATCTATCTATCTATCTATCTATCTATCTATCTATCTATCTATCTATCTATCTATCTATCTATCTATCTATCTGTCTGTCTGTCTGTCTCTGTCCATCCATCCGTCCGTCTGTCTACACTGCAAACATCTACAGTAAATATGTTTTTCTCAAGCCAATGCTAGTATTGACAAACTTTTATATATTTAGTTTGTTGTGTGTGTGTGTGTGTGTGTGTGTGTGTGTGTGTGAGGCTGGTGTAATATTACTATTACAGTTTTTCATTCCAAAAATTTACTATATAGTTATCTGCAGTAGTCTTACCCTCCAAAAAGTCTTCGCATTAGTTAATATTGTATGGTATAATATCTATTAGTTAAGTCATTAAATGCAAAATGGTTAATCTAGTTGTCATAAACTATCAAGCATACTTTCTACACATTTCTAGTAGATTTTTTGTAAATTTGCCTTGATTTGTACAGGTGAATCTTGACTTTCACTAATGAAGAGAATAGATATATTATTATTATTATTATTATTATAATTTTTTTTTTCATTTTTTTGTCAGATCACTTGTAAAGTGAAACTGTGAATCCTATCAGTCACTTTCAATCAATATCCCCACATACAGTAATGTGCACATTTGTACTTTTGAAATGGATATACGGCATACATACAGTTTTTCTCAGTCGCTTTGGTGCATTTCTCAGATCAGAAATTAAAGTCTCAAAACTACTTGTTCAACCTCCACATAAGGAGGTCATAAAATCAGTTTCTCATTCTTTTGAAAGTTGCGATTGCTTTGGTACATTCATGCAATTGATTATGTGCATTTGTCTGAGATTTCCTAAATTAAGGGCCCTATCATACACCCGGCACAATGCGGCGCAAGCCGCAGCACAACTGTGTTTGCTAGTTTCAAACCGGCACTGTTTGCATTTTCCAGTCCAGCAGCATGTCGTTTAATAAGCAAATGCATTTGCGCTCATTTGTGCGCCCATGGGCGTACTGGTCTGAAAAAGAGGTGTGTTTAGGCGCATTGCTATTTTAAGAAGCTGAATATAGACTGCGCTATAGACCAACTCAAATCTGGTCTAAAGTCTGGCGTAATGTTTTTTTCTTTGTTATTTAAAGATCGTGTTAGTATAGGCGGGTCCACAACGCATGTATAAACGCTGCTTATTAAACATAGGGACACAGCAGCATACAGACCTGACAAATATTAAACATTAAATGATTGCAATGCATAAGTATTTTTTGTAGGCAAAAAAAAAAAAAAAAAAAAAAAAAAAAATATATATATATATATATATATATATATATATATATATATATATTTGTACATTTGCAATGAATTGTGCAAGTGAATCTTGACTTTCACTAATGAAGAGAAATGTAGATCATGCCAATTATAAACCAATTCTCTGAATTTCAAAAGTGCATCTCATGAACCTTCAAATGGAAAGCATAGACAGAGGGCAACACAAGAGTTCCACATTCTGACATTTGATGAACAATGACATTCGATGGAAACGACCAGGATCAACAGCTGAGAGGAGGAATATGAGTATGGTTGCAAGGGTACAAAGGCTAAAAAGAGGAAGACGCAGAAGAGGCCAAGGACAAAAGCACTATCAAATTAAATAAGGGCCATGTTGTCAATCAAATGCGGTGGGTTTCCTGTATTCGCCTTTGTAATTTTGTATTTTCACCTTTGTGCCCATATTTATTATTCTTTATCACAGTAACGTTGCAATATGTGTTTATTACTAGAAAAAAGGGTAACTGTGAATCATATCCAGTCTCTTTCAATCAATACACTTCTTACATACAGTAGTATGTACATTTGTACTTTTGTACTATTTTTATTTTTTTTGGCATGCATAAGAAGTGCAGCCTTCTGCATTTCAATACAGTAACTGTCATCCAAACTGTTTTCATAGTTTACATCTAAAAAAAGTAAAAGAGTGCACTGTTATATTGACAACATGACTTAGCATTTTAACTAACTTGTTTGTGAACAATGACACTAGGACTTTTCATTCTGATGGCACTGATATGTTCATTGGCATAAATAATTTTGAGAGATGAAATAAAGAGTTACAAGCTTTTGCAGGTAAACCATTGTGTGGAGCAGTTTGTATTAATTGTTTTGAGAAATGCACCATAGCGACTGAGAAAAACTGTATATGACCAATTTCAGAAATACTCACCCCCTTAACCACATGTAAAAAAAAAAAAAAATGGCTACATGAGCCTGTTTCTACAATAACTTGGATGCCACTCAACTGCCACACATTTTGATGAATGTGTTTACACTAAAGAAGATACTGATAGTGGAAATATTATGTTTGGTGTGCATTACTGTATGGGTTTAAGAATAGATGCTAATTGGAAACTGCAATATTATTCAAGGGTATAATGGATTATATTTTATAAGGGCCAATATCAGAGTCTTTACTGTGAAATCCAGTGTCTGTTGTTTCCTAATGAAGCTTGGAGCTGAACTACATAACAACTCGACAGCAATTCTCTCTTGAATGTTTTCTTTTTTTCAGAATTTCAACTGGGAAAGGCTTAGAATTCACATGGCAAACATTTTTTTTTTATCTTGTTTCTTTTTATATACAACAAACACAAATATTGATCAAAGCCATCAATGTTACAACCTTAGCAGGTAAAGCAGGTTTTTTTTTTTCTGCACATTGATCCAATATCTGGCAAGCGTACTGGCATTACAGAGAGAAATTAACAGAGGCAAATGCTGATACAGTATAGGCACACCGAGCAGTGTGTGACTGCAGAAGTTATACCAACACCACAAACCTCATCAAAGAACTATCGTCATTCACAGACAACCCCAGGAAGACAGAGAGAGAGAGAGAGTTTACTCAGCTGATTTGGGGAGGGACGGAGGTGACAGTAAAAAGAGAGATGAGAAACTCTCTTTATAAAGGAGCAGGTACTGTAAGTATGGGCATGTGTGTGTAACAGAGAGATGTGGAGCAAAATGATATAATGGCTTGGCCTACATGAGTACACAGGGCACCCATGCATACTGCTTTAAGTGGCTTGTAATAATTCTCAGACTTCATGCTGTAATGTCCTAAATGAAGCTTTACGGACCTTAATTAGAGTAGATGTAACCCTCTAGAAGACAGGAAAGTGAGGTTTACCTGCACAGCTTATGCCATCTGGCCTCTGTTACACAGCCACCATATTTAATTTTATGTAAATGAAAATGAGACCGCTGACATAAAGCAATCTGCCCTGTTCGAGGAATTTCATACTTACAAACTCCCAGAACAGACATTTGGTGGGAGCGTGGAAAGAAAGACAAACTATTCAGCTTATTAGAGTCATTAGTTGCTTTAGAAATATAATTAAATCTTGAATCTTAAATAGTGTTTTTATAAAAAGAAAATATATAAATATATATATACATAGAATAATATATATGATATATATATGATAAAGATTTTCACCAAGGCTGGATTTATTTGATTAAATACATAGTAAAAACTCAATTTAAACAATAAAAACAAATAAAAACAATTTTAATTTAACTGCTTTCTATATTCCTATATTTTAAATGTATTTTATTCCTGTGATGTCAAAGCTGAATTTTCTCCATCATTACTTCAGTCAAGTCAAATCACCTTTAATTTAGAAGCGCTTTATAACATACTGATTGGGTCAAAGCAGCTTTACAATGTTAACAGGAAAATAGTTTTTCAATAATGCAAGAGGACAACAACAGAGTCATTTTCAGCTAAAGTCAGTCAGCTAAAGTGTCACAGGATCCTTCAGAATCATTTTAATATGCTGAATTAATGACCAAGGTTTATTTATTTGTTTATTTATTGTAGAAACCATGATTTTTTTTTAAGATTATTTGATTAATACAAAGTAAAATGGCATTTGAAAAATAAATAATTTGTATTATTATAAAAGGATTTACAGTACAGTCACTGTCACTTTTAATGTCAGTACAGTCACTTTTAATTTGAATTAAATAACACAATTTAATGTACCCTTGGTGAATAAAAGTCTTAATCGTTACTCATACTACTACCACTATTATTATTATTATTATTATTATTATTATTATTATTATTATTATTATTATTATTATTATTATTATTAGTGTTTTTTGTTTTTCTTAACAACACCAAACTTTTGAATGGTCATGTATATTATTTACGTTTTATTTGTAATATGATTTCACAGTTATAAATACACACATTTATGCAACTGATTTACTCTGATACACCTTATACTTATGTTGGACATGTAATAAAGATCTACACACACTGAGATGCTGCCACACTGTGGTTGACATCACAATGCACACCTGCTCTCTCTGTCTCTCTCTCTCTCTCTCTCTCTCTCTCTCTCTCTCTCTCTCTCTCTCTCTCTCTCTCTCTCTTTCTCTCTCAGGAGGAGGAAGTTCTATGATTAGCTCTCTCTGGGAGTCACTCCATCTGCCAAGGTCAGGAGCTCTTATCAGCTCTGCTGCAGCTGCCTGGCCAGTACAACACAACAGAACACAACAACTGAGAGAGAGAGAGAGAGAGATGACAAATGAGACAGAGTGGCATACTGCCTAAAGGCTAAGAGTTTTCACTCCATCACTTCAGGTCAGAAAAGGATTGAAATAGTAGTTTCAGGTTTACAATGAAAAGACAATTGAAAGTGTGAAAAGATAGAAAATATAAAGGTTGAGGTCGAAAATGTGTGTGATATATCCAATTATAATGAATCTGGAGTGGTGATGAGATGTACACCCTGTCCATATGCCACTCTCACAGTCACCATATGGCCCAGAATGCCCTCTGCTGGGGAGAGCAGTGCATCACGGTCCTTCTCAAATACACATAAGTACCAACACTCATGAAAATCTCCATCCAGCCTTGCCTGACCTTGCTTTTTAAAGTATACTTTCAAGAAATACACCTTTTAATTTGTGTAGATTTCATTGGAAATGTGGCTTCAGAAGAGGAATGTGATGTTAAATGAGTAAAACTCCACAGCACGTCATCAATGGAGATGATCAGACTGAACTATAAAACTTGATGGCATACGATAAAATGTCCGGGGCCCTGATATGAGGGTGGCATATTTGGTATAGCACTGCAAAAATAATTTTATATAAGACTAGGTAATGGTGCTGAAAATTCAGCTTTGCTCGAAAGACAAAACAAAAACGCATTATAGTATCTATTAATCCTCTCTCACACATGAACACAAAATTAATGAGTATATTCTCTTCAGACCTTTTCCTTTCTGCTGAGATGAGGAGTTGTGATAACACTGTCTAGACATAATATAAAATATAGATGGGCTCCATTGTGAAACAGCACACACAGCGGCATCGTGAGATAGAAATGCATCTAACAGGTGTGAAACTGTGGATAGAACAGTATCAATATGCATCAATAATCAAATAATAACACAAGAAGCAGATGACACTTAAAGGGTGTACTCACACTAGCCAGTTTGAACCGTGCCCGAGTGCGTTTGACCACCAAAGCGCGGTTCGTTTAACTAGTGTGAGTGCTCCGAATCGTGCCCGGGCGCGGCTCGATTAGCCGGCCCTGGCCCGCTTGGAAGAGGTGAGCCAGGGCACGGTTCAGTTGGACTCGGGCGCGGTTCGCATGCAGTGTGAGCGCACGGAAAAGGACGCTTTGCATCACGGTTTTGCGACGCTCCAAAACCAACATGGCAGGGAAAGGGTCGCTTTGGTCTACGGCAGAGGTGCAAAACGCATAAAAACTAAAAACTGCAAAGTCCTTGCTGCACTTCAGCTGGTACCTTGCAAACATACTCATACGAGCAGCACGATTACGTGAAAATTTTCACGCCACTAAGGCGACACATCTGTTTAACAACAGGCTGTGGACCAAACAACACAAAATTATCCACAAAGAAAACACAAAATTATCCACAAAGAAAACAGAGCGATGCACTCCATTGTGTTCATAGAGCGCCGCTCTTCCTGTTTATCCCGAAACCGTCGCACCATAATGACTTAAGCGTGCTCCGGCACGAATGCTGAAACCCTATATGTGAGTGCAGGCCAGAGGGGGAGTGGGGAGGGGGGACAATCGTACTCGGGCCCGGTTCATGGCAACCGTGCCTAGTGTGAGTACACCCAAAGAGTCCATTTGTGCAGGCTCCCCTAGTTGCTTATGGTCTATTTGGTTCCCTTTCAAGGGAACTTCGAACTGTGTCCTCTAGGGGCCATATGGGGAACACCTCGTCGTGACCTGTGTCTGAAGCATACATTGAAAAAACACCAATGAGTTGGCCGGCGACAGCCTCTGACATCATTACCGGCGCGACTATAAACACGTCATTCTCTTCTTCATCTTCACTGACTGTTCTGTTTGAAGTGTGCATCTGAAAGAACTTGTAAGACCGTTCTTTCTCTGTCTATCGTGGTGACTACTAGCGAGCGATTTGACAGCCGATGACACACAATCTTTGCGTCATCTGTTTGGGTGAAGAGCACGCATGCGCTCCGCTGCTTTCAGATCCTTCATTCCACCAAAGGTCCAGGTCTGAGCCCAAACAACATAGGGGTCCTGGCCTGTCTCAATGTCTCTGAGGATCAAAGACGGGCACAGAAGGCTACAGAAGGCTTCCCCCACCTGCGGGCAGGGGTAATAGGAATCGTTGGTCACAAGGAGGTAAGCAGAACCTAAGGGATGTGATCCAGACAAGGCAGCGTTCCTGTCCAAATCAGAGCGAAACCTAGGTATCTTCTAGTTCCCTTTGGGGATTTTTAACTTCTGCTTTTATCCTCCCCTTCCTAATTCCCCTGTAACCACCAGGTCTCCACCTGATCGAGGTTAGGAGGAAACCTCTTGCATAACAGTATCCTATGCTGGATCTATAATGTTTTTGGCTGGTTCTATGTTGAAAGCATTCACCTTACTGATGGTCCGGACTAAAAGGAGGCACCCCTTGAGCGGGGCTCTAGCGCAGGAGGGTGGGTGAGTATGTAACCCTTTCTGTACATAATTATGTGTATTAAATTGCTGGTGGTTATGTGTCTACTAATAAACTGTGAGTTTCCTTTGCAGTGCTCAGTTACAGTGTTTACTAAACACTCGTCAGCACCAGCCATCCGGCTTCATGTTCCGGTATTAGGCAGCTAAGATCATCAGGCATGGCACAGCACTGCAGGGACCCTGAGGGGTCTCCTGGCCGCTTAGTTGTGCTGTCCCATCCAGTGGGAAGTGAATGTTGCAGTTACAGAAGTATTATTGTATATGCTGCCTCAGGTGATGATCCCCTCGCCAGAGGTAAAATCTGAGCTTGCCTCTTCAGTGAGGTTCAGCGCCTCTGCGATGCTTAGGAACCTTTAGGTAAACACGGTAAGCTCTGTGTACTTTCTGAAAACCACATGGTGGTTAGTGTGCACGTGAACATTTTACGAACCTTCTAAAATCCATGTAAGTGGTAAGTGTACATGCAAGACTTTGCGCACTTTCTGAAATCCTGTACGATAAAGGTTCACGCTCCGCCTCGTTCCGTTTCTTGAGATGATTACACCTTGGTTCCTTGGGCTCCATTCAGCCAGTGTGTATTTGTTTATAAACTTCAAGCATCGCTTCCCTCAACATGAGGGGCTATTTGGGCAATTCTCGTGGTAGTTTAGCAGCGCTCCCCTCTTCCAAGAAGGGTCACAAGAGTGCGCTACTCTGAATTCGGAGTTCTCCTCTCATATGAGACTGAGTTCTCAGTTTTTTTCCCCAGAGCACTCCAGCATTACTTCCACAGATCAAGTTGATGACTCTCAAACATACAGTTTTGAGATGAACCATTCCATCTATGAGCTGCTCTGTCAGAGTGCAACAGTAATTGAAAATCCATGCTATGGTAAGTGTGCACATGAAGTCTTTGCACACTTTCTGAAATCCACACTGTGGTAAGTTGGCACGCTAGTATTCTGCGTTCTTTCGAAAATCCAATATGGTGTGTGACAGGCAAAACTTGGTATAAAATGCTAGGTTCTTAGCGGTATCCCTTAGGATAGAATCTTTCCTAATTTCAAGCCTTCAGCTCTACCCTGGGCCGAGGCCCTAACAATTAAGTTGGGTATGTAGCTTAGGCCTTTGGCCGTAATGGGTGCTGTCACAGGCAGCCGTCTAAATGTCCCAGGGGCAACTCCCATGGAAATGGTAGAGTTGGTACTTAGTGTTCACCATGATTCTGGCCTGCACTCCCTTCAGCATGGTGGCGTGGGTATACTGTTCCCCACAGCACCCCCTAGAGGATGCAGTTCGAAGTTCCCTTTCACGGGAATGTCTCAGGTTACAAATGTAACCATGGTTCCCTAAATAGGGAATGAGACACTGCATCCTCTAGCTCCCTGCAATGCTTCAGACGCAAGCTTCAGATGAAGAAGAGAATGACGTGCTTATAGTTGTGCTGGTAGTGACGTCAGAGGCTGTCGCCGGCCAACTTGTTGGTGCTTTTTCAATGTATGCTTCAGACACGGGTCAAGGCGAGGTGTTCCCCACAGCGCTCCCTAGAGGACGCAGTGTCTCGTTCCCTACTCTGGGAACCGTAGTTACATTTGTAACTTGAAACGTTTCTCTCTCTCTCTCTCTCTCTCTCTCTCTCTCTCGCTCTCTCTCTCTCTCTCTCTCTGTGTCTGTGCCTGTGTTTTTTCCTGTTAAGTTTGTTGCTGGTTCTAGAGAGAACATCCTGTCAACAGACCCTCAGGAAAGGCTTGTGTGTGTCTGTTTATACAAAGGTGTGTGTGTAAAAGAGATAAAAAGACTAAAACACCTGCTGTACAATAAATAAATAAATAACTAAACAAGTTTAATGCAAGAAACAACAAGTTTCAAGCTGCAATCATAAAGTCAACACCTTTCCTCTAATATCCCCTCACTTACAACACCCTCAATTGGAGGAACATTCTGAGCCTCAGATAACCTCAGATAAAGTTGTCAAGTTCATTGGTTGGTGCTACAGTGCAACATTATTTATATAAACCTACTGTACTGGTGAATGTCATTATGTTGTAGTTGTCTAAATTTAAGCAATTTAAAAGTATAGTGTGTAGCAATTGCAGGACTAAAAAGAATCCAAAAATAACACCAAACATTGTAACATCCTCCCCAAACTTTCACCACTGATGGAGTAGTTTAACATAAAAAAGTTTTTAGCATAACATTTTTATTTTACACGTTGCCAAGAAAAAGCACACATTGCAATAATGGCTTCAAAATGAGAAGTTTTGAGACTGACAACCGTTTTTAAAAGTGGGGTCTGAACATTTTTTTTTTTTTTTTTTTTTTGAAAAATATATCTTATGTTCACAAAGGCTACTTTTATTTTGATGAAGAATACAGTAAACATTTTAATATTGTGAAATATTGTTACAACTTAAATTAACTTTTCTGTGCAAATGCATTTTGAAATATAACATATTCCTGTGATAGAAAAGCAGAATTTTCAGCAGCCATTATTACTCCTGTCTTGGGTGTCACATGTTACACTGTAAATATATTTATTGTCACTTTTGATCAATTGAATAAGTCTAGTAATTTACAAAAAAAAAAAAAAAAAAAAAAAAAAAAAAACCTTAAATCAAACTGATCTCAGGCCATCCAAGAGATGGATGAGTTCTTCATCAAAACAGATTTAGAGAAATTTAGCATTACATGCTAAATCACCCCTTGTCCTGTCACATTGAAATCCACAGACACATTTGTTGTTGCTTTTTGACTGGGAAAGCAATGAACAGAGGACTCGTATTTTAACCACAAACGATGGTTTGAAGGTTAATTTCTTCAAATATGTACTATTGAGCAATCTTGGATGGCCATTAGGGTGAAAACATTTTCAGCATATTGTAATTTTGGGGTGAATTATTCCTTTAAGCACATTAAGTGGACTGGTAAGCAATTTTAACAGGAGTGTGTATCTGGAATCAATGGACAGAATACACACAAACAACTATCTATCCAAGCGGTCAGTAGTCCGGCAGCTGTTCTAATGGCAGTGTGAGGTATAATCAGTGTGAATGAGATAGCACAGAGCACTGGCACGTCCAGATCTGTGGTCAGCAGGTCAGCATGGCTGCTCTTAAGGGCTCCCGCTTGCAACACGCCACACCACAGAGCTTCCTTCAGAGGGAAGAAGAGAGAAAGGTAGAGTCATATATACAGATATAAAGTGGTTCTGGTGTACCGCTGGAGGACGTTCTGCTGGGCTGAAGTGGCCATCCTCACTTCATAGTCAGCCATCAGAATCAGATTCAACACCACAGAGACCAAACCTTCCTGACCTCGCTCTCCACATTACCCATTACCAACAGTGTCTCCAAACAAGCCCTGCACGCTCACAACCACTGAAATCAGAGCCTGCCAGCCAGGAATATGACCTGGAAACAGTCTCATATTCATAGCTTATTTATCATTTGAAATAGAAGGGTTTTAAAATGGTGCAAACTTTTAAAAGGGGTAAATAAAACCAAATATATTCCTATTTATTGATCCAGAAGAAAGGGGAATTTGATCCTAGCCCTTACGGTTCTAAAATTATGAATTTAAACACAAATGCATATATTATAGCGCGCCTAGTGTCTGACAGATTTGTGTGAGTCTACCTAAGTTGGAAGCATTCCATCAAGTTTGAGATCTCTATTATTTATAGTCTATGATGCCCAGACACTTTTATTTCTTGGACTTCTAATAATAAAACAAAACAAAACAAAATAAGTAAATAGTTAAATAAAACAGGAAATGGTATTGTAGAGGTGGATTCATCACGCAAATGATCATGACTGTGTATCAAGTCCTAAACTAAAAAAAAAAAGTGTTTTAAACTGGATTTTATAAAGATGTTATCTTTTATTTATTTCAAAATCCGTTTTGTTTAATTAATCTTTTTTTTTTAAATATATTCTTTTATGTTCCACAGAAGAATTAAAGTCATACAGGTTTGGAGCAACAAGAAGGTGAGTAAATAATGACTAATGAATAATGTACATTTTTGTCCAAACTGTCCCTTTGAGATGAAAATAAGATAAATTCAATTAAATTCACTTCAAGTTTATTTGTATAGCGCTTTTTACGATACAAATCATTACAAAGCAACTTTACAAAAACAATTAAGTTTCTACAATATTTAGTAGTAGCTTATCACTGGTGACTGTCAGTTTATGTGCATATGACAGGATTTTTCAGAAAAATTAATACAAGACGTAGTCAGCCAGACAATGAACATTATTAACAGCAATTATTATATGTTGCTATCACACTTGTAGCAATATTTGTTGTTATGTTTGTTGATTCAGGGTTAGCATCATCTGGGGTTCACTCAGGGGTCAGCATCATCTCTTCTCAGGTGTTCTGGGTCCAGACTGGAGCTTGTGTATATCCCAGTTACCACGGGATGTAAATCCCGTGGCGAAACAGGGAAACAAATAGAGACATAATTATCGTAGCTGCTGTTCCAACAAAGTAAAATTAATTAGTTTAATCCAAGCTAAAGAATAAGAATGCGCATTTGATCAGATGCAACTGCAGTCACAATTTAAGAGATGCATTATTTGAATGCTTGGCGAAAGAGATGCATTTTTAATCTAGATTTAAAGAGAGAGAGTGTGTCTGCACCCCGAACATTATCAGGAAGGCTATTCCAGAGTTTGAGAACCAAATGTGAAAAACCTCTACCTCTTTGCTATCTATGACTTTGCTGTCCTAGGAACTACCAAAAGTCCAGCGTTTTGAGACCTTAGGGTGCATGATGGGTTGTAGTGTGGTAGAAGGCTAGTTAAGTTTAGCAGGAGCTAAACCATTTAGGGCCTTATAGGTAAGTAATGATAATTTGTAACTGATACGAACTTAATAAGTAGCTAGTGCAGAGACTGTAAAATTGGGGTAATATGATCATATTTCCTTGACCTAAGGGGACTCTAGCCACTGCATTTTGGACTACCTGTAGCTTGTTTATTGAAGATGCAGGACAACCACCTAGAAGTGTGTTACAATAGTCCAGTCTAGAGGTCATGAATGCATGAACTAGCTTTTCTGCATCAGAAACAGGTAACATGTTTCGTAGCTTGGCAAAGATGGAAGAATGCAGTTTTTGTAACATGGGAAATATGGTTTTCAAAAGACAAGTTGCTGTCTAATATAACACCCAGATTTTTGATTGTAGAGGAAGCAACAGTACATCCGTATAGTTGCAAACTGTAATCTACAAGATTCTGTGTACTGTTTTTTGGTCCAATAATTAGTATCTCTGACTTATCCGAATTTAATAGGAGGAAATTATTGGTCATCCAATCTTTTACATTTTTAACACACTCTGTTAGCTTAGATAATTTATAATTTTCATCTGGTCCAATTGAGATATATAGCTGAGAATCATCAGCATAACAGTGGAAACTAATCCGGTATTTTCTAATAATATTACCAAGGGGCAACATGTATATTGAAAACAGAAGGGGACCTAGGACGGATCCTTGTGGCACTCCATATTTTACTGGTGATAAATGAGATGACTCCCCATTTAATAAATAAACAAAATGGTAGCGATCAGACAGATAGTATCTAAACCATCTTAGAGCATCCCCTTGAATACCTGTATAGTTTTGTAATCTATCTATGATCATGTCATAATCTATGGTGTCAAACGCAGCATTAAGATCAAGTAAACCTAGCAATGAGATGCAGATTTGATCTGACGCAAGAAGCAGGTCATTTGTAATTTTAACAAGTACAGTTTCTGTGCTATGGTGGGGCCTGAAACCTGACTGAAATGCTTCATACAGATCTTTTTTTTTTTTTTCTTTTTTTTTTTTTTTTTGCAGGAAGGAGCTCAATTGGGCAGACATAACTTTTTCAAAAATTTTAGACATAAATGGAAGATTTGAAACAGGCCTATATTTTGCCAGTTCACTAGGATCTAGTTTTGGTTTCTTAATAAGAGGCTTAATAACTGCCAGCTTAAATTGTTTTGGGATGTGACCTAAAGATAACGGCGAGTTAATGATATTGAGAAGCGGTTCTTCGGCTACAGGTAACAACTCTTTCAGTAATTTAGTGGGTACAGGATCTAATAAACATGTTGTTAATAAACTTTTGTTTAGCTCTTCCTGTCCTATATTTGTAAAGCACTGCAGTTTGTCTTTGGGTGCGATGGATGAAACTGAAGTATTAGACACTGTAGAATCTACATTTGCTATTGTATTTCTAATGTTATCTATTTTATCATTGAATAAATTCATGAAGTCATTACTATTAAACGTTAATGGAATATTTGAATCAGATGGCGTCTGGTTATTTGTTAATTTAGCCACTGTGCTAAATAAAAACCTTGGATTGTTTTGGTTATTTTCTATGAGTTTGTGGAAATGCTCGGCTTTGGCAGTTTTTAGGGCCTGTCTATAGCTGGTCATACTGTTTTTCCACGCAATTCTAAAAACTTCCAAGTTAGTTTTTCTCCATTTGCGTTCAAGACTATGAGTTTCTTTCTTGAGAGAGTGAGTATTACTGTTATACCATGGCACAGTATGTTTTTCTCTAACCTGTCTAGTTCATGTGTATTTTTGGGTACAAATAGCAGTTGAGATAAATCTGGCAGGTTATTAGCGAATCTGTCTTTGGTGGCTGGAACAATAGTTCTGCCCAGATGGTAATGCTGAGCCATATAGTTAATATCAGTAATACACAGCGTGCACAATACAAGGAAATGGTCTGTAACATCATCATATTGAGGTACGATATCTATATCAGTAAGTATCGATTCCAGTATCGATTCCATGTGACATAATTAAATCTAGTATATGATTATAACGATGAGTGGGCCCAGTGACATTTTGCTTGACTACAAAAGAGTTTATTAGGTTAATAAACGTAAGTCCTAAGAGGAAATCTGCAAATTCTTTTAAGAATTCTGTATATGGCCCTGGTGGTCTATACACAGTAGCCAGAGCAAGAGATACATTAGATTTATTTTGCATATCTGACAGTGTAACATTAAGCAGAAGTATTTCACATAAGTTAAACCTGTATCCTGTTTTCTGGGTAACATTGAGAATATCACTATATATTGTTGCAACACCTCCACCACGACCAGTCTGACGGGGCTCATGCTTATAACAGTAGTTTGGTGGAGTAGACTCATTTAGACCAATATAATCATGCATAAATAAATGGAAGCACTAACTGAAGTCATGTTTGCTCACATATGATCATTTTACTTATTCTTAATGTCTTGTATGACAGTATGTTAATGCACACAAATACAGTTTTGAGCTCTACACACTCCTTTTTATTTCCCTCAGTCATTTGTCCTGCTTTCTCTCTCTCCCGTCGTCTTCTCAAGCTCCCGTTTCTTTGCATCACCATGAGCACTGTTTCCTGTTTTTCATACAAACTTGGAACTGTCTCTGAGGACCAACAAAGGAACCTCAGCAACCTCACACACACACACACACACACACACACACACATGGACACGCACACACACACACACACACACACACACAGGCTCAAAAGAACTCCACTGGGAGGTATGTGAGAATAATAGAGATGGGTCTATAGGGTTTTATTGACGTCTGAATCATTCATAGATGCTGTGTTGTCAAGGCTTTTCATCAGGTCAGTAAACAGCCAGCAATCCAGCAGCAATTGTACCCATAACACCAAATAGTAGAACATTCCCATATGTTCTTACACCCACTAACATCTTATTTCACAGTGGTATACTCATCTACACAAATCAAATCCCAAATGTGTGTATATGTGTGTATATATATATATATATATATATATATATATATATATATATAGATAGATAGATAGATAGATAGATAGATAGATAGCTCTAAAGGCCATACATGTAGAAAGGCCAGTAACTGCCAGGCTGCTTACAACTACCAATAAAGACCACGTTTACTTCAGTTTTGACACAAACACTTGAATGACAATGATGTAGTGTAAACGGAAAGGTTTTTCCTTTGCATTTTTGAAAAGTTTCGTTTACAAACAACTTTGTCAAAAGGATCCGTGAAAACTAAAAACTGTATTATTCATGCCAGACCAATAGTTGGCAATGTCACTTTGTAAAGAGACATTTGCACACATTTAGACTGAACGCATGTTAAGCATGTGCATGACGTCACAAATTCACATTTATGTCGTTTACACAGAGATGATAATGCTATTGTTTTCAAAAACTTGCACTTTGAAACCTATTTCTAAAGTTTGAGTTTTCAGGTCCCCAAACTCACAGTGTTTCTTCAGTTTTCTGACTGTTAAATAACGAGCTGGGGTAGTGCTGTCAGCATATGGACAAACTAATAAGTGCCAAAATATTCAATGTGCACGTATTGGTGTACAAAGAACACAGGGTTAGAAAAATCGGACTATATGCTGGTGATGAAATTACATCCTGCACATGAGCACATATCCTATTTAACACATAAAAACCGAAGTATATGTTGTGTTCTAACCTTCTTTATTGAACACATCTAAAATCTCAGAGTAGGTATACCTTTTTTTGAATAAGTACCTTAATTGTGACTGTTAAAAAAGTATGTTCTAATACTAATTTGTGTAATATGAAAATTCAATTGCATTGCTTCTCTGTTATTTCCAACTGCTGTCGCCTCATGGGAGAGTAGAGTGTCTGTCAGATGAGCACGATGATTTTTTTCTTTTTTTAATAAATACCATAAATTCGGACAGGTTTTTTTTTTTTTTTTTTCACATACAAGTTGGGAAGTATGCATACTGTATTCAATTACAGTCCTTATTTTGGCCATATAGTCAACATTGCAGTTATCTGTATCAGTGCTAATGCTTAACAATTTCGTTTACAAAGTAATGGGAAATACCTCCTTGAGGTATCAGTGATGTTGAGTAATACGTGACCAGGAAAAGGAAAAAACATCCTCCAACTGGGGAAAAAAATGGAACAGACAGAGAAATAGGAAATGTTGTGCTGAGGGATAACAGTATACAGTAAGCTGCAGTGAATGTTTTTCTTAACATCACACATCTGCCATATGGTTTCATAGAATGTCTATAAAGTGTTTTTCAGATAACCCGATGACAAATAATGAAGATGTTACGCAATCACAATCTTATTCTCTCTTTTTAAAACAGTTTTTGAGTGTGAAACAGAAGTGTGTGAAACAGGAAGACACTGGAATAACAAAGGAGAGGAAACAGAGTCATCTGCTTCATGAATGAACGCACACACATTTTTACAGGTGACAATGTGCAAATCCACCAGATGCAGTTACGATGGACCTTAAATACGACAACAACAGAACTTATGCAAATATATGCCAGTGGACGGTGTCTTTTTAGAATAATTGCACCTTTATTTGTCTACAAAACTTAATGTCTTATATTTTTTTTATATTTAAGCAGTTATTACACAAGCAGGAGTGCTGTTTTAGTGAATATTGACATTCTGAAATTCACACAAAATCTATCATCTTAGTGAGTGCATAAATGACTCTAGAAAAATTCACCTTCAGACATTTTGGGAATAGGATCACTGCAGTGTTACTTCATGCTTCCTCCCATGCTATTCACAGATCTGAAAAGACGAGAGAGAGAGAGAGAGACCATAAAAAAGGAATAGGAAATGTTTGGCTTTCCATCATAAACTTAAGCTCATTTTGATGTGTCGAATAGTGCTGGAGTGGGTGGGTTAGCTTCAGAGACTTGCAAGCGATACAAAAGCAACATCTTTCCTATTCTTGTTTTCCTGTCTTTTTCAGTTTTGGGTGGAACTTTACAGACATGTTTTTTTTTTTTTTTTTTTTTTTTTTTTTTGGTGGTGGTGGGGGGGGGGGGGGGGTAAATTAAGAGTAAATAAGTGGAATATGCTGACAAACTTTTCATGTGAAAATAAAATCAGAAAATAGAACTGGAAAGCAACAAAGAAGGCTTTATAGAGCTGTGAATATTCAAACTGGGATTGTTATGTGTTCCAGATATTCAGAAAACAAGAAGATGAAAGCTAAAGACGATTTTCCAGAAAATTTATATTTTTGTGCCCACTTTTCTCTCCCATTTTCTTTTTTTTTTCTTCATTAATTCAGACTCATAACCATTCTCATATTTATTTTGATCTTTCCTTGCTTGAGTGATTGCTTGCTTATTTTATTGTTTACTTGATTATTTCTTTATGTTTTCATGTTTGTTTCACTTTCTTTCAATCTTTGAGTAAATTGTTTTTCTTGTTTGTTTTTGTTTGATTATTCTTCTTTTTAGATCTTTTGTGTTGATTTTTTTGTGCTTATTTGTTTTAATGTTTTTTTTTTTTTTTTACTTGACTGTTTCTTTTTGTTTATTTATTTTTTGTTGCTTTTTGCTTGTCTCTCTTTGAGTGTTTGTTTCATTGTTTGATTGCTTAGTTTTTTTTTTCTTTGAGTGTTTGTTTTTTTCTTTTTTCTTTTTTGTTTGTTTCTTTATTTGAGTCTTCATTTCATTGTTCGTTTGACATTGCAATTTCTGTCTTTGAGTGTTTGTTTTGTTCTTTTTGTTTTTGTTTGACTTTCTTTTAGTATTTGTTTCATTGTTTGTTTGATTGCTTCTTTCTTTCTTTCTTATTTGCTGTATCCTACCCTCATTTACCCCCCACCCTCCCCCCATTTTTGGTTCTTGGCCACTCCCCACAGTTGCGGTTGTGCTGTCTTTTTTCTTTTTTCCAGAGAAAACCACTTAATGCTAACAAAAAAAGAGTTTTGTCCTCGGTTTGCAGAGCCCTGTCACATCGCTAAAGAAACACAGTGAAGATAAATCAGTGAGTAAGTGATAGTGCCTTTACATCACAGAGACTTGAAAAAAACATCACTCATCAAGGGCAAAGAGTTGTTGTTGTTGTTGTTTTAATTATATGGATAGCAAATAACAGGCTGGATGAGAAAGGGATAAAATAACATACAGAACCTGGGTGGATGTTACACAACGGCCTCATGGCACCAGCGGGTTAAGAGACTTTGGGTCCTGGGAAAGGGATATGAGTTTACCGTATGTGTGTGTGTGTGTGTGTGTGTGTGATTGACTGTGTCTGAGAGAGTCAACAATTGAAATTACCCTGTCAAAGACAAAGTGGAGACACTGCCCTCGAAACCTCTGAGCTAGGGCAGTGACTAGCCATTTAGTAAGTATGTGCTGAGTGTGTGGGTGAGCAAACACACACACACACTCGCTCTCAGGGCCAAGTCCTGCTTGACTCTACAGAGACAGAGACTCACAATGATATGTTTGTAAAAGAGAAAATGGAAACCTGAGAAGGGGAATTGTGTGAAAGGAAAAAATAACCTCGAAACAGAAAAAACATCAAAAACACCCAACACATCCCCCAAAAAAGAACAGAACGTTTATGAGGGCTGTTTTAGTCTGCTGGCTCACTCCCCGATCTTTAGCAAGGCGTCACTCCGGGTCAGCAGCCCGTCTCACAGACGCTGCACTGTCAATTATAGCACTGTCATGGAAACTGCAGAGAGCCATGGAGAAAATGACCCCTCACAACTCAAGAGTAGTGCAGCTTGTCCTGGACACAATACACTGCTACTTTAACAATTAGAGCACACTGTTAATAACTGCCATGATTGAACAGTGATAATTTATAATTAAATACTATATATTTAGAACATAACACAGAAATGACAACTGACTGTTTAAACATAACCATATCATGCAAAATTGTGTGATTATAATGTAAATAGTTGTTTTGTTCACTTTACATATATACACTATGGCCTGTCTGTGGCACTTCTATTCATTATAGTATGGTGATAATATATATATTTTTATTATTAAAAATGGTGCAGAAACAATTTAATTTGGAAATTGCTAGCAAATGTCACAATTAATTACAAAGAAATGACAAGTAGCACACTGAATTAAACGTGACATTTTGAAGTGGAAAAGCTGAAACATAATTTTCTTGTTAAAAGTGCTGCAATAATCTTTGTTTTATTTACAACAATGAAAATTGATCTGTGCACTATGTGTATTCTAAGGAAGGCCATTTCTGCATCTAAATTTAAAATGAAACACACACACACAGTAGTGGTGTTTCTAAACAATTGTTTCTAAACAGATCAGTTAAATGAAAGATTCAATGACTCACTCATAAATCTCCTGTTTTTTTTTTTTTTGTTTTTTTTTTACAAAATAAATCTGTGTATTGAAATAATCGGTTTAATAAAACAGGGTATAAAGACTGTTACCACTTACTGGAATAATTGGGTTATACTGAGTCACGCACATAAACAAAAACTAGATGTCATTGCTGCAAATAAAAATCAATCCCCCAACTAATGAATCTTACTACAATCCACCACTATATCATGCCATGTGTGGAAACCTTTAGTGTTACTTGGAAAAAAAAAGACTCAAAAATTGCAGTCTGTCTGAAATGTACAAACACAGACAATCGGATTGATACAAACAGTGAAACATCTCAGAGCTGTTTCAGTGCTATTAGAACACTGTTATTTAAAGACATGCAAGTAAAAGTGTCAACAAACAGCAACCGCGCAATAAATCAACAAATAGTGAAAAAAGAAAAAATGATAGGAACATGCCGAGAACCTAAACAATGTGTACATATCCTCAAGATGAATGTTATGCAGACACAGATAATTATTATAATTTTACAGCACAACACTGCTATATTACAGTTATTTTCTGGACCTGTTTACTGTGAAGTTTTAGTAAACAGTCATCATTTAACTGCAATAAAATGAGAATAAGAACTACTCATTTAAACATGTACAGTCCTATTTAGTGCACAAATATTTCAAATCCAGTTTAAGTGAATCATCATTAGGCCTAAATCTCATGATTCACCCTTACAGCTGATGCATAGAAGTCTTAGCAGGTTGGTCAAACTGTAACTATTGCAGCCTCAGAGTGGGATGGCATGTGTCCATTGGTTGGGTCACAGTTACCGTTCTATCTGGGGTTTGAACCCACAACCCACAGGTCACACAAACCCAAGGCCACCAAACCACCAGGCCTGTGCACAGCCATGCTTGTAAATTATGAAGACAGTTCCGGAAAGGGAAAGTCAAAGGAGACTTACACTCCAGTTCAACAGTCAGGACTGGACATAAGGAAGTCAGGAACCAGCAACCAACAGCTTTGTGTTTTTCAGCATTGTCTCTGGAAAAATATTCAATTTAAAAAGCCACCTACTCACGGAGATCAGGTTGCAGTAAGTCAATGCGACATTTTATACTCTCAGTGCTAAAAAAAGTCAAATATAGCTCTTTCTAATGACCTCAAGATGTTTCAGATTTTGATGTATAAAAAGCTGATGTCTGAGGCTGACTGTAACATTAAGCTCTTCCTTGCACCTCTGAACTCTAGCCTGGACTAAAAGTGACCCCATATACACCTGGCATCGGGTCATACACCCACACATGTTCAGTGCTACATCTATGCTTAGTATAATTGATATACTATTATAGTTTTTGGTAATAATTTGAATAAAATGTCATTTTTATATTCATGTTTTTATTTTATTTTTATTAACTTGAATTCTACTTACAGTTCTAGTCATTTTGTGTATTTTTTGTTTTCATTTTGATAATTTTGATGACCACAATCAACTATCATGCAAAAATATTTTATGTTTGCCATTTCCTTTCTCTTCTTTTAGAAACTAACTAAATAAATATTAGTATCATTATATGTTATTATAAATATAAATGTAAATATTATAGTCTGTTATTCTCAAGGCTGCATTTACAGTATTTGACCAAAAACTGAATGTTTCCACAGAAATGTTAATCAGCACAACTGTTCTGAACAGAGAACAATAAGGAATGTTTCGAGCAGCAAATCAGAATGATTTCTAAAGGATCATGTGACACTAGTGTAACATTGCTGAAAATTCAGCTTTGCATCACAGGAATAAATTACAACTTAATATTTAGGTAGAACACAGTTATTTGGAATTGTAATAATGTTTAAGACTTAAGACTTACATGTCTGTGTGTTTTGAGCTTCTGTTGTGACCTAATCTTGTTGAGTTTATTGATTCCACCTGGTGTGTTGTGTTAACCTATTAGTCCCTGGTTCTTAAGTCCTGAGTTCTCCCCATTTCGTTTGTCAGTTATTGTCTATGTTACACATTTGCATGGATTATATAGTGGATTTATATTAAATAAATATTTTGGATTGCCTGCTCTCTGTAAGTTTAATTTACCAGAGACACGTATCAGTTACTGTTTTTACTGTATTTTGAACAAATAAATGCAGCCTTGCTGAGACACAAGAAACAAGGCACATTTGAGACACATATTACACCGCATCTACCAGGTGTAAGCAGGGCCAGTGTTTCCCGTAATAGATGTGCAGTTCCTTTACGCATTTATGGCTACACGCATGTTTGTTCGTGCACACATTTGCGCCACGTCCTGCTGCTTACACAGGAAGGGGAGGTAGAGCTACTTCCTGTCCAAGAGGGGAAGAGTAAGTGGTATAGTAGGGGGCCACACTTCCTGTTAAGAAGAAGGGAAGAAAGAAACAGAAAATATTCAAATGACATCATGCAGTAGGTTTGCTGGACGGGGTTTTGGGGAGAGTCCATAGTTTGTCCTGATGGAAAATCTGAAGCAAGTGTGCGAAGAAACACACACGTGCATTCTTCAGCTGCAAAAATAAAGCCCTTATACAGGTCAAGCTCTTTCACCTTCTTACTTACTGACACATGAAATCACTAACACTCCTATGCGTGCAGACGCATAAAACACACACAGACATGCAAAAAAAAACATGCTACATTGAACAGAGTGCGAAGCCTGCAGGGTTAAGTTTTGCTTATTCATCCTTCCAAAGATTTGAGAGCTTTACTGTCAGTTTCATTTGGGAAAAAAAAAAAATCACCAGGGGTGCATGTCGTGAAAACCCTGCTCATGAGTTCATGAAGCCACAGATGGGCAATAAACCGCAAACTGGGAAAGAAATGGCGAAATACCAATGACAACCACAAGCATTGCTTTCAAGAAATCTTTCGATCTATCACACAAAATAATGTGCTGCTCAAAATAAACATCGTTTTGCTGACCTGCACATTGGACTTTAGAATTACTGGACCTGCATGATCGGTCAGTGTTTTTCTTTCCATTTAGGGAGCTGGTCAGGAGTGAAAAAAGCTCCTCTTCCCTTGAACATCCTTCCCCCTACAGCACACACACACACACACAGAAATTCTCCAACACAGAGATTCCTGCTATTCCAACCCTCAGTTTTCCCAGGATCCTCCTCTGTTTTGACATTCCTGCTAATTTGATGGCTAATTAATTGGCGGGATGAAACTTTATCGCATGGCAGCTGACCTGGACCTAACTGAGCCCACTTAACATCTTGGCAAAAGAACCTGTGGTGTGTCATTCAACAGACATCCGAATATAGTCAGCATGATATGAACGAAAAGAACAAATGAAATGTATATCATTGGATGTAAAGAATAACACACACTAGGCATCCTGCCTGAAATGTAAATGCTTGGAAAGACTATTTTCCCTCTTGAAACCCACTCTTATATCAATCTTTTTGTTCTCTACTATTGAATGAATCAACACGAGGGAGCATTTCTTTAATCTCAGAGCTGTCTTTTTTTGTATGAAGACATAAGAGAAGACAGTTTGAGTTTTGTTCTCCACAGTTTAAAATGTTTTCTTTTTGTCCGTGGTTTTAGGGGAAAAAAAGAGCTTAAAGAGCCAAACTCATTTTGTGGCTGATCAAAAATCTTGGAGGAGGGAATCAGAGACAAGACTGGATTTCAACTTAAACACTGCGGCCCTGCTCTCGCTCTCTGTTTCTCTCAAACGGCATCAACAATTGCAGCCACATCACCATTTTATATAAACCAGCCGAATATACACCTAATTCAAGTATAATGATTTTGACAAATACCCAATATTTAGTGACAACTTTATTTAGCAAAAATATGCATTGATACATTTTTTTTTTTTTTGTATTTTCTGTTTTAAGAAGAAAAAAAAAGTATATATTTAAAAGTGGTGTGGGAACGTGTGCTAGTGAAATACTATGAACAATTGTGTGTTTTCAATTTAATTGCTTTGATTTAATAGTGCAGAGACATTTTTTTTTTTATTGCAAACTCGTTTTATTTGAAGATAATCATTACCAAAAGGGGAGAGTTGTTACCAACTCAATATGTTCCTCAAGTGCTAAGAGGATTACAAAATGTCATGCCCACATGAAATGCCCAATTCAAACACACTCAACCACACAGAAGGAAACATGCAAGAAAAATTAGTCGCCAATGGATCAAAATTTGTCAGATGTCACAAAAAAGAAGAGAGAGTTCGAAAGATATTTAGTGCAGCATAAAGTGTTGAGTGGTTTTCACATACCCAGTGCAAAACATATTTTCATACAGTTTTATATAAAATGTCTATAAAAATAGAAATAAACAATATAAAAGGCAAATAAAAATTATACATACATACATACATATATATTTACACACACACACACACACACACACACATATATATATATAATATTCACATTCTTGACTTCCACGTCCCAGTACCCTCATTTGAGACCATAAGCATACAGTAGCTGGATGGAGTCAGCAAAATTATCGGTTAAATTTGACCACAGTCTCAGAAAGTACAGGTTATCAAGACCAGAAATTACTAGTCATTCTGTGAAATGCAATTTAGTGAAGTCTATACAGTGAGAACCTCCAGTTCAGTAACCTCCAGTGATTCGTGAAACCGGGCAAGATGATTCCCTGAAGAAGGTAACTCGAATAAATCAAAAAGATCAGAGACTCAAAAAAAAAAAAAAAAAAAAAAAACGATATGTGCACCGGACTTCAGGACTTCATGGAGATTGCGGTAGCAGTTTTATCCCGTAATGCACGCGCTGTAGTAGACGGCGCTGCTGGCATCGGACAGGGCTGATATCAAAGCGCTGCTCTCCTCGCAAGGAGCGTTCCTACTCAATCGAGTCCTGTTCACACTCAGGTACTGGTCGAACTCAATCCTGTCCACTTCGCCCCAGAACTCAGAAGAGGGTCCCAGCTGGTCCACGGCGTCCAGAGAGGGTGGAGCGACCTGAGCGACTGCCGAGGTCTCAGGCGGTGGAGACAGCTGGCCCAGATGAGAGGTGAAGGCAGGCTGGGACTGACTGCTCCCGTATATCTGACCGTAATAGCCTGCAGGTGTGGGAGTGTGAGGAGCCTTGGAAGATTCTGGGAGACTCATGTTGGGGTAGAGACTGTTAGGGTTCGTGGACTCAACGACCAGGCATTTATCCTGCAGCGGGAGGCAGGCCAGCGGAGACTTCTGGTTGAGGTGTGGGTGGGAATGCTGGAGATTATGGGAGTTGTGGTGAGGGTGATGGCCAGCCTGATGGTTTGGAGGCTGGTGGTAGTTTATCCACGATCCCAGACCCACATCTTCCTGCATGTGAGGGGGGAAAAACACTGAATCTCCACCTCCCTCCTCCAACATGTCTAGCGGTGACATCTCTGGTGTTGGCAGGCCGAAACTCTCCAGCTCTGGAGCTCCGGAGGGGTGGAGGTCTCGGAAGTGTCCCAGAGGAAGCATCAGATGATGGGCATGGCGGTGTGGCGAGTAAGCATTTCGTGGTCCCGGGCCGCCAGCGAGGCCTTGGAGGAGCAAACATGGTTCCACTCGTTTCATCTTCTTGGGCTGTTTCTTGCGGCGAGGGCGATATTTGTAGTTTGGGTGGTCCTGGAGATGCTGCAAACGGAGTCGTTCGGCTTCCTCCACAAACGGACGCTTGTCTAGTGTGCTTAGAGCCTTCCAGGATTGACCTAAAAACATCATCCAATCAGTGTTATTGTTTCAGGATTCATTGTGCTACATTTTGCATTTGCTGTTTTTGCTTTAGTATAAATTTGTTTAGTCCTTACAGCATTGTTCTAATTTAATGCAGTAACAATGCCAGGTTATTGAGCCATATTCTTTTGATTATTTATACAAACGTATTCAATTCAGCTCTCTCAAATAAATATACAAATATAATCATGCACAAATGATTTTTTTAATGCTGTCACAGTTATTATATTTGCAGCAGCTTTTGGCGAAAACAGATGTAGCACAAGTACTGACAAACGTGTGTGTGACATGAGCAAATTATTACATGTAACTGGTGCGGAGCACCCGGGGTTGGGTTGTAGTATTTGAATTATTAATGGGTCAATGGCTTCAGACAATCGGCAGCTTGTGTGTCTGCCACAGCCCTGTTATATTTCAAAAAATAAGGACATCAAAATGTCTCCCTAAGAAACAGCCAAACACAAATATTGTGCAAGATTTACAAACTTTTCAAATGACTTCCACATCATGTGCGCCCAAGGCTTTTCTAATCAACAATTCTGAGCTGAATACAAAGTTTACTTTTGTAAGATTATAATAAACTGGCACCTTTCTCTTTTTTTTTTCAGTTATAAAATTGAGTTTGTAATAAGATCATATGACAATGAAACAACCTGATTGTAGAAGAAGCGAAGATGTAAATAAAAACAAGATTTTGTGCAACATTAATATAATTTATAAAATAATACAAAAACGATCATGTTTAAATAATTATATTCATTATGAACTTCATTTTATGGTCCTTTACTAAAGATTTAAGTAAACATGTGCTCATCTTTGCTTGATTCAGTGCATGCCATTTATTAGCAATATAATTTTTGTGTAACTCAAGACCAATTATTCCTCTATTAAACTCACATTAACACTTTTTTTTATTTTTCATTTTATATATATATATATATATATATATATATATATATATATATATATATATATATATATATATATATATATACATATTTTTTATGCAATTATGACACATCAATATATATGTGGTAATGTTATTAAACTCTCAATTAGTTTTCAAATATGCCACATCTGAGACATCGCACCCCTGCCAATGCACTAGCCTGACCCCATCATAACCCCTGTATTGTGGTGTATAGTGAGCATCTTACCCAGCATCTTACTGAGCACAGCGTTATGCAGATCTGGGTTCTGGAGGGCCAGACGTTTGCGCTCATCTTTAGCCCACACCATGAAGGCATTCATCGGCCTCCTGATCCTCGACTCCCCTCCTGATTTCCCCTCGCCAGAGCCCAGGGTCAGAGCTCCAGAATGGGTTGAGTCCGGGCTTCCCGTCCTGGCCTCTGCTGTGGCCCCTCCAGTTCGGGACCCCGTCTGTGTTCCAGAGCCAGAAACCGGTGCCAGCTCTGTGGTCCGGCTGTGGTCAAAGCCATGTCCCCGGTCAGGCCCCGGAGTGCTGGAAGAGGCACCCCATGTCCCACGCTCCGCAACCTGGATGGGCTGAGAACTGGCCTCTTGACAGCAACTAGACTCAGATATATTCATTCCAGCAAGACCACCACAGTTAAAGCACGCTGTTGTCTTTGGATAGAAGCAACACCGAGACGTCTCTAAGCTACTTTAAATACAGACTGACCAGTAACCCAAATGAAATGAGTCATAAAAAGAAAGAAAAAGAGCTAGAAAAGACTGCACCCTTTGTTTTTGGATGTTTCAGAAGTATAAAATCCCACAGATGTTAGTGTTTTGTAACTCCTGCCCTCCAGACGGTATACAGTTCTTGTGCTGAGTTTGAAAGTTGTAGTGAGTTTTGATGAACCCATGCTGTAAATATATACGTGGCCTGAGCCAATCAGAGCATCAGCCTGGACAGGAGCGGCGGGAGGGGTAACCAGTAGGAGTTCTCCTGCCCCCCTTTACAGCCTCCACAGACACAGAGATGTAATCTGAGAGGGCCATTGTTTTAGGCTTGCTGTACGCACACTCATATAGGGCACATACACTAAATCATAACACACTTGTGCACACACAGGAACCCTGTTTGTACAGGGGGGCCAGGACCACAAATAAAGCTGTGCACTTGAGTGTTAACAACTTATAACAATGAGCGCAAATGTAAAGACATGGCAGTCAACACGAAGTGAAGAAAACACATAAACCCAACACACATAACATAACCATTTTAGATGCAATCAACCTTTGCCCTGAATATAGAGCAAAGCCTGCTCTCTGGTTTCTTGGTAGTATAAAATACTATACTATACTTAAAGTGATTTATAGACAGTTTTCACAGCTAAATATTTGTGGTTAACCCATAATTTATTTAAAAATACACTGTGAAAATGAAAACATGCAGTTTTTACCCTTATAAAAAAAATTATAATAAAAATATATCGTGTAACCAAATATGGTCAGGCTGATTTAGTCATATTAAAAATAATATTTGAATATATATTTGATTATATGTATTTACTGTACATTGCAGATTATGTATACAGGGGTGAGAAGTGTAATGGCTGTTTAATCAACATTGAGGACATGAAAAGTTTTAAATGTTGATTTTATTTATTTTTCTCTCTCCTTCTCTCTATATATTATACCCTTTTTAAGCGATAATTTAAACACACACACACACAAACACACACGCACACACACACACACACACACACACTTAGTGTAAGCTGCCATATTCTTGTCTGGGATTGTATGCAAACATTAAAGTATTTTTATTGCTCATCATTATTTTTATAGCCTAATGAGTTGAAATCATGGCCGTGCTCTGGGTGACAGTGGCATTGTTAAACGGCTGTTAGTGAAAAATGCAGCATAGGAGGAGGCTAGTCATTAAACAGCTGTGATTACAAAGAACTTCACAATTCACAATGCGTTTCATTCAATTTATGCGAGTAAAATGTAAAATATAAAAATAGTTTGTCAGTGAAGTGAAGTAAAGACTACTTATTATACATATAGTAGAAACGCTGAACGTGGATTGGTCAGGGCGGGCGACCTCTGAATGAGATGGGTTGTTGGCCTGCCTTTTTACTTTGAGAAGGGTCACGGTCAAGAACAGTTGAACACAATCGTTTAACCTCATCTAACTCAAGAGGATGTGAAAGTTAAAAGCCAGTGCTCTTAACTCAGCAACTGATTGTGTCCATGTGTTTAAAACTATGTACACAAGTGCGTGTGTATGAAATGTAAAGTTGTCTTTTGATTTACCTCATAAGAATGTGAACGAATGACATTTAAACATTCTCAAATATACATGTGGTCTCCACACCTATGGAATTCATCCAGTCTTAGACGGCTGCATCCAGCCAATTTCTCCCCCCATTGAGCACTACATCAATATTCTCGACGCTGTGAATAAATGCAAGGTGAGGCGTGAAAGTTCAGGGCGCTCAGAATCACACTGAGAGGGAAATGGAGTTTTATGTGTATGTGAAGTAGATTTGGCTCCATTAGTACAGTAGGCAGCTCAGGAGCAGGCCACGAAAGGCATTTATTGTTTAATCTATGAGGACATGTCATTGTTTTCTGAAGTTTAATGGTGCTGGCATTTGTCTTTGGGAAAATAAGAGAGCTATTATGCAGAAAGGGTGATGGGTGTAAAAAAGGAAATGTGAAGCTGTTACCTTTAGAAGTTTGCTCTGCTTGACCTGTGCCTACAAATTTTTGAACTTACAGTTGAACTTAAATTTTTAGAACACTGAGCACAACAATCAAATATGTCAATCAAACAAAACAATGGAAAAACAGTGCAGTGAAATGCAAAAAAGATTTTTAAAACTGGCATGAAATGTATGTACATCTGTGATTCACATCTATTTTCTAAATGCATGTTATCGATCTTATTGTGAACAATTCACCCCCCCTCCAAATAATAAAAATAATTCAAATAAAGATCAAACATTTTTTTTTCCTTTTTAACAACCCATATTACTCAGATATACATCATAAAAAATAAGAAATCTGCTACTTCCGCGACATCTCAATTTTAAAGTGAAGAGAATGTTTTAGTACACTAATTTACATTATTATTATTGTTTAACAATCAATATTGTTTTATTTTTAGCTGGAAAACATGTTTCAATTTAATTACAAAAAACAAGGGTAACAGGAATTTCTTCGTGTTGTTTCCTTTGGTATGGTAAAATCATACCAAATTTATATATATATATATATATATATATATATATATATATATATATATATATATATATATATATATATATATATATATATATATATATATATATATATATACACACTTTTTTTTCAAATAAATATGTATATTCTATTTATTATTGTGTTAGAATCAGTTAACTACAATAATTATAAAATAAAATTACATTTTATTATCACACTGCCTCAGATCCGGCATGACGTTTGTGACATAACATAACATAACATAACATAACATAACATAACATAACATACAGTAAATTAATACACACTTATAACCAAACCTTGACAACCAACAAGGAGCGGGAAACACAATCATGGTGGTGTGACACTCACACATACATGCTTCTGCTGCATCAGTAATTTACTGGCAAAGATTGCATGGGCCATGTGGACGGGAAGGTCTCTCCCTCTCATAGACGGTGAAAGTTGGCTACGTGACAGTGGTCTTCGCCTGGCTGTCTGCTCCGCACTCCCCCCGGACATTCTCACAGTAAATGTGTGTGCAGCCGTCTCACCGCTCCTCCAGTCCACCTCCAGAAACAGGAAGTCAGGGATGTTCCTGATAAGATCGAGAGATACCGCAGGAGAGCGAGAGAGGGATTGCTGAGGAAGAGATAGGACAGCTGACCTTTGACTCACCCGACCCCTCGGGTGCTCTGGTGGAGGTGCCCAGTTTGGCGTGGCAGATCGCTGGTCTCCTGCCCGCTGCGAGCGACAGCACTCCCACTTCACCGCTGTCTCTGTGTCTATGTGAAAGAATGAGAGACGGGCACCACACCTACACCACAGCGGAAATTTGGCCAAGACTCCAGACTGAGCGGCTAGAGGAGGAGAACTTCACAACACTCTCTCATCTTTTATTTCTCTGTTTACTGTACGGGGCGAGGACACACACAGACACAATACCACACACACACACACACACACACACACACACACACACACACACGCACACACACACACACACACACAGACACACAGGGACTTCGATGAACAAAGACTCTGTTAATGAGTGTGTGTGTGTGTGTGTGTGTGCTTTGATTATTGATGAATATGTTAAAGTTGTTCCAAATGAGTGTATTTAGGAGTGTGTGTGTGTTAGAGATAAAGGTTTTATAAAATATTCATGCGCTGTTCTATTTTCAGCTGCTTGACGAAGGGAAGTTTGTAATGATGGATTGAAGCAACTATGTTTGGGAATCCCCCATGTTAACAAAATTCTCACACACACTGAAAACAATTGATAGCCAAACAATAACACATCCACATACATACAGATTTTAATTAATCTACTCATGGGAATATATTGTAGTTTATAACATGTATTACAGTGTTTTTTTTTTGTTTTGTTTTTTTGGACAATCGCTAGGCCACATTTCTCAATACTGTAATTTTTTCAAAACTTTTCACAAAGTGAGCACAGTCTATGTGGATCATTTATCACTGCTTTGTACAAAATATATTTTATATAACATCTTTCAAATAACATGAATTATTTTGTCACTCGGACACAAATCTTTTTACAACTCAGTGATTCAGTTTTTATTTTTATTATTGTTGTATTTTTTTTCTAACATGTTGGTCTTTTATCTTTTACTTGTATGTTATAAGTTACACTGTGTAAGTACACCTGGATAGAACAGAAACCGTATCCATCTCCATTTCAGGATGCAAAGCAACAAATGTCTCACATTCTTTTTTACGCCCACTGTATGCTGCAGAGAAATCTAATCCAGAGAGCATTCATTCTTGTTATGCAAAGCAATTTCATAAAAGAAAACATTGCATAATGCTACCTGTTGTTGATATTTTTAGGCGCTTTATGAGGCTAGAGTGTGTTTACTGAGTTTTAGTGCATTGTACATGTGAAATTACCATCTGAAGTTGATGTGTTTTAAAAAAGTGACCTATATATTGAGAAATGGTGGAATATTGTTATGGTTGGAGGGAAGAGGCTGAAAAGTAAGAGGGATTTGTAATGTCATCCAAAAACTTACTAGAAATACTATTATTAAAGAAATACGAATATTTATTTCACAAGGAAAATATACAGTACATATTTTACATTGTTAAAAATTTTTTTCAAATGAATTCTTTTGTACGTTCCATCCATAAAAGAGTCCTGCAAAAATATCACTATTTCCACACTAATATTAAGCAGCACAACTGTTTTCAGCATCGATAATAATAAGAAACTTTTCTGATAAGATCGAGAGATACCGCAGGAGAGCGAGAGAGGGATTGCTGAGGAAGAGATAGGACAGCTGACCTTTGACTCACCCGACCCCTCGGGTGCTCTGGTGGAGGTGCCCATTCTTTTCAGAATGATTCGATGATGTGACACTGACATCCGGAGTAATGATAATGAAAATTCCGCTTTGCATCACAGGAATAAATGGCATTTTTAAATAGATTATAAAAAGAAAATATTTATTCTAATTTGTAATACTATTTTATAATATTACTGTTTTACTGTATTTTTGATCAAATAATAAATACAGTCTTCGGGAGCAGAAGAGACCTCTTTCAAAAACATTAAAAAACTGCATTTTATATATTAAAATTAGGTTCATGACACTTTTCCCACCTAGTCTGTTGCAGGTGGTTTCAGGGGGCAGGACCATATGATTTTAGAGTATCAGATTGGGAAAAAAAAAACTGTTGTACAGGATGAGTAATCAATATTTTTGCTTTTTTTTTTTTTTTTTTTTGAGGACAACAACTGTTTTCCATTAAACTGACTTTATGAACTTTTAGGAGCATACCAGCATTTGCAGATGGCATCAATAAACACTTATTAAAAGCTACTAACTATTTTTAACGTTGCTGCAGACATCACATCATATTTCTCTCTCAGTCTGTCTTCCATATCACATTCCTGTCTGATGATCCCATCTGAGTAATCTGAGGACAAAACTGCTGGAGCCCTCGGTTAGGAAGTGACTAAATTAAGCCTGGTCTGTCAGTCTCGCGCTCTTTCCCTTATGTTTAATAATCCCATACGAGTGTCTTACTGAGTTGTGAGGTGTGGCAGAGCGTAGGTCACTTTCCCAGGGTACACCTCTTCTATCTGCAGCCTGCAGCCGCGCTCCATCTCCCCGTTACCTTCCTCTGGCCCTCTGACCGGTCATGTTATGATAGTGACTTGGCTTGAGACAGAGGAAGTGAGAGCTATTTATTTAAATAAATCTTTTTTTCTCTGAAGGAACAGAATGAGGAATCAAAGTCATCTCACACAGATAAACAATGCTAGGCTAGCGAGGTTGATTAGCGCCTGGGTTTGGCTCTAAGAATATCCACTCGCTGACAGTGCAGTTGCGGTGCGCGAGCAGGCAGACGGAAGTGCAGTGTATTCAGAGCTGTGGCCGTGTCACAGAGACAGAGAGGATGGAAACGGCTTTGGGAGGCAAAACCACAGACGTTATGTGTGTGTGTGATTAGAACCCTGAACTGTGGGCTAAAACCGCGCTAAATGAAACTATAAGAGCCGTTATAAGGGTGAGAAATGTATTCTACAGATACTAAGTTGCAGTATCAGGTCGACCTGGTAGAGGAAAGAACGTGCTAAATCACAACAGAGGAACTCAAATCTGCATTGTGCAAGATGAGTCAAGCATCTATTTTCCTGAATAAAAATGCATATTTAATGCAATTTAAATGCATGTACCAAACCTTATCTCATAAGAAAAAAAATATATATATATTTTACGAGATGACGATTTTATATGAATTCCTGAGAATTTATTTTGCAACTACTGTTGGAATATCAGGTCAACCTGGTGGGGGCCTGGAAACCTTCAACTGTTAACTGTTTAATTTCAAGGACTTTTAACTTACTCTGTAATCCTACCAATATTTGGTTTGTGATATAGCTGGTAATAATATTAATAAGCATTTCTATATTTTGTCACACGAAGCCTGATGTTCTATAAATATCACGATGCAACAATAAATAGTAAAATGCAGAAAATACATGTATTTTGTCATATGCGTTCTTAATCATCATTCTTTCATTATTCATTATTCACAACCCCCAGTGTTGTTCTACTTCTTACTGTTATTATTTATAGCAAAATACTTTTTATATTCATGACTAATATTTGTTTTTTTAAAAATTACAACATTAAGATTATTTGTTTAAAAGCAAAAGCTTTTGAATAAAAACATTGTAAAGCACAGTTCCGGATGTTCGTTACTTTAAAGATGTCCTATTTCTGTTATTCAGTCATGTTAAATTATATTTTTCACTTGAAACATTTTTTAGGTTTCCTGTAAGGACTTAAATTTTTTAACAAATTTTTGGCTATTTATATTCACTACAACTATTTAAGTTTAGTTCGCCTATAGCGACATAGATGCTGCTATATCACCCACTCTTCCTCATCTTGAAATCAGAGGAAGGTTGGGGTTTTTATGTTAACCACAAACTTGTAATTAGTATCAGAATATGTATATATCACATTAAGATGTGAACCACACCTTTAAATACTTGACAGCTCTTCCCCTCATATGACATGTCTAAACCGATCAATCATTATTTCAAAGAGATTATTACTATTACTACAAGTCTAACAGGCCACAATAAAGTTCAAGTGGGTTTAATGAACTAACGGTCAACCCTGGAGGGTTAATTCTCCCGATATTTTTTTAAGTTTTATCTCAGTATGCTAGTTAAGTAATGGCTGAAATATGAACAATATACTGATTTTTGGATAAGAGAAAAGGGTGGCACAATTTATAATGCAGTCTCATGATAAGACTCGGCTTCGAGAGGAATCTTGCAAATTTTCACGTATTCTTGCGCTACACAACAAACAGATCTGGGACTGTTTTGTCTGCTCTGTTTTTCTGCCTTTCATTTCTCATTTAATGCTGTAAACTTTTAAATTCAAACTTTTGTATATTTCCGGAACCAATCTCACTTTGCCATCTATATGCTCGGGAGGGCAAAAAAACGAGGGAGGCTTGTTTAATTCAATAAGACGAGCTGGTGTGCAGATAACCAGCCTGCTTTTGTAATTCCACTGTGGGAGCATAAATCAGATGTGGTGATTTCTTAGGTCAATGCTATCAGCGCTGGACACACTGGGACTTGGCCCAAACTCATGAGTGCAGCGATCAAAGATTGCAACAAAACGGAGCACCACAGGACGTCAGCTGACCTTCTATCAGCAAAAGAGTTTGCGAGGTCAGGCATGACCCATAGGTCAATGCAGGGCTCACCCAAACCCACAGGAGGGAAGGGAACAGAGATCTGTTCAACTTTGCCACTGTTTTTGACTTCTGTTATAAATCTAGATTTTGGTTGCACTTTATTTTACATTACGTGTACTAAAATTTACTTATAGTGTACTTACAGTGTATTATCTAAGAAAGTTCTGGTAACACAAGGTAACTACATGGGGTAGGGTTAGGTTTAGGGGTAGGTTCAGGGTTATTACCTAGTTATTACATAGTTATTGTAATTACTATAATAAGTACATAGTATGTAAATGAGGAACATGACTGTAAAATAAAGTGCTACCCAGATTTTTGGTAACAATTTACAGCATCCATATTAGACATTACATCTAACATACAGGACTGAAAAGAAAACAGATTTGTGGCACATACATGTGTCAGAAAGCCCTTCCCTGTTCAAGGGAACAGCCATATCACCCTGCAGCCCAAGACTGGTTACCCACTGAAGCTATGCAGGGCTGAGCCTGGTCAGTACCAGGATGGGAGACCTCCTGGAAAAACTAGGTTGCTGTTGGTGCTCACCCTGTGGTCTGTGTGGGTCCTAACGCCCCAGTATACATGGGGACACTATACTGTCAACAAGCACCGTCTTTCGGATGAGACATTAAACTGAGGTCCTGACTCTGTGGTTATTAAAAATCCCATGGCACTTCTCGTAAAGAGTATGGGTGTAACCCCGGTGTCCTGGCCAAATTGCCCCTTTGGTCTTTGTCAATCATGGCCTCTTAATAATCCCCATCCACTTGATTGGCTCTGTCGCTCTCCTCTCCACCTGTAGCTGGTGGGTGGTGAGCGCACTGGTGCCGTTGTCCTGTGGCTGCCGTCGCATCATCCATATTAACTAAAATTAACACATATAAATAAATGTATTGTTCAATGTTTTGTATACCGCGTGTAAGGTTTTGTGGTTTCCTGTGGACGTATATATTTCTTGAGAAGAGGGTAAAAAAAAAGATTGTATAGGGAAAGCTCTGGCTTCGTGTGGATGAAGCCTTAATTTGGACCAGGGGAAGGCAACTTTGATCCTAATTAGCCACTCTCCTGCAAAGTTTAGCTCCAAAACATAATCAACCACACCTGAACAAGCTAATCAATGTCTTCAAGATAACTAAAGGCTGGTTCACACGGCAGGATAATTGGGCCGATTTTAGCCCCGATTCAGCCCTTCCGACAATCTTAGGATGCTCCGATTATCGTAAAATAATCTGATCAAATATTCCTGCCGTGTGTGGTGTGTTAAGACTAATCTCCTCTGCTCGGAAGAATGTCGGGACCGCTCCGATCTCAAATCGGGGATATCCAACATGTTGGATTTATTTTGCCCGATTTCTTCTCGTGTGTGGTGTCCCCCGAGGACAAACAATCACGCAGCCTGTGGACTGTGGCGTGTAGCCAATCAGAAAGCGAGGTGACGAGGCAGTGATAGTACCGGGAAACAAAATCAAAACAGCCGGCGTATATAATATAACAAATACAAATAAAGTCGATGGGCATAACTACATCCACAACTGCAGTCCACCAGAGTACATGGAAACTAATATATGAACGTTTATTTCAACAGTTATTAATCTGTGTAGTACGTAACAACATTTCTATGAGATAAAACAACAACTTATCTCCATATCATGATATAGCAAGTATAGTCCATGCTCGCGTCGTCTCCACCTCTTTGACCATCGCCTTTTCTTATTTTTCTTATGTTTTTTTTTTCCCGTTAAAAACAAAGCACAAACTATGGCCACTGCATCCTCTTTGTCCGCCATGATTGTTTACTCTAAAGTCACGTTTGATCTCGAGGGATTTTGCGAGATTTCCCGTCTGACCTGGGAATGCTCGGGAGTCAAATCGGTTCGTGTGTGATGTGTTGATATTGCCGTGTGGCTGCACACCACACACGGAGCGACCAAAACTGTTAGACCCGTGATTTTTTATCGCCGTGTGTGGGGTCTCTCAGGTTTGGAAAATCTGCCGACAATTTTAAAATCGTCCCGTGTGAACCAGGCCTAAGGGTATAGGGAAGAGTGTGTTTTTTTTTTCTCCTTCGGGGTTAGCACTAAACTCTGCAGGACAGTGGCTCTCTTGGAAACCTGCCTTCCCCTGGTTTGGGTTTTATTTACAGTTCGCAAATTTTTCCTTTTGTGGTGGTTGTTATGGTTGATGATTTGATTTTGTTATTTAGTTCAGGTGTGTATCATTATTAACTTTGTCCCCACGTAGACTTAAAGGGGACATAGCACACACAGTTTCTGCCAAACCCATGTTAATCTTGAGTACTTGAATACTACTTGAGTAGTATTGCATCCTTCATATCTCTGAAGAGTCTTGAGTTTGATCAGATTCATAAAAGACAGATACAGCTTTATGCTTCTCAACGAAAACAGTCAAGCTCCTTAAGAGTCATAAGTGCTAAATAACTATGGACCTTTACAATTACTTTAATTCCTCTGTTTAATTTGACTTTAAATATATACCTTCTTTTTGTTTGGGAATTATTATTAATTGATATGATGAATCATATTTTATGTTTGTTATAGACCATATGCAATGTGATCTTAAAAAACAGCTGACATGCATTTTATACACTATTTATTTACAAAAATGCTCACAAATCTGTTTTTAACAGTAAAAGCTTTCTATGTAAACGTAATATATTATTTATCAATTATACTGCATCATGTTTATCAAAATAAAGTGAGAAAATATAGACCTCATTTTTCTGATAGGCTATTTAAATAGTAAACCTTTAACGTCTTTGTGTTTTTTTTTATTATTTTTTTTTAAGCCCAGGACACACACACATATCTGTAAAGGCGCCTGATAGACAAACCATTTGTAATGCATCAGCTTGAAGCTTAAAATAAAGATTTATCATGTTTTGGGCAGGTCGAATCGCATACTTTTCCTGCAGGAGCTCATTCTGCATATTTGTGGATTGATTTTGTCCACTGAAATGCATTATTCAGTGTTGTAATTTGATGCGACCGGCTTTAGTGGTATGTGCACTGTGGGCAGACCTGACTAATCGATAATGAGAATTTTCATTATCGATGATAATCAATTTTATCAATTCATTGTTTCAGTCCTGTAACATCCCCCAGTACTGCCATCAATATTTATTGTATGTTCAAGCAGGCCTAGCTTCACAAAATTATTACTTTCATATTTTGCAGATTTTTTTATTTGTAGCATTAATTTCCTGTATTACAGAATACTTTGCTTCCTTTGTCGTTTAATATTGTTCACATGCGATACTGTGATAGTCAGAACTTCCTTGTGGACAGAGGTATAGGATAATTGCATTATGGGTCAGTTTTCTCTCAGACGACTGTGGGTTTTTCTGTTGGTGTTATTTTGAGTGCTGTTTATCTTTGGGAAGGGAGAGCTTTGATTTAAGTTCTAGATTTAATGATATTACATTCTGAAGTGAGACATACTAGACTCTGTGACTTCTAGATAATACTTTGTTAGACATTGTGGTGTCCATGCTATATAATTGTCAGTCACCCAAAATGAGAAAGTAGAGCTACATTTGGCTGCTGGAATCTCTTCATGTAATGAGGCGGCCATCTTTGAGGGGAGAGAGTCTCCAATGTTTATGTTTGCCGCAAGACGAGGGGGAACTATTCTGTGGTTTACACAGCTATTTGGAAAATGTTAAATACGTGAGGGAGGGGATTTCTCAACTTGATTTGGAAGTGTGTGGATATGAGTGATGAATGTTGCTGAAGATAGGTTCCCTGCAAACTCCTTCATCTTATGAGATAATATTTGTTGTCCGTACATTAAAAGAATAACTCACACAGCACTGAATATTCAGTCATCATTTACTCACCCTTGTGTTGATTCAACTTTGATTCAGAAAGTTCAGATGATTCTTTGAGCAGAACTGATTCGAAAGAATAATTTATTCCAAATCAGACATCAATTGATTGTTTTGAGTAACAGACAGAATGAAAATCAAACTTAAACTGACAACTTGATGATTCAGAAAAATCAGTGAACAAATGATTCAAAAGAATCATTCATTCTGAATTTGAAAACACTTGATCACTCGGGGTGATGAGCAAACCAAAATAAAGTTGTTACTCATTAAAACAGAGTCAAAACTCTGACTGAAAACTTTAATATTCTGAAAAGTTCAGCAATTCTTTGAACAGAACCAATACAAAGGAGTCATTCTGAATCATATGTCACTTAAAAATGTGATTTACAACTCCAACAAAACCTACAACTTCAGATTCTCCAAACAGAACTGATTCAAAATTGTCACTCATTCCAAATCAGACATCATCGCTTTGATTGACAGACTAAAATTCTTCTGAGTCTGAATTAAAACTGACAGCTTTGATGATTTAGAAAAGTTAAGCTAATTATTTAAACAGAACTGATTCAAAAGAGTCATAATTTGTCCCGATTCTAAAAAGCTGACAGAGAATACAGCAGTTCTGCTTTTGTGTTCCCCATGGAACACATGATTTGGAATGAATTGAAGGTTAACAAATGATGCTTTGACAAATGAAGGTTAACAAGTATATTCATTTTACACGTCTATATAGGATGGTGCAACTTTAAGCAACTATAGTTTTCAAATGTGTTGACATAAGCATAATGTATGAGCATATTTTATGCGTGCTTGTGTATATACTTAGTGCAAATACATTTGGTTTGGTAACGGACAAGCCACATGGCTCCAAAGGGGGGGGGGTAAACAAAGCGTCTCCCCAACAATTAGTTTTAAATATAGACTTTAACTGGCACAACTAACACTCATGCTGTCATGGAGCAGTGCTAACACACTGAAACACGCTCATGAAATTAGGCTTTAAATATTGAGGGGGTACCATTCCAAATATAAAACTGCTGGTCACGCACTGTTTGGGAGCTTTGCTGTGCCGGGCAATGGCTGGTTTGTTTGAACATGAGACCTCAGGGCAAATAAAGTGCAAAGAGGCCACACACACACACACACACAAGTCCATGAAAGCACAGAGACACCACAAGCTGCTGAGTCAGCAGTCCAGCGCAGCAGGGGAAAACACACTCGCGTAGTACAACTACTGTTACACTCACAAACAAAACGCACATGGCCACCACAGACAAGAGCAGAGACTGAAGCCACTTTAGATGAGTATGTGGCATGTTCACAGAGGCCATTAGACCGTGGGTATGGCCTCTGTCTGTGTGTTTATGTGTGAGCGTGGACCTGGCGCCTGGTATGCCTGTTCTCTGGAGAGTGAGGCCGCTCTCGGCCCTGAGAGGGTGGTGGAGGAATGGGGATGTTTCTGGGAATTGTGCTGACACTGGTATGTCTGTGAATGTGTGTGTGAGAGTGTGTGTGTGTGTGTGTGTGTGAGAGAGAGAGAGAGAGAGAGAGAAAGGGAGAAGGAAAGAGAGGGTAGAAGTCTTCCTAGACAATAAGTGCAGATTTTTTGCTTTAATGTAAAGGGATGTAATGGCCAATCTAACAGATTTTGAGATTTTGAGAGAAACTCCTCAACATTATTAGCATTTATTTCACTATGAATTTTCCTTTTTATTGTTTATTTTAAACTACAGAGTGATACAAATAATGTAAATATAGCATCAATATGACAACATATTTAGTTTACCGTCACTAAATGCAAAAAAGTGAAAAGTAAAAACTACAATTCTATAGAAAGATATTTTACTGCTCATTGACATAACTGACCAATTAGAAGCAATATATTCCAAGAATTATCTTATGCTCGACAAGGCTGCTGTTATATTGTGAAATATTACAAGGTAAAATAACTGTTTTCCATTTTAAAATGTAATTTATTTATGTGACAGCAGTTTTTGACAGCCATTCCTCAAGTCTTCAGTGTCACACGATCCTTCAGAAATAATTCAAATGTGATGATTTTCTACTAAAGAAACCTTTTTTGGTTTATCAATGTTGAGAACTGCTTAACATTTGTGTGTGCAAGTGTGTGTGTGAAAAAAAAATACAAAACAAAAAAAAAAAACACTGTTTTCATGATTCTTTAATGAATATAAAGTTAAAAGAACAGTGTTTATTTGATTTGTAATAGATTTTTTATTGCATCCTTGCTGAATAAAATTATACATTTATAAAAAAAAAAAAAAAAAAAAAAAAAAAACTAATTTGATGTCAAATAAAAATGGAAAATGCTTAAACAAATAACTTTTAGTCCCTAGTGCAAGTTCAAACTTGCCTTGTTGAAATCACAGTAAATGACTGAACTTTTTAGCGTCACATAGAAGCAGCATAAATAAACAACTCAAATGCATACATGCACATACACAGGACCTGGTATACAGTATGTATGACTTTCACACTGCAAAAACACAAACACACAAATATGCACTTAAGCATTTACTCAGAACTAATTAAGAACATGGCTTCTATCCAGCCTGAACACACACAGACACACACACTCCCAGCAGTCCATTAAAAAACAGTACCATAGTAATATGCCATAAGACCTGAAACAATGTGTGCAGGCATGCCGAAATATATAACCGCCACAACGCATCTGTCCGTCACTCTCACAACTCTCCCAGAGTCTGACTGAATCAAAGTGCAGTGAGATCACGAGATACATCATCTTAAATATTTTCCCATGCACTGAGATTCCTGCGAGCAGATCTGTTCACTTGCGAATCCAGAAAGGCTGATGGATGAATCTCTATGGTGATGATCAGCCATGGGAGGAGATGAATGCAAGGAATTAGAGCCTTCAGTTAAGTAAAAATAAAACAGCATGGGGCTGGAAGTGGATCATAAACAATATGAAAACAATTTGTAAAGCGATGGATTACAGGTTTAGCTTCTCTGTGACCTTTCAAAGAGCTGAACGTGCCATGGCACCAAAAACACAGCTGATATAGAATATAAGCTCGGGTTTTAGAATAACATTTGTGAATTTGGTAACACTTTCTATGGAGCCATGCATAATTCATTATATGCCTGACAATCTACCTTAAATCTACCTGTTGTATACTCTTAAACATTAAACCACATTAAACAACAGCATTTCAAATACAGTACATGCTAATGCTTTTGAAAGTCTTTCTTGTTTTAAACTGTAAGATTAAGTTAAAATAAATAATTGCAAGCATATACAGTATATGCCATACAGTATGTGCTATAGTGCACTTTACCCTTTAATGTTGTAATCAAACAGTATACCTGTATCTTGTAATAATATATTGTGATGACACAATACTGTAAAATTTTCAAAACTAGAACTAATGTGTTAAAGTTTAAGCATTAAGTTTAAAGCTTTATCTCTACGCAAATGAAATGCTTTATAAGAACCGCTTTGTGCTTTCATTTCAGTCAGCTGCACACAATAATCAACAAATAATTAAAAAATGTCATTCTATTTAATCAGTCAAAATCCTCTTTAAATCGTAAAACATTCAGTCCACAATTATCATCCTTCTGGAGTGACCAGATAAAATAAAGTCCTTTTCTGTTTCACAGAAGGATGAAAGTTATTTGAGGTTGGAAAGACGCATTAGGGGAAGTAAATGATTCCAGGATTGTTACTTTTGAGTGAACTTGAAAGCATGAAAAGCAGGGGAATATGGGAGTGACAAGCAGCAGGCAGGGATGCTGACACAACTGGAGTCCTAACTTTGTCAGCGCCTCAGCAGAGGAAATGCGCACACCTTAGGTTTACTGTCCCCCTATTCTTCTGTCAATCCCAGAGGAGAGAGAAGGAGAGAGGGAGAGATGAAAAAAGAAAACTGAACAAAACCAGCTAAACAAAAAACAAAAATACCAAGTGTGAGTGCGATGGCAGGCTGGCAGCAGGAGGAAACGTTGAATAGGAAGAGCCATGAGGTGCGTGTGAGAGTGAGAGGGCTGTCGGCTTCCCACACAGTGCCCTGCAGCACAGTAACCCTGCTGAGACAGTCCAAGGGAAGCACTTCATTCCCCTGACGGAGAGGGTCAAGGCTGGGCAGAGAGGAGGGGGTGATCAGATGAAGATGGTGTTTTCAGACAGGTACCAAAGGAGGTTAAACAGATCTGCTTGAGAGAGAAAAGTGACTCAATGGGTCTTGTGGAAGGAATGAAGATTAGAGGGGGAATGTGGGCCGTAGAAAGGAGATGGAGGATGAAACTGAGAGGATGAGGATGATATGGTGCTGGATTTTAGCAGAGGTTATTTTTTGGAGCAGAAGGTGGGATTTGAGGTTTTGGGAGAGGGTAAAGGATGATGAAAAGTGTGTTTTTACATGTGAAGATTTTTATTTATATCTGGTTGGATGGTGGCAGGAAAACTGAAGGTTAGTGTGCCGGAGCAATTGTGATCGTTGATGTGTGTGTGATGTGTTTAATGGCTCATTGTGTGGCTGCATTATTGCATTTCCTCTTGAAGTCAAAATGCCTGTCGTGTGTCCAAAAGGGAAAACGGGTGATGTCAATAAAGCATCCCGAATGGGTGCTTACTTGGGAAGCGTCACTGTTACTGCTCGTATTTATGGTTTGTGATTGCTCACAATTTATTCAGAAAATGTCAAAATCTGGTTCAGTTTGGGTTAAGACCATACTACTGTAGTAAGTAAAAAAAAAAAATATTATGAAAGAGACCCACAATTTTCATGCTCCAAAAAGGACATAAAGGTTGGTGCTTTATTGTTAAATAAAACAAATGAAAGTAATTTTCAGTAATTGAAATGAAATATAAACATTAAATGGAAACTTACAAAAGTTACAAGTATATATATATATATATATATATATATATATATATATATATATATATAGATTGAAAAATAAAGCAACGGCACATAACAAAAGTACTAAAATTTAATATGAAAATTGAAATCAAAATATTACTGAATAGTATCACAGTACGTGACACTAAAATAACACTGATACAGCTAAACTGAAACGAAGACTTACTAGGGGTCCCCTGAAGTAACAATAACTTTGTGATAAATAGTGAAATTTATGATTTTATTCACTTTAATTGACATTTATTCACAAAACATGCCAATACACCTCAAATGACACATTGTTGTGCAAGAACCAATGACTTTTGACAATAGTTGACATATGAGGTAATTAAGGAGGATTATTGTGTATGGTTGTAAAACGGGCAATTACTGTAATTTTGTATAGATTTATATCATCAAGTAATGACATATTCAGTACAGTTCAAAAGTTTGCGGTTATTACCATTTTTTTTTTTTTTTTTTTTTTTCAGAAAAAAATCTCCCATAAAAATACAGCGAAACAGTAATATTGTGAAATATTACTTTCTACTTTGGTATATTTTAAAATGCAATTTATTCCTGCGAATCAAAGCTGATTTTTCAGCATCATTACTCCAGTCTTCTGTGTCAAATGATACTTCTGAAATCATTCTGATATAATGATTTGCTGCTCAAGAAACATTTCCTGTTGTTATTATTAATGTTTAAAAACAGTTTTGCTGCTTAATATTTCTGTGGAAAACATGATACTTTTTTTTTCAGTTGTACAAGTCAGTTTTAAATACGTCCTTTCTCAAAAAAGAGGAGTGTAAGCCATAAAGCCAGTGTTAACTAGGGCTGTCCAGAAAGCAAACACAGCTAATATGTTTGTTTATAGGCTCTGTGTCCTGCAGAATCAACTTGACTTTTTGTTGTGCTGTGTTTCAGGATAAAAACGGAGCAGAATTGTAATATGGGGCCTGCAGATCACTGCTTTTCCCAGCACATCAATAGCAGGCCTGGAGCTGTTCCTGCAGTCCTACAGACACTGGTTTATGTGTTCTGATACATGTGTTAAAAATCAAAAACATGCACTTTCCTTTCAGATGGAGAGGACCCTTGACAGAGAAGAGGAGAATGCTTCTTTGTCTCTAATAAGATCTTGGATGATGTTCAGTCCCCTTCTCCCTGACTTTTCATGTAACTCATCATTCGCCTTGACCGGGCTCACATGTTTTACGGCATCTCCCTGCCTGAGAGTGAAAAACACCATGAAAAATTGAATACGGCATCGACTGGAGTTTGTTATCATATTGAGGATGGCCAAGGAAAGAGATATTTGTTACAAAGGTAATACGAGAACACGGTTCAGCTACAACTGCACACAAAAAAAGACAACTACGTGGTGGAGAAGGAGCACAGCAGTGAGCTACATAAACTAAATTAGCTCTCATTTAGGTCAAGCAGATACACCTCACATTCTGCTTTTGCATTTGCAGGGCTATCTTACATCATTCGGCCTTAATAAACACATACCAGGGTGCTTATAGTAACGCTACAACACATACAAAGGGTTTCCAAGCCCTGGGTTTCTTTCCTCAAACTGTGTGGAATTATACATAGGATTTTTGACTGCACAGGACAGGTCGCACTCACTCGATGTCAAATTTCCTCTGTGATTGTAAAGAGGTTGTAGGTTTGGGACTAGAAGTGGTCAACATCTGATTTCAATTTGAAAGTGCTTATTGACAGAGTGATCTGTTTAAACTCAGCACACGTGATATTGCCTGTATGAGATGTCACAGCTCTTTCGCTCTTTTTCCCACTCGGCCCTGTTCCCCTGTGCACTTTAAGCAGAGCTAAACACATGCACACACATTAAACTATTGAAATAAATAGGGATTACTGGGAGAAGCTGTTAAATACAGTTAATTATTTGGAAATGGAAATACAAAACATTTGCTATATTATTTGTATATATGCCATATTAATGTTGCTATATAACTGTCTTTAACTATATTTGGTAGATAACATTCACTTTTTAGGAGTAAAGTGGGAGAAAAATACATTAAAGTTATGAGATATTTTGATACTAAAATAAATAAAAATGAGATATTCACATATGCATTCTTATAACAAAACCATATAAATGTCATATTTAGATTTTTATGCATATTCCCATATCAGTAAACTTATGCCAACTATAGGATGCATCTCAATAAATTAGAATGTTGTGGAAAAGTTCATTTATTTCAGGAATTCAACTCAAATCATGAACCGTTGTATTAAATAAATTCAGTGCACACAGACTGAAGTAGTTTAAGTCTTTGGTTCTTTTAATTGTGATGAATTTGGCTCACATTTTACAAAAACACACCAATTCACAATCTCAATTATCAGCTAATCAACTCAAAACACCTGCAAAGGTTTCCTGAGCCTTCAAAATGGAAAAGCTGCCAAACATTATATATATTTTTCTTCTTCTTCTAATGTTAGAAAATGTAGTTCAGAAAATTACATTTAAAAAAAAGTTGACAATTAAGAGGAAAATACCAAAAATGTTAATACATATTTTAAGAAAATTTAAGAAAGTCCTAAAAAGAGTCAACATTCGTAATGAAAGGTTATGAAACAGTGTTAAGAACATTTTTTTTCTATGTAATATAATGTATAATTTCTTATTTAAGATCAGTTTGACCCCATGTCTCATAATGACAGATTAATGGTCAGCAGCAGCCTCACACTGATAAGCCAAGTGAAATAAACACACACCTTAATCAGTCAGCACATTTTTAAACCACACAAAAAGTCCAAAGTAAGAATGGCCCGCCTGTATGCCTCTAAATAGGGAATGTATGGCAGGAACAGGGCATGCAGCGAGCCGGTCGGTCTGCCTTAACTCAGTCCAGTTATAAGCAGAGATGACCTCAGCAGGGTGATGAAGGCCGGGTTTCCTGCCTGAGTGACTGAGGCCTGAGCTGCCCATTTCAGGGACCCCCCCCCCCCCCCCCAAACCGAATGCTGAGGTGGGGTTTCCTCAGCTGGAGAAGATGCCACACTGTCACCTTCACTCATATAGGGAGGCTTAAACCCCTGTTTGTGCACATACCATGGGTTCAACAGAGCATTATGGGACATTAACTCTCAGAAGTCTGATTCGGCGTGTCACTATTGTTGTCATTGTCACTTGAAATGCTAAAGTCCATATCGATCTGGTTTGAAAATGAACAAATGCTGCACAATACTTCGAACGATGTGTGAATATAATATATTCTTTCACTGACGAATAAATTATCTCTGATTATGTCTCTAAGTCGCATAAGATACTCTTACAATGGCAAAAAATCAATCATTCATTGCATTAAACAACAAAACACCAAAAATGTCAACAGCAAAATAAAATTCTTAATAAATTAATTTATATTAAAAATGTAGCTCCATTGTGCCCACACTATGTGTGTCAATCTTAGAAAGTGCCTAATATTTTTGCCAAGTTGTATTCATAATTTTACAAAAATAATTGGGCTGCATTGCATACTTGAAAGGCCAACTGCTCTTTATCAAATAAAGGTCAAAATGACCTTAAGACAAATTAAAGGTTAAAATAAATGTCACTTAATTTGACATGTCATGAATTTTTATTTGTCGTTTTGGTGGTCAAATACTTTAGCACCTTTGTTACAATGACGCCCTCTTCTGACAAAATCCAATGTCTGTTAAACATAAACCTGTTCACATAACACAGAGTAGGTCAAAATCATACTGTCCTCGTTTTGCAAAGATCCAGAGTGAACACATAAATTTTTCATAATAATTTATCTGATGTCCAGGAATACTTAATGTGCTGAATGTTTTAAAGTCAGTAAATAATAACAAATGACTTCTGCAGAACACACAAGAAGATTTTTTTTGAAAATTGTTGTTAATCAAAACCAACATATTTGTCACGTATGGACAACAATGAGGAAGAGTAAATAATGTTCATTTCTGGTTGAACTATTCTTTTAATTAGGATGATACACTCATAATTAGGATTATACTATCATTGTAGTGCTCTATATCTATCTATCTATCTATCTTACTCTTTACAGGTGCAGAAATTAAAACTCCTAAGATGAAAAATGACCAAGGAACAAAAGTCACTGTTTCACTCAAAAATTATCCATTTACACAGATTACGTTTACAAAAAGTGAACTGTACACTTTAGGTTTAGCCAATCATTGTCATAATAAATTTAAATTACCAATGTTAAATTACCGTGTTAATTTAAAAGGGCAGACTCTTAAATTATACATGTAAACATGTTTTAACTTGTAAAGGCCAATATAAAAGTTCAATGTTGTTCAACTAAGGTTTTTTTTATTTTATTTTTTTTTTATTATTATTTTTTTACGAAAATTATCTAAATAAAAATGTCCTAACTCTTAACATTCTCAACATTTTGTGTTTGACTGCTTTAGTCCTGCGGTTATTTATATTAACTCCACTCCCCATAACACCCTACTTCAATATGGAATCAATGAGAAGTCTAATTAATTTCTAAGAATCGGTTCTTTCAACCAACACACTTTCAAAGAACCACTTCTAAGAAACAATTTTTTTTTTTTTTACTTCACAATGTAAATTTGTCATCAAGTGATCGATGACATCTCGGCATGGGCTATAAACCAGGGGTCATCAAATGGCGCTTTTCCACTGCATGGTACGACTCGGCTTGGTATGAAGGTATGGCACAGCTCGACTTGACTAGGCTTGGTTTGCGTTTCCACTGCAGTTTAGTACTGCTTTAGAGTGGGCAGGTTTATTTACATGTTGTTATTGTTTCGCCGCCTATACTGCCACTGTCATGAGAAATCGAGTTCTCTTTCAAGCATACGTTTTGGTGTCTCACTATGGGATACGGCCCTTCTGCGTATTCCTCAGAAGCCCAATTCCATTACGACATTCAAAAACCTCTTCTAGCTTCACACCAGAAGCCTACCCAAATCTGATATCAACTAGTTGCTGGCATGTCATTCTGGTATTGTGCTTATAGTTGATCTGTTGGCCACTACGCTGCTTTTGTCTACCCCTCAAATCGGCATTCCAGCTCATTGTTAGGGTCATTCAGTACCGCAACTATGGCTGCTACAATGCAGACAACTGTAGCTAGCAAGGGAGATCCGCGGCTTTGCTCATTTGCTCTGCATGTCTTGGTCTGAAAATTGCTTAAATGGCAGTCGATAGTCCCGGATCCTGTGACCACTGCACACGTTTCAACATGAAGAGCCTCCGTCGCAGGTTAGCACGCCAAGTTAGCTTGTCTGGCCATGATCCCCAGGTACCCATTTCTGTAGAGCTACCCACAACAGCAATACAATCGTGGGGTGAACAAATGGATGTGTGCGCCCCTCTGGCCGAGAGCTAAACGGGCTGCAAGACAACTCCTTCCAATCTTTCCAGAGCTTCTGGAAGAGGTTTCTATCACGCAGAAGGACAACCCATTTACTGGTCTGTGCAAATGGGGGTCTGTGCTCACCGTGGAGGGCATGGAGAAGGAGGGCCTTTCTTCGCATGCCCACCATGGAGCCTTTATTTGCCGCACATCTGCATCCAAAGTGCATGACGGCTGCAAACCCAACATTGCCATCAAAAGCGGACAGCTTCCAGTCAAGCATGATGGAGCACGCTTACAAAGCAGTCACTCTATCAGTCCGGGCCATGAACGGCATCTCTCTGCTCATGGCATACCAGGTGGAACTACCAGAAGAGGTGTCTGTCACGCCAAGTCAGACACAGTGGGAAGAAATGGGTGTTGTCACAGATCTCTCACTCTGTCTTCAGAGATGTGCCGTTCAGGCTGCGGGGAAGGCCATGACCACAATGGTCTTTCAGGAGAGAGGACACTGGTTTAATTTGGCGAATCTCACAAAGAAAAAGGAAGCCATCTTAAATGCACCGGTAATCGCAGAAGGCATTTTTGGCTCAGCGCTGACATGGATGCAGATAAGATGAGAGGAAATGAAAAGGGATGACAAAAGCACCCCCCCCCCCTGTTCGCTAATCCCCGACCCTCAGATGTTCAGCAGAGAATGAGTTCAGATGTTTACAGATGTTCTGTGGGGAAACCAGAGGCAAGTTGGTCCAGGGGATGCAGAGCAGTGAAGAGAATGAGAGACGATGCAGTGGTGTACACCCACCAACTAGTCACAAGCACTTCATGCTCAAAGTTCAATAAAGTTTTAATTGTTTCCCCCACAAATGTTGCAAAACACTTGATCAAAACACAACGTAACAACCACATTGTGGAGTCATCGATCCGCGTAAGGTGGGGACCCACGTAAACTCGGTCCAAGCGCTAAGTGTTCTCGCATGCGCAGTACAGACCACAGACCCGTTTTCGACTCGGCCATACGATGGATAATGCGTCGCAGGACAATGCTCAATGCCCTCTGTTCTTCTCTCTGAAGGTTCAGAGCGCACCTCTGGAAATAGATCCACTGGCACACGAGTGGCCTCGTGTAGATATCTCCAGCCCTTCACAGAGTGAGGGAGGAGAGACTGAAAAGGATACTGGTAGCTCCATGGTGGCCAGGAAAATTCTGGCTGGCAGAGATCATACAGTTGCAATCAAAATGACTCAACCCCTAATAGACTGCAGTACTTTACAAATACAAGGTTTTCTGAAGATCCAGGATAAAATAAAAATTGCATCTATAACTGTTCACTGGCATATTAAAACTGGTATTGTCAATATATAATGTAATATTTTGAGTTATAAGATTTTTTGCAAGGTTCTATAAACTGGATGTTACAGCTCAAATGTTTGCACATGCCATTTTGAGTGTTGGATTTTAAGTTTTAACCAGCCCAATAATAGTTTCTTTGGTTGGCAGCAGACTTTGAGACAGGCTATCTGGCAATACGGGAGTTAGGATATCCCATAGCGAGACACCGAAACGTATGCTTGAAAGAGAAGTTACTTGCATAACCCCGGTTCTATGACAGCATTAAGTGAGGTGTCTCACCAGAACACCCTCCTTGCTGTTCGAAGCAAGGAAGAGGCGTAATGATGTTACTGTCATGAGTCCGGACTCGGTGGTCCTCCCTCTCACCAACAGAGGGCACCACTTCCATTCTCCCGGACTCATCACCTTCACCCACTCACACATTCATTTACACACCTGGTTCACTCTGTACACCGGTGCACATACTCACTTACACAGCTGTTCCCATTTTGCTCACGAGTATATAGTTTCGTCTCACACACCACTCTTTCTGGTTGCATTAATTGTCATTTGTATATGCTGTGGTTCTTGATTCTCGTGTTTTGGCTTGTCACGTCATTTGTTTCTGTTTTGTTTTTGCCGTGTTGGCCTTTTTGTTCTCGTGTGTAATAAAGTGTTATTTTCCTGCATTTGGACCCAGACCCTGCTTCTTCCAAGGCGCCGTCTCTACCGCGCCGTGACAGCTATGACATTAATTTTATACAGAAAGGAGGGAGACACTACCTGACAACAACATCATGTCTGCCATCCAATTGGGGCTGGCGTAATGTAATTGGGGTTCTGAGAAATTAGCGGAAACGTTGTATCCCATTATCAATATTTAAAACAGATGAGTACTTTTTTTCCAGCATTCTTTGATGAATAGAAGGATCCAAAGATCAACATCATCATCATCATCATCATTTCTCATATGGCTTCAATCAGCACTCTCCATTGTATTCGGTCCCTGGCAGCATGTTGGGCCTCTCCCCATGACAGGTTCATCTGTTCCAGCTCTTGTGTCACAGTTCTGCGTCAGGTGGTTTTGGGTCTCCCTGGTTTTCTTTTACCAGGTGGTGTCCATCTGGTTTTCTTTTACCAGGTGGTGTCCATCTTAGGGCAACTTTTGTGATGCTGTCCTGCTCCATCCTTAACACATGTCCTAGCCATCTCAAGCGTCTCCGTGTAATCGCCTTGGTGATACTCCAGCTTTCCGTTTTCTTGTACAATTCATTGTTGGAGAAATTATTAGGCAAAAAAATCTGGCATATTCATCTGAGGCATCCATTATGGAACACTTCCATTCTCTTCATGTCAGTTTTGATAACTGGCCAGCTCTCTGAACCGTACAGCAGAACAGACTTTACATTACAGTTATATAGGATCATCTTCGTTTTAAGGCTGTATTGTTTTGATCTCCATATAGAACGGAGTTGTGAGAAGGCACCCTGAGCCTTTCCCAGCCTTGCTTTAATATCTTTAGATGCCCCACCATCCTTACTGATGAGACTGTCCAGACAGGTGAAATTTTCCACAAACTCAAGTGGTTCCTCATTAACAAGGATGGGTGTTGTGGGAATGGAGTTGACACACATCACTTGTGTTTTGGAGGTGTTAATACTGAGCCCAACTTGTCTGGCAAAGTTGTTCAGCCTATCAGTTTTAGCCTGCATGTTGTACTGGTTGGTTGATAGGAGAGCAAGATCATCAGTGAAGTGAAGATCTTCCAGCTGGGAGAGTAGAGTCCACTGGATGCCTCCGGGTCTGTCTGCTATGGTGTTGGTTGTGATCCAGTCTATGGCGACCAGGAAGAGGATAGGGGAGATGATGCACCCTTGTCTCACTCCGGACTGCACAGGAAACCACTCAGAGAGGTGATTTCCCATAATGACACTACACTTAAAATGTTCATAGAATGTTTTTATGATTGAGATGATCTTTGATGGTATTCCATAGGATTGCAGTATCTTCCAGAGGGTGTGTCGATGGACACTGTCGAAGGCCTTCATGAAGTCCACGAAGTTGATGTAGAGGGGTGAATTCCATTCCAAGCACTGCTCTATGATGTTAGGCAAAGCACATATCTGGTCCATACATCCTCTTCCCTTCCTGAAGCCTGCTTGCTCCTGTCTAATTCTGGTGTCAATGGCTGTCTCCATGCGATTAAGAAAGACTCTGCAGAACACCTTGCTTGGGATAGACAGAAGAGTAATTCCACGCCAGTTGTCACAGTTCTAAATGTTGCCTTTCTTGGGGATTTTGACAATGAGGCCTTTGGACCAATTTTCAGGGATGGTGTTACTGTTCCAGATGTTTTGGAATAGGTCCGTCAGCACTCTTGTTGATGTTAGAATGTCAACCTTAAGCATCTCGGCATGAATAGCATCTATGCCACATGCCATGCCACTTTTCAGGGTTTGAATGGCAGCTTTAACTTCAGCAGAGTCAAGGGGGTTAGTGTTGATTTCCAGGATATCCTCTGTTGTTGTGATGTTGGCTGGTTGTTCGGGCTCAGGGAGGTTGAGTACTTCCTGGAAGTGTTGAACCCATATGGCTGCTTGTTCACTCTCTGATGTACAGATGTTGCCATTCTTGTCCATAACATGGGTAGTTTGGTTTGTGCATCTGCCGCAGAGTCGCATTGTGATTTTGTACACTGTGTCCAGGTTTCCATAGGCTGCAGCTTTCTCAGCTTCACTTGTCAGGTGTTCAACAAAGACCCTTTTGTCTTTTCTAGCACTCCTCTTCACCTCTCTGTCCTTGTTTTTATATGACATCTTGGTTTTCTCGAGCAGTCGTTTGGACTTGGTGTTCAGCATCTTTGCCTTCAGCTCTTGCCTCTTTTCGATTTTCAGCCAAGTGTTAGCGGATATCCATTCTTTGGCCCCTTTCTGTTTGAAGCACATGACTTTTTGTGCTGTTTCAGAATATATGATTTTGATAGCATTCCATTTGCTGGGTTCTTCTTCTATTTCACAGGAAGCCTCTAGTGTGCTGAAGCGGTTTCTGAGTTCCAACACAAACTCCTTGATTTTCTTTGAATGTTGGAGTTTTGCAATGTCCAGTTTCTTCTGCCGGTGGCCTTGTGGGATTAACTTCTTCAACTTGAGTTTAATGGTGGCAGCAATTAGGCAGTGGTCGCTATAGGCATCTGCACCTCGGTAGGCTCTAACATCTTGCAGTGACCTGCACCATTTACCGTTAATGATGATGTGGTCGATTTGGTTGATGGTCCTACCATCAGGTGACTGCCATGTGCGCATGTGTTTTTTGGGGGAAGATGGTGCCGCCGATGACCAGGTTGTTACTCATGCAGAAATCAACAAGGCATTCACCATTGTTGTTTCTGTCGCCACATCCATGTCTGCCCATTGCTCTCTCATTGTTGAAGTTGTTGGTTCCCACTTTGGCATTCATGTCCCCAGTTAGGAGAAGAACGTCGTGTTGGGGTACTTTGGAAACCGCCATTTGCAGTTGTTCATACCAATCTTTTTTAGACCTCCTCTTCAGCCTCGTTGGTTGGTGCATAGCACTGTAATATGTTGAGTTTACAGAACTTTGAGTTGAGGCGTATTTGGATCAGTCTTAATGATGCAATGATGCAATGATGCAGTCACTAATGATGCAAAAAATTCAGCTTTGAAATCTTTGAAAATTACATTTTGAAATATATTCGAATAGAAACGTTCTTTTAAAATAGGCAAGTAAAAATATTTCAAAATTGTACTGTTTTGCTGTACTTTGGATCAAATAAATGCAGGCTTGGTTAACAGAAGAAACTTCTTTAAAAACATTAACAAGTTACTGTTCAAAAACTGTTGACTGGTAGGCAACTTAAATTTTTCTCTAATTTCTAGATTTTAATTGGCTTAGAAATCTATAACTGCTGGAAAATAACAAAATAATGATGATTTGTTTACATACTACAAACACTTTTTATCGCATAATAAGGCAGAATAGTTTCTATACTGTCATAAATACTGTGTAAATTAGCACTGCATTGTTCATATACTTTATTTATAACCTGCATGAGATGACTATATATGAACCATATATTGTCGCAATTGTATGTTTAATGTCTTCATGTTTCCAAAAGTTTCTGTTTTTCTGTCAAAACAACTGTTTTCATATAGCTATAGCTGGACGCTTTTGTCCATATTAGGAATTTTCTGTTATGACTTTCTGCGCTTGAGCGCCTCTGGGTTTGTGTATGAATTAAACACACAATGCATGTGTGTTTAGCACTCCGTGATGTTCATCTCGCCTTCTGGGTCCGAATAAAATATAAGGTCATGCACAGACTATCCTGTCTCTATGAGTTTAAATCTATATTTATTCACACCAGCTCTTGAAAACCTCTATGTGAACACACTTGACCAAAAAAGTGGGGGGGTGGGGGGCTGAATTTCCGTGATATTAAAAGTGGGGGAACACGTCCCCCGCATAATCTACACAGTTTGGTAATGTTTTACAAATGAGGTCTCATTTGTTGTACATGGAATGATAATTTTCTATTTAAAAAAAAAAAACCTTTCGCCCCATAACACACTCCAATACTGTCAGCTCACTGGGAATGAATCCTGTCTGAAAAAGATGCGGTGCTTGGTTTCCTGTAAGTTGACTCGAGAACATCTCGGTTATGTATGTAACCATGGTTCCCTGAATAGGGAACAAGATGCTGCGGTGACGTCACCTGCTATGGGAACACCTTCGGTGTGACCTATACCATCCCGCCCGCCAATCCTATTGGCCAAATAGCGCTTGGCACCGCCCTACGCATGCGTACGCATCGTATACCTGGGTGCCTCGCGCCATTTGGCTCAGATTTCATGACTGAAGAAGAAGAATGCTATCAAGGTGTGGCACGGCCAGGACCGCAGCATCTCGTTCCCTATTCAGGGAACAATGGTTACATACGTAACCGAGATGTTCCCTTTCTTAGGTCACTTCGATGCTGCGGTGACGTCACCTGCTATGGGAACGCCTGACGTACCTGATAGCTTGGACCCGAGGAAGCATCTGCTCAAGCGGAGAGAACCCGGGAGCCAGGAGCCATCCTCACATTCAGAATGTAGGACTTGATAAAAGTACTAGGTGCGGACCATCCTGCCGCAGCACAGATATCATCCATAAAAGATCCACTAAGAAAAGCTTGGGAAGAAGCCACAGCTCTAGTGGAATGAGCTTTAACTCCTAAGGGTGAAGCGAGTCTGCGCGCCTCATAGGCTAAAGATATTGCCTCCACCAGCCAATGGGACATGCGCTGTTTGTAACCGCATGGCCTTACTCCTATGTCCAAACAGACAAACAGCTGGTCAGACTCACGCCATGGGGCTGTACGATACATCCCTAAGGGGCAAAGACTTAGATCTTCTGACCCCGCCTCAGCAGGGGATAAAGCCTCCAGGACCATTTGCTGAAAGTGAAAGGGATTAGATGTGACCTAGGAACATAATTAGGCCTCGGTCGCAACAACACCTACACAGATCCCGGTGCAAATTCCATGCACGAGGGTGTGATAGAGAGAGCCTGTAAATCCCCAACTCTCTTGAGGGAGGATAAAGCCATAAGAAGAAGTGTCTTCAGAGTCAGGATTTTATCCGGTACAGTTTCCAAGGGCTCAACAGATGCCCTGATAACCCTGCAACACAATGGATAAATCCCATGAAGGACTTGCACGGGGCGGAAAGGCCTCAGCCGTCACGCACCTTGTATGAAACGAGAAACCAGTGGATTACAGCCGACTGAGGTACCGTCTATATATTTGTGGTAAGCTGAATAGCTGCCACGTAAACCTTAGAGTGACTGGCATCTCTCTATTTGAAAAATGATCCTGAAGGAACTCCAGCACTGAAGCCACTGGGCAGTAAACTGGATCCACATTACGATTTTCACACCAGGTCGTAAACAGTCTTCACTTGAAAGCATATAAACGTCTGGTAGAAGCTGCTCTAGAATTCAGTATAGTCTCGGTAGTTTCAACAGAAAGACCGGGACATACTAACTCACTCTGCTCAGAGACCACGCCCACAGTTTCCACAGATCTGGCCTCAGGTGCCAAATCAGTCCCTGTGCTTGTGATAATAAATCCTGTCTGAGGGGAAACTCCATGGAGAGCCCGCTAACAGACTGGTCAGGTCCGCAAACCACGGCTGCGTGTGCCATCACGGAGCCACCAGCAGCAGCTGTTCCACTCTGTCCAACCTTATTAGGATAATACAGCTGGGATCAAATGAATTGGGGAAAAACATACAGACTGGTCCTGGGCCAACTGTGAGCTAACGCAGCAAAGCCCAGGGGTGATGGGGAGAAGCATAGTGGGCAATGCATAGGCCATAAGAGATTCACTGTTTGGGGGTGTAATCTCCTTTCCCCTTGTTCCAGAGCCTGTCTGGATAGCATATCCACTCCGAAGTTCAAACGTCCGGGGACATGAACAGCTCGAATTGACAGAAATTTGTTCTGAGACCAAAGAAGAACATGTCTCGCCAGCCTGCACAGGGGACGAGAGTGTAATCCTTCCTGATGATTCAGGTATGACACAACCGCTGTGTTGTCTGATCTGAGTAGCACAAGACGGCCGATCAGCAGATTCGTGAAATACTGGAGAGCCAGAAAAACTGCCAGTAATTCCAACTTGTTCATATGCCAACTGCATTGTGCCGCTGTCCACACTCCGTGGGCTGGTCGCCCTTGACAAACAGCTCCCCAACCGGTCAAAGACGCATCCGTCGTGACGGTCTTTGGAAAGCACAAATCCCCAGCTGAACCCCTGTAGGAGAAATTCGGTTGGCATCCATAGTTTTAACGACATCACACAACTCAGTTTCACCGAAATCGTACGATGCGGAAGACAACGGGGTGAAATATTTAGTCTTTTCACCCATTTTTCCACTGAAAAGGGCGCATGTGAAGTAACCCCAGACAAATTACGGGGAATGCCGCTGCCATTAGACCTAAAAGTCTGAGGCACAATCTCGCTGTCACTGTGCAACCCGCTTTGAAGCACCGCATGCATGACGCAATCGACTGAGCACGCGGGAGAGAAAGCTTTGAGGTCATCGCGCGAGAGTCCAATTCTATTCCCAGAAAGGTTATCCATTGAGAGGAGATTAAAACACTTCTCTGAAAATTTGTGTGTAAGCCCAGGCTCTTTAAGTGATTCAGCACAAGAACCTGATGAGAGTGTGCTTGAGTCTGCGATTGCGCTTAAACCTGCCAATCGTCGAAGTGGTTCAAACACGGACGCCCTGGAGCCGCAACGGGGCCAGAGCTGCATCCATGCATTTTGAGAAGTACGGGGTCATAATCCGCCGTCTCTTTTTTTTTTTTTTTTTTTTTACAAAATAACGGCTGTAAAACCCTGCCTCCATCTGAGAGGGGTGTACGTCTTCTATAGCCCCTTTGCTCAGCAGAGTTGACATCTCCTGTCGCAACACCGCTATTTCCATCGGTTTAGCACAGTGGAAATAATTCAGTGGAAAAGAGGCGGGCCTCTTAAAAACTGAATGGTGTATCCGTGACAAATTGTGCGTAACACCCATTGAGAAATGCCGGGCAAGCGTTTCTCACGGCCTGAAACAATACTAAAATCTCAAAATTTCTGCAACGCTTTCCGCTTTCTGCAACGATGTCATACACATTAAATGCCTGTGCATGGAAAAACCTGCGGCATTCGTGCACAGGGGAAGTGTATGCATAAGAGCAATTGCGTCCCGTTGTGTATAATCTTGAAACGTGTCCACGGCAGGAATTAGGCCAACGAATTGAACATCGGGCTCTGCCGCTAACAAAAAGCGGCGGCTGTGCAAGCCGTCATAAACGGGTCGTCTGTGTAGGACCCTTGAATCGCCCCTCGAATTCTGAAAGCTGGATTGCGCTTTTTACGTTTGGTGTTAAAGCCCGATCTAATGCTGCTCGAAGCGCTGTTTGCTTCGAGACAGTCAATGTTAGAGCGTAGGGACGGCAGTGAGAGTGTTAGATGTGCATTAGCGGTCCAACAGCACTCTATAGTGGAGGGCACAGTGCCTGGCAAACATGAAGGAAAGCGCATGCGTAAAACTCACTGCGTTTCGTTGTGTTAAATCCTGAAGCGTATCCACGGCAGGATTTAATCCAACAAGATAAAAATCGGCCCACGCCGCTAGCAAGAACGTGGCAGCTGTGTGAGCCGTCATAAACTGGCCATCTTTGCCAGCCTTTTGTGCCGCACCTCAAACTCTGAAGGCTGGATTGTGCGGAGTGTCTGAGCGGGGGCGCTCAAATGATAGCTCAATCCAATGATGCTCGAGGTGGCTTTGATGCGAGACAGTCAATGTTAGAGCATGGGGGTTAAGAACGAGAGGCTTCTCGTTAAGAATGGCCATAAAGAACCGTTCGGCTAGAGAGGTAGTCAAACGGCATCGCTGTATAATAGCAGCCATGCCGTTCGTGATATGCGCTGATTAAGGCTGCTTCCAGGACCTCGAAACCTCTTGGTGGAGGTCCGTGAGAAGGGTAGTTTATCCACCGTGCAGATAGCCACATAAATAGCACACTGAGGAAGGGGAGGCGCGTTTCTCCTGTCCGCTCGGAGGGAGAGAACCACGTATGCCGGCCAGAGCCTACTCTGAGTTCGAAGCTGCGGTTAGACAAACATAGTAGAAACTGCTCTGATTAACGCGCTCGAGTGGGGAAGAGCGAGCAAGTGGAAAAACTCCATTACATAACTGTATTCATAGTCGTCAAGGCGCACATATCACCCCTAACCAACACCTCGTGCGGGGCCTCGGCGACCGCAGAAGCGAACGGTGGGGGTTAGACGCGAGGCTACTTAAGAAATAGACTCCAGAGCACGGATACTTTTTTTATTTTACCGTAGCCGTAGGCTATCACAGAGAGAACATGTAGAGAGGCTGCTAACGAATCTCTCATGAGTGCCTCCCTGTGATAAACCCATTATACGGCTCTTACCTTTCGTTGACTCATCGCGTCCGCGAAAGAGGAGTTAAACACTGCTCGTAGAAACCGCTGGAGAACGCGAGATGATTCTTAGGGCACAGATGATTTGCTTCCCTGAAGGAATGAAATCTGAGCGAAATGGCGCGCGGCACCCAGGTATACGATGCGTACGCATGTGTAGGGCGGTGCCAAATCGCTATTTGGCCAATGGGATTGGCGGGATGGTATAGGGCTTCAGACATTCGTCACACCGAAGGTGTTCCCATAGCAGGGGGCGTCACCGCAGCATCGAAGTGACCTATGAAAGGGAACTGCGGTTACTGCTTCAGTCTGATTTGTGAACGAATTCTTTCAGACTGATTATATGAACAGATTCATTTGATTCCTTTAAAGATTCGACTGAAAAGAACGACTCACTCGCGATTCGAACGTCGCTATAACAACATTCTAGAACAGAGAGAAAGGCAGCGGATTCCTTTCCTGCTGCTGCTAAAAGAGTCACACACAGACAGAGACAGACAGACACATTTTCCCACATTAATGGAGGCACGGTCATCGGGCGCCATCAAACAGCCCTAAACATGGTGAAGGACCAAGAAGTGGAGCGCGTCGCAAAGAAGCTGGACAAAATGGTGCATAAGAAAAACACTGTAAGTGTGACAGATTTCCTTAAAGCAGCTGAAAAACATGTAGGAGAGAGAACTGTTGATTTCTGTTTGTCTTCATTAAACAAGCACATGATCTGGTTACTGTGTGTGTGTGTGTGTGTGTGTGTGTGCGTGTGTGTGTGTGTGTGTGTGTGTGTGTGTGTGTGTGTGTGTGTGTGTGTGTGATTTATCACCCGTTTAATTCATCCTCATCCAGATAACCGCCAGGCTCTTATTGGCCAATCTTCATGCACAGTCGGCTTTTACTCTCATGTTTGGACCGTTTGTGCACTGTGATGAGCTGACAGCTGGTTGTTCTCCAGATTTCTCCAGTGTAAACAAATGCCTCATTTAGCCAACACTTCACACCAGCCAGTCCCAGTTTGTCCCCAAAACACAGCCTAGTTGTTGGAGTCTGTGTTTACTAATGCTTTTGAGAAGTTGTTGTATAACTGTCCTTCCTCTTCGTTGCATTTTTATCTTCAGGATGGTGCCATTGACCTGCTTCGGGAGCTGAAGAACATGAAGATGTCTTTGGAGACCCTACAGGTATGTGTCTGTGAGCCAAGCATGTGCCACGTTGGGTTACATAATCATGGCTTTCTCTTCCAGTCAGGGAATCTGACTTGTTTGGAATGGCGTACTGTTTGTACCATTTCTGCAGTGTCTAGAATGTAATCAGTGCTTAGTATGCAAAATCTAGGCATGCATAGAATATCTGGATGACCAAAAATTGCAGTACCCAACACACTCAAAAAAAATAACTCTTTGAATGAACATAAAAAAAAATCATGGAAAGGATTTCCACATGATAAATTTGCTTTATTTCAGCATTATGCAATTCTGTTACTTCAATTTAATGTACTTACGCTGGGTCAACTTAACTTATTAAGGTTGATTCAACTTATTTACTATGGTTGGGCAAAGCTTAATTTAATAGTGTCAGCCCAACTAATTTGCAATGTTTTGGACAATGTTTTTAATAATTAAGTTCATTTTACAAAATAAGTTTAAGTAAACTTAACAGACCTTAATAGAGTCAACAAACAACAAATGAGTTAATTGTACCTGAAAATGTTAAATAATGATGACATAAAATTTGAATAATGCCACATTAGGAATGCCACCCCCTTGCATTAGGACCATGAGCAGCTGATAAATATTATTCTTCATTCAGACCTTTCTATAAGTATAGTTTATCAATTATGTCACAAACATATTTGAAACATAAAGCAACATATCAAACCATTTGTTTCAAAACTTATTAGAACAACTTCATTGCTATAAGTTGTATTACTCATCTACCAATCTAATGGTGCTACACTTCTCCAAGAGGGTGACAGAATAACAATTACCCATAATACACTGCAGAAATCCTCAGCCAATGAGATGCAAGTCTGTGTTGGTTTCATTAATCAGTTACTATTATGCAACAATGTTATGTTGGCTGAAAAAATAATTTTTAATTAAAGCTGACAATACACACTTTTTTGTTGAATGAACTAGATTAAATCAAGTTCACATTGTTAAATAAATTTTTTTAAGTAATCATAACATGAATGGATTAAGTAAAATTGGCAAAGGTGAAAGTAAATTTTTTTGAGTGCAGCACATTTTGCATGTAATGTTAAATAACACAATGGAGTGTGCTCAGCCTTCAATGTCCAGTCTGATGAGTGAATAATTTGGATTTACCCAAATCACATCGATCCTGATAATATTTTCACACATTACTCGATCATAATGACTAAAATTACATCATTTAAACAATGCTAAGTAATACTTTTTCTAGACCTCAGATGCAGATGTTGCTTAGTTGCGTAGTTTTTTTTTTTTTTTTTTTTTTATCATGCTTCGTATTAAATGCACTGCATTTGAAGAGCTGAAAATCTGAAAATGACTTCTTTTGATGTTCTTTTATTCACTTATGATCTCCCCTCTTTTGAGCACTTTATAGCAGAAGAACGATCAGGTAGCCAAAGCATCATAAATTGGTTATTCGATACTGGATTGGATGTTGTGATAATCCAGAGGTATATCTAATGTAACAAACGTGGGCTTCCCTCCGTTTCATTAATCCATGGTGCAGTCCACACGGATTGGGATGTCAGTGAATGCAGTGCGGAAGCAGAGCTCAGATGAGGAGGTGCACTCACTGCCCAAATCGCTCATCAAGACCTGGAAGAAACTGCTGGGTACTGCATCCCTATTCACACACACACACAGAGAAAGAAAAAGCCACTTATTTGAGAGTGACTGAGAACGAGACTGAAGAATTTCCTTCTAAAAAGTGGTGGGACGAAGCTGCTGTCTGTTTGCTTTCCAAGTTTTATTGTCTTTAGGATGTTACTAGTTTACTTGGTGATAGTGAATGGAGTGTGTGTGTCCTGATGTTAATGCTGGATTCTTTAATGTAGATGGATCTGAGAGTAAATTGGAGGAGAAGACAAAAGGAGTATCTCCCCTCCAGTCCTCATCTTCTAAAGACTATCCTGGATCCAGCGACACCAGGTGTGTGGAATCTGACCATTGAAGTCACCATGAAATTACAATTCATTCTACTTATTTTCGAAATGCATATTATAGATCTTATCACGAACAATTCATCCATGCATATGTTTCATTTTAAAAATGGTGGCAGGTATAAATATCATATACAACAGTATAAAATATAATATAAAACAATGTTGATGTATTTTATTTTACTTAATATTGACTAAATTCGATATTTTAAAGTTGATGGGGGGGGGGGAAATCAATAAAAATAAACCGATTTATACTTCAGATAGAAACTTCTTGATTCTTTAATCCTATAAAAGTATATCTCAAAACATCAACAATATCAATCAAACACGAATAAGAAGTAAACAAACCCTCAGTTCTATGTATTAGATTTTTTACTACGGTATACAGATTATTTTAAGCAGTTTTAAAAAACATTGATATGATGTTACCTTTTGTTTACTAGTAACAAGGCGGAGACGCCGAAAACGCCCACCACCCCTGTCACCCCCAGATTCACCACCTTTCCACCTGCACCTGTCACGACGGACAGTCTGCGCAATAAATGCAGAGATCTGCTGGTGGCGGCCCTGCAGACTGATGGTAAGTGCTAAACCAACTGAACGGAGTCATTAACTGCACTGTAAAAGCCAAAAGTGAAACCAATAAAACCAGTTAATTTCACTTAAATTGCACTTGATATAAAAGTTAAGTGAAATTGAGGGAACTAAAATGTTAAATATGACACTGTTAGTGTTTAGATACAATATTAGTTGTTAAAATATTTTATTTCTTTAGATTGCCAGACAATAGGCGTAGACTGTGAACACCTGGCAGCACAGATTGAAGACTATATCCTTTGCATAACCAAAAGTTACATTAGCTAGTGTTATGTCGGGATGATCATTGGTTTTTTTATACACTTCATTACGTTTCCATTTGCCAATGAATGGTTTACTTACATTAGGCTTGCTGTGAAAGGAGAATATATTAACATATAAATAAAGAATGCTTCACCTTTAAAGGAAGATATAAAATAATGCAGTCGAGATTGTGCTTTCTTGACTGTACTTCATGACACGTGTCTACCAGGAGTTCAAGTCTACTGACATGAAGTACAAAACCAGACTGAGGAGTCGCATCTCCAACCTCAAGGACCAGAAAAACCCAGACTTATGCCAGGACGTCCTGTGCGGCAACATCTCTGCAGACCGCATCGCCAGCATGAACGCAGAGGTGCGTTTGGGTCGGACTTTGGTCCACAAAGGGTTAAACTGCAGCTTCTCTGTTGGATGTGAAGCATTTGTGTTAACTGTGTGTTTGGCAGGAGATGGCAAGCGCAGAGCTGAAAGAGATCAGGAAAGCGCTGATCAAGGAGTCCATTCTAGAGCATCAGCTCTCCAAAGTGTGCGGCACAGAGACTGACATGTTCATCTGTGGAAAATGCAAGGGCAAGAACTGCAATTACACTCAGGTATGCTGTTACAACACTCCCCAGTGTTTAGGACTGTTTTATAACCAGAAATGTTTATACTTGCCATCCCTAGGAAAATCGCTATCAATCTGAAGCGCGACGCAGCAGTAGGTTACAAATACAGACCTTCCAAAAATATTTGTACACTTGAGCCACTTTTTAAAAAAGAAAACTGGGTGGATCAAGTTTCTGAAGCACAAACAGCCCTGCATTTCTGTGCTAAAATTCGCAACAAATTCAAAGTCTTTGATTCGCTTGCATGTCTGAAAGGAAGTTTGCAAGTGGGCTTAAACTGCATTGAAGCGTGAAATGAGCAGGAATGCACAATCTCTCTCCGCAGGTCCAGACACGCAGCGCAGGTGAACCCATGACCACCTTCGTGCTGTGCAACGAGTGTGGAAACCGGTGGAAGGTAAGAATCTCCCTAAACACCTGAAAACTTTGAAAACTGTCAAATCCATTATGTGAACATGATACGTGTTTGTTCAATGTAGCCACAAGGTGGCAGTATTTACTCACTGTAGACAAACTTCACAGCTGTACTTTGCAATAAAAGTTTACCAGATTGACTGAGTGCGTAAATTGGCTATAAGGAAAGAATGGATTTAATGAGGTTTATATTTTATAAAAAAAATATGTTTACATTTTATGGAAATGCAAAATGGCAGACTCCCATCTTAGCATGTTGTCACCAAAAGCAAATAAAATAAAAAGTGTGACAACTAGCCCCACTGTCTACACAATACATGTGTGACCCTGAACCACAAAACCACCAGTAAGTGTCCATTTTTCAAAACAATATTTGACTGAGATACAACTATTTGAAAATCTGGAATCTGAGGACGAAAAAAATAAAAATAAAATCGAAATATTGAGAAATATCGCCTTTTGCAGTTGTCCAAATGAGTTCTTAGCAATGCATATTACTAATCAAAATTAAGTTTTGATTTATTTATGGTAGGGAATTTACAAAATATCTTAACGGAACATGATCTTTACTTAATTTCCTAATGATTGTTGGCATAAAAGAAAAAGATGATTTTGACCTATACAATGTATTTTTGGCTGCTACAAATATACCCCAGCAACTTAAGACTGGTTTTGTGCTCCAGGGTCAAATATTCAGAATATCAGGGGGGAGGGAAGTATCAACTATCTTGCAATTTTGTTTCTCAGGTATTTTCATAATGAAACAATTATTCATCATATTCCACTAGTTGTTATTTTTCATTTATAGAATAGAAAACGTATATTCATTTGTCTTCTGTTTTTTTCTCTTCATAGTTTTGTTAAAGACAAAAGTGAGCAGGATTCTTCATATGAAGAGATGACCTGAATTCATAGTGTAAGGAAATGTTTTTCAAAATTTTTTTTTCTTTTTTTTTTTATACTTTTTTTGCTAATTTTATTAATTTTCATAGCTTTGTAATTTTATAATGAGTGTCACAAAAAGCAGTTCCTGTAATTATTATTTTTTTTACTGGTGTATTACCATTGCCTTTCATGTCCTCCCAATATCTTAGACCTAGTAAGTCAGCTGGCTTGTTCTGTCTCGCTTTGCCTTTTGATATACGGTAGCACTTGTGCCTTTCTGCTGTATGAGTGCAAAGTAATTGCTGAAATAATCTGTACACATTCATTTTTTGGGGGGTGGGGGAGGTCATGTGCTTTTCATATGTACTGTATATGATGGTTATGCACTTCGCAGCTGATTTATTTAACCAAATCTTGAATGGTTGGTTGCTTTTCTAGAGTTGAGGAAGACTTAAATTAATATTTGAGCCTCAGTGTAATCTGTAGTTTGCTTCTTGTAGAGAACCAGATGAAGGAAAAAAAACAGAATGTGGCACATAATTGAAGGTTCATAGGTATTGTATGAATAATTGGACTGTTCTGTCTCAGTAAATTTGGCTAAGAATATTTGGTGGCTTAAGTGTGTGTGTTTTTGCGCGCGTGTGTGTGTGAGTAGGGAACAGGTAGAGTCAGGCGAACTTAAGCTGCTGAACATCATTTTATAAAGTGGTTTGTATGACTGTACACCATATTTGGAGCAATTCTGAAGTCATACAGTAACTTTAGGTGAGGAATAGAACTAAAATTAGTCATGACTCCTAAAATCTGTTCATCCATTCATATACATCACTGCTCAAAAGTATAAGGGTCGGTGAGATAAAAAAAAAAAAAAAAAGTCTTTGTTCACCAAGACTGCATTTATTTGTTCAAAAATATAGTAAAAACAATAATACTGTGAAATGTTCTTATTTTGTAAGTAATGATACAGAATTCTTTAGCATTGTTACAGTCTTATGTATTTTTTATATGTCTCTCTCTCTCTCTCTCTCTCTCTCTCGCTCTCTCTCTCTCTGAGTGATTAACCAGTGATTTTTGTTGTTTTGGACTGTCCTCATCTACAGTCACTATATCTTTGTGTGGTGAACAGTTCAGAACATCTTTAAAGATATTTCTGTCCCACATAAAAAAAAAAAAAAAAAAAAAAAAAAAAAAAAAAAAAAAAAAATATATATATATATATATATATATATATATATATATATATATATATATATATATATATATATATATATATATATATATATATAAATCCCCAGTAGTCAAGTGAAGGTGAATGAAGAAGGTGAGCTAATGGATTTCAAGGTAAACTATTCTATATATATATTATCCAATATCCAAACTAGTATTTGTTGCTTGGTTTTTATTGTGCTTCAGATGTTTTCCACTAGAGAGAGCAGTCGACCAATACTCAACTGAGAGTGAACAGCTGTTCAATGCCATCATTTGTCTGCTGTATGAACTGAACTCTGTATCATGATCTGATGAGGCTGATGATTGAATCAAGCGTTTGATCTCCTTGATCCTGGGGACTTGGACATGAAACTGGCCCTGCTATACTTTGGAAACTTCCCATTAACATCTTTGTATTACGAAGCTGACCTTAATCAAATCTGAGAATAGAACTGACGCTTTGTGACTTGTGTAAGGCACAGCTGGTGAAATATGTCTGGCCTTTGCCTGAGCAGTAATTTTCTACAAGCTGTCACAACATTTCTTAATTATGGCGACCGAAAATAAAAGCCGTCAGATGGTTTTGGATTGAGGAGATCAGTGAAGATGCTCATGAAAGCTCCTAAATGACACCACATTTGGGTTTAGTCCCGCCAGATCATTAAGAAATCAAAGCATTTTGAACCTGTGATGGAACATGGTGGAAATCTCCTAAACAGTTGTCTCCATTGAGCCTCCACAGAGGTCATGGGGGCTTTAGAGGGTCAGTAGACGAGCGATTTGATCTGCTGATTTCAAATGAATGGCTGGGTTAATGAAAATGCTCAGTGTTTGGAGGAGGTTTATAGGCCCTTCAAGGGAATAAACCATGGATCGAAGCCCTCAGGTGAAGGAGAAAGGATGCTACATGTACACTGTTAAATACTGTATAGATAGCTCTTTAAGATAACTAATGGCAAGTTATACATTTTACAGAGATACCATTTTTAGTTAGTTTTTTTTATTTTTTTATTTTTTTTTAATGTAGGCTACCAGAAACGAAGAGTTGTTCTAAAGCAGGGTAAAATACCCATAGGGTCAAATTGATATCATGAATCTCAATCTCCATATCCAAATGTAAACGCATTCGTTCAAGACACACAAAAAGAAACATGCAACATTTTAATAAAGTCACAGTGACTTAGAAATAGAAACAGAAAATGAAATCTGATCTGTTCAGACTGAGCTCCATTAACATAAATTTTAATTCTAATTGGATCTCAAACCACTCACAAATGTGTCTTTCCTGTTCAGACTATGAATAACGAAAAGGTTTTAATGATGTTAGAATTACAAATTATAGTTACTGTAATAATAACAATAGCTTCTGATTAGTTCAGTGCCTCAATCAAAACTCGGAAATGTTACAATAATGTTATTTGTTAATATTAACTACATTAGTTAGATGAAGTATAATACATTCTAAAGCATTTGTTAACACATTTACTAACACGTTATTAAAATCAAAAGATGTAACTCTTAACATGATTTAATGGACAAGGCTTACCATGAACTATCAATGCATGGTTTTATTTTTAATAACTTGCATTAGCATAGATTTATAAATACTGTAACAAATGTATTGCTCATTGTTAATATGCATTAGCTAATGTTAACTAATAGGATCTGACTGTAAAGTGTTATCCCAAGCATTTAAATACTTGATACCATAGTTTCTTTAAAAAGTAATCAGATTTCTTTAATAAAAAGTCTGCGCTCCGAAGCATTAAATATTTAAGTTTAAGTAAAAAAATAAAAATAAAATAAAAAAAATTCCTAACTGAAATACAGTACATACATTGATTAAATTGGCAGAGGGTTAATTGGACTAAATGATTGGAGAAGTCACAATAACGTCTACATGCATGTACAAAATATATGGAGTGAATTTTAAGTGCATGCCAATTTTAAAAAAAGTACACCGAATGTTATGCTGTCGTACAGAGCAAGTTTCTCATGTCTTTATCTATTAAGGGTCTGCTAGTGTCCTTCATCATGTAACTCGTGTGTTTTATTGAGAAGAGCAAATCTTCTCTGTCCAGATGACGGGTCTCGGCTCTCATCGGCACAACCTTCTACTGCCAGTCTCTTGTTATCATGGCAGCGCGAACTGAGCTTTAAGTTCAACTGCAGGAATGTTTGTGGAACTTGAAGGGGGAGGGAAAAATGTCTCTCTGTATTGGTATTTCCGTCTCACATTTTTAGCCATTTGTTGTCTCCTTCATACATACTGTACAAACTTTATGCAACACAGATGTTTTGAACAGTGCTGATGCATGCATAAAGCGTTTGTACTGTACACTGTTGCTTGTTCGAGTCAGCGGTGACCTACACAGCAGAAACCGAGAGCCGCCTGACTGCTGCCCGTGTTTGTCTTGGCAATATGACAATATTTCCATACATGTTCTCAGAGATGGCAACAAGAACGATAAAGCCAGAGAAAATCCCTCAGCATTTTAGGATTCTCACACTGGGTTAGTTATTGAATGTGGTTACGGTTAGTCCTGCCGTTGAAAGGATCCAGTCAACACAATAATAATGAAAATGATCATAGGAAACCTCTGTAGTCCAATCCGAAAAGGGCATGTATAGCTACTGATATTATTAATAAGGCAAGGTGAGGAAATACCATTCATATTTCCGTCATCTAGAGCTCTTAATTATAAACAAAATGTCCACAAATGCTGCTTGCATCCCAGTCAACTTCCTTAAAGTAAAACCAGATGTGCAGAAGGGGGTCAGCTTAAGTGGAGGACCCAACTGTCCTATATTTTCTATATCACACAATGTTTCATTTTGGGTTGGTGATTACATCCTAACAGGGTACAGTGGGGTTAAAGGCACAACTCACTTTCACTACATTTCACTCCAATAATAATGCATGATTACAGAAAAAAATGAAATAAAACAGTTTGTCCACAATCTTTGAAACAACAAACTTGCAGTACCAGTAGACACCATGGTGATAAATGTTTGTTTGAGGGGCTTAAGAGATGCAATTAACTCTACACACTCATAAGTAACTTCTGGAGCAAAATAAAGCTTTCTTCAAACTATCAAATGTAGTAGATTTTGACAGGCTTTGAGTTCAGCTGAACATACAGGTATACAAGAATACAGTGTCTGAATATGTCTGCTTCTATACTATTTAGAATGTGAAAAACATAAATAGTAGTAAAACTCATAGTATTCGAAAATAGTAGGTGAAAAGTACCGGATAATTGGACATCTACTAGAGTGTGCACTCAACGGACACTTTACAATCCAAAGAGGTCAGTGATTGGCAGTGAAACAACACAACAGGTGCTAGACGTCATGTGACAGTAACAACGTGATTTTATTACTACCCATATTCATATTATATAGAACATACTTAAAAAAAAAAAAAAAAAAAAAACTTGATGTAGTTCTACACAGTGAATTCAGATGCAGTGTAAGCATTCGCATCAAAACTGAATTGTACTTTGAGCTTAAAGGTGTTAGGGTTGAGTAGAGTGAGAAAAGCACTTTTGGGGGTCACAGTAAATCTCTTGGCAAGCTGTAAATGAATAATAACACAAACATCTTTATTTTTATCTTTATAGTCATATCTTCTCTTTAACAAAACATTCAAAAAAAAAAATCTGCAACCAAGTCAAAAGAAATTGAGTATAACAGATGAGTTCTTGATGAAATCAACTCTGGGTAAAAAGGAACCTCAAGTCCCAACCACAACCTGAAGAGGGCGTCCTGCTATGGCACCCGAGGATGAGGGGAGGTCACACAGTAATGGTCACCGACTTTGGGAAACAAAGACAAAAATCCATAAACATACTCTTTAAAACATAACGTGATTTATTTTTATACAAAATATAACGCTAATGTCAATAAATAAGTGTCCATAGAAGTCCAAGAGTCTCTGACCGATCTCACTGCTGTACGTCATGGCACTGCAGATCTCGTGCATGACAAAAAGAGAGAATCTCACAGAGCGACCGGTGAGAACGTAAGAAAGTGAGGGAAGACAGATAGCATGGCAAAACCTCGAGGCTGTAGCATGTGAAGTGAGCGCTTGACACTGAATCCAAACATATTGTAACGAAGAGCAGTGGGAGCATTTGATGATGGAGACACATCGGTTACTGACAGATTCACTCCTGCTCCAAACAAAGCTCCTTAGATTGAGACCGTTAGAAGGCTAGATTCATTTTGGCACCTTAAAGACATTTATGTAAACATAAGCAGCTCTAGGTCACAGTCCCTGTCTCCAGTCAAATACAAGTGTGTGAAAGTTTGTCTGATTTGTGCAGCTGTTGAAAGAGTATGAGGGCAACTGCTAGTGAGTGATACAACGGAGTAAAACACTCCTATTATGAATTAACGAAGTTGGCTGCACTGCAAGCATGTGTTGAGATGCATGATATCTTGGTACCATATTGGTTTTCAGTCAATATTAAAGAATGTATATTTAATTGTGCTGCTTATTTCACATATTTTGACATAATATACACTATAAAATATAAGGCCTGAATTTAATGTAATTGAATTGCATATAAAGTTTTCATTAATTTGGATCACTGTTTAACTTATAAACTTAATGTGATGCATATTTGTCAGTCATACATAAATGCATGAGGTAAGAATTATGTAAAAGGTTGTTCTTATCAATAAATTTGTTTCAACATGTTAACTAATTGAATGTTGCTAGCCATATTTTAACCACGTTTCTGCTTTAACTGAATAGATTTGATTGTTTAAACAATGAATAAATTAATTCTGATTCTAAACGGTTTTAATTTATTTTGTAAATATGATTATTTAAAAAATAATAATAATAATTGGGGCAAACAGTTATTAATAAACTATAGCTTGATCATTTTTCTTTTTACTTTTTTAATTTTTTTAATTTATTTTTTTTAAGTACATAAATCTTACCCATTTCATTTATGTATGACTGACAAATATGCATTGTGTCATCCAAATAAATCAAATAAAAAATCGTAAATTTAAGCCTAAGTATTTTTGTGTAGACCGCCTTCATCTAATATTCACTTAAATTTGATCTTTTAAAATACTAATAATCTGTAAAAAAAAAAAAAAAAAAAAAAGTGTAAATAATAATAAAATGTAATATTTAGCACACAAATAATGAACATCCATAAATGAATATCCAATTTTATTAACTGTACAGTACATTATAATGTTGTAATGCCTAAATTAACTTAAATAAATTCAGATTTTAGTGTTTAGTGTTTTAACAGCTTACTGTTTCAGGCCAGAATTTTAATATCTGTGCATCCTTATGTATTTCGCTAACTTGAAGCATAAATACTAAATTTGAAAATAATTACACATTTAAATGTTTAAAAGCATTTTTTAAAAAGTTAAAAATTATAACATTCAAATTTAAATTAAATGTTAAATCCAGCTTGCCTTATTTTCATTTTGATTATAATAGGAAAGTTTAAATCTGTTGCATCACACTGGTTGCAAAGTGTACACACTGACAGCGATTTTGAAAGCAAACTGAAGTAGCTTTCAGTGTGAGTTGACAATCTGAGGCAATGTAAGCGACAGCTGAGCCGAGTTCATGTGATCCACTGATACAGTACAGTGTCCTCTTAATCGCTTTCAGTGTGAATGCAAAGTGCACGTGAAACATTGAGAGGTCCACCAGCAAGCTTCCCTCTTTGAGTGTGTCTTAAAGAGCGGGACGGTGCGTAACTGTGCGTATCCCTGTGTAATTGAGTGTTCACTGTCAAAGGCAGCAATGACATTGACATCTATCTCCCATTCTCTTAAGAATGTTCACTTTGATCACACTCACTCACACACTCACACACACACACACACACACATCTGGCTTAAGTAAGACTGGTCACATCATTTCGGACAATATGAGCAATACTAAATATATGTTCATGTACATATATAACCATATACACAACTATTTTACACATATTCCAAAATGTACATATTCATGCACAACTGATGAAACAAACTAAATAAAATAAAAAAGGTTTTTTTTTTTTTTTTTTTTTTTTTTTGTACTACAGTACATGAAGTTCCTCTAAATTGTCATGTGACACTCGAAATCCCACTTTCAGAGTCCTTAATTCATTATACATTTATTTACTGTACATATAAATATTTACAAAGGACCAAATCCTGAAAGTTCCAGGATGTACCAAGCGGATGTGAATGATTTACCTCATTTCAATGTGAAATGACACATCTGATATTAAGGTTTCTTTGCTCAAACTAAAACAACTGCTTAAGGAAGGAGAACATTTAGAGGAAAAAAAAAAATCTGTTTTTCAGATCAGCACTGATATAAAAAGCCTAACTCTATAATACAAATTCTTTATTATTGAGGACTCACTCGCACAGTACTGGTTGGTTTCAGATTCACATTATGAAATGTATAAAATATTTCATGATACATAAGTTTCGAGCGGTAGCGCAGCTCACAGTGTTAACATCAGTCCAGCCAGCTCTCTAAAATTCCTATTAATTTCTAAATATCGAGTAAGTTCAGAGTCTGTTGAAGGCATCTGTAAAGAAAATGAGTTTTAGCACGAACACTGAGCATTGAATGTGAATAAATGAAGTGCACTGGACCAGTGAAATCTTTTAAATGGGTTTTACAGCAGCTCATGGCTTCTTTTTGAAAGTTTCCTGTACAATACTATAAAACCTGTGCAATGCTTTTCTTATTCGCTAATGCTAATTGCTGACAATTTTTTTTGTCATTTGAGAGACATTCTCTTTAAAACGTATGTTGTGTGATAAACTGACAGGAAAGAGTTAAATTCAAATGTATCATATGCTATTACTGCAACAACATAAATTGTGATTAAACAACAACAATTTTGCCATGATTTTAGATAGTTTTAGAGGTGGATGCAAGTTTTGACATTTACAAAGATACAGTATTTTCAGTGGTATAACGTGCACTGACCAATAAAGCTAATTTTGATTTCACGTTGACTAAGATCGTCTGCTTTTGCTTAAAGAAAAGGCGGGAACACTGAAAAACGGCTTGCAAAACTGCCTACAGGGGGCGCCAGAGAGACTCGTGAGTTCCACACTCTTCACCCTCCGTCACATTTACACACAGTGAGGCCAGAGAGAGATACAGCGCAATTGAGCACTCACCACTAACAGCTTGCTCGGTATGTCGCGTATGTTCCAGATTCTCTTTCATATATGTACAGGAAAAACGAATCTGGTCACAATTTAACAAAATAAAAAATAAATAACATTTAAAATACTCATTTTAAAATGTGAGTGACCAGTCTAATTAAGACCATGTCATTCTCTCATCTCTCTTATGTTTGTTTCATTTAATATATCTATATAAAATTGGCAGTCCTCCTCTTTTTTTTTTCTTCTCTCTCCTGTGTTACCAATATTGTTGTTTGAAATTAACAGGCCCACATGAAATCTGTACATGCAGAAATATCAAACAGAATAGTTATGCCGGCTTTTACAAAATTTTATGTCCATCTGCCTTTGTTTATTCATTTATTTTGGCCAATTTGATAATGCTTTCAGCTACCAGTATGAGTTTAGTGCTCTCATTTTATCATATTTAAATCCCTTCCTCAGATTTTCCCTTAGGATCAGTGCAGAAAATCTGTAAAATTCCATCTGGGCCTGGAAACTGATTTCCATTCTAAATAATGTGTAAATATTGTTGTACCTATCTGTGTAGCACCTTGAAAAAGTGCCATTCCTCTCTTTACGATGCAGCCAATCACGTCTCGACCCCTCGCCTCAGAGAGCCAATCAGAGCACAGAGACAGTGGACAGGTCAGGGGTCAGGCCCCTCCAGTGTATGTTATTGCAGAGGCCCTCTCAACTCTCTTCAGCTAGAGATGTCGGGAGATAAAAGTAGCATGTTTGCGTAAAAAAAAAAAGGAGAAAAAAAAGATGGTTGTGAAAATCAGTAGTTAATGCTGCTGCTGCCACATACACTTGGAATGATGGTACAGAAAAAAAAAAATAATAATAATAATAAAGATCTGAAAAATGACAACTGCTGTCTTCCAGCATCATTCTGTCCGGTTTCAGGAGAAACACCTCCCAAAAATGAGGAATTCCCGTTAAAATGAAAGCGGAACATGGAATAAGCAAAAAAAAAAAAAAAAGTAATCCAACCATGACAACAACAACAAAAAAAAGAGTACTTTCTCCTCGAGTGGTTGTGCAATGTTGAGAAATGGGGAGAAACTGGGTGGAGAGAGTGAGAGAAAGAAAGAGGAGGGAGTCGGGGGTCTATGACTCGGATGAGGAGCGTGAGCCCCCCTGCACCAGTGATCTGTAGACAGAGGAGTTGAGGAATCGTGGGTAAGAGTCTCTGTGCATGAGAGTGTAGATCTGCAGCTGTGCGTCCTCAAATATGTGAGGGGTGGGATCCTGCAACCTCCTGTTGATCACTTCCCTTACACGAGAGTCCAGACTCACCTTAAAGACAGAAAGACAGCATTGTGAATGCCAAGAAACATAGTTAGGATAATATTGATTCAAATGCTAATCAATAGTCATTTTATGATAATGCTCAAGGTTAGGAAGGTCAAAATGTAGAATTATGATTAATGAGTTTTAAAGCCTGGGATAAACAGACTTTTGAAAGGGGCTTTTAATCCTGAGTTGTGAAGGTCTGCTTCGAATTCCATATGCTAGAATCGGTTAACCAATCAGAAACTGAACCACGCTTGCCTTTACTGAAATTTGATGCACGTTGTACAGTTGCAGAATGGATAACAAGCCGTTTTGTTTCAGCAGCTATACAAAAACAAATGTTGGACAGTGACATTTTGACCAACAAATTTCAGTTTCCTCAAAAAATATGATGCAACATAACATAACAGCAACATTGATGATAATAAGAAATGTTTCTTGAGCAGCAAACCAGCACATCAGAATGATTTCTGAATGATCATGTGACACTTAAGACTGGGGTAATGATGCTGAAAATTCAGCTTTGCATCACAAGAATAAATTGCATTTCTAAAATAGATTAAAATAAAAATCAGTTATTTGAAATTGTAACAATATTTCCAAAATTTTACAGTTTTTAATGTATTTGCAATCAAATAAATGCAACATTGGTGAGCAGAAGAGAACAAGCATAAATGTATCTCTTAAAAAAAAAAAAACTATTCTAATCCCAGTTTTGAATGGCAATGTACCTAAAAAAAACAATTCTTGGATATATTTTCAAGTTTCAGTCCTATGAATCTCTTAAACTTTATGAAGCCTGTACGCTATTGGACGTGACTATCGCTGACCTCTCTTTTACTTTCTTTCATGACTCTATAAAAGGATTCCTTTCATTCTCATACCAGACACTCACAAGTGTACAAGTATTGGAACTAGGAGCTGAGGTCAACACAGAGCTCATCCATCTGAACTTACTGACTCCCACTTTTGCTCTACGGCCCAATTATATAACCGCTTTACAGTAGAGTCCAGCAGGGATCAATTTATAGCTTCCTTTGCTCAACCTTTGCTCCTTTATTTACTTCTAGAAATGATGTTTTCCTCAGCTGCCTCTTGCATGTTGTGGAGTCTGAAGGTGTGAGTTCTGGCTCCGAGGATGAAAAAGCCAAGAGGCACATTCGGCATGTCAACACAATGAATTAAACAGCATACCAGCAGCACATGTGCGCACAGAGAACACTATGATAGTGTGTACAATACATCCACACCCTGCTGTCTCACATCGACAGGAGATAAAACATAAAAAATCGTAATAGAAAGCAGAATCAACCGCCACATATGGTTCTAGATGCCTGCATCTCAGGAAACGAGCCTTATAAAACATTAAGCTTCAATCATACATCTGGCAGAATTCCTTCACGCCTCGTTTCTTTGTCACACACAAAGTCTTAAATGTTTACTTTCTTAACATTTAGTGGTGTGAAGTTCATGCCAAGCATCCAGATAAATTTAGTGGGGTGAAGTTCATGCCAAGCATCCAAATAAGATTTTTTTTTTTTTTTTTTTTTTTAAGATAAGGCCCCATTCGCTTCTCATTGGTGAGAATGCAGCCAATCACAGACCTGCACATATTCTGAAATCTGCATTCCACGGAAGGGAAACAAGACAGAGGTGATAAAGAACAGCTACCGATCTTTCCGCTGCAGCTACAACTGGTCTTTTTATGGATATAATATTCTGTGCCTTTCTTAGAATAGATTTGCATACGTACATGCATGAAACCTCCTCCTCTCCAGATAGAATACAGATATCTGTCTGTATTAAACCTAGTGATTCTCAACCTGTTAAACTTGAAGCCCCCCACCCCCACACTGGTGAACACAATAACTATAGGTCCGAATCACACGATCAGAATAACTGTCTAAATACTATGCCTGATGAAGTAAAACAGTAAAACTGTCACTGAGGCAGTAGTATTAAAGGGACCTTAGCTGGTCCTAAAAATGCATTTTAGTACCTATATGTACTAATATGTACCATTAAGGTACTACTATGAACATTTCAGGGGTAAATAAGATATGTCAATTTAAGGGTGCTGCTCCAGTGACAAGATGTTGTACCTATAAAAGTATAATATATTAACATTTTTACCTAGATACTGTAGAAGAATTCTCTTCAATAGAAACAAAAAATGTTGAGAGGGGAAAATGAATTTCATTTTATTATCATTATTATTATTTTATATATATATATATATATATATATATATAATATATATATATATATATATATATATATATATATATATATAATTTTTAATTTTTTATTTTGTTGTCCTGCTTTTTTATCAAAAGTACATACATAAGAGGCTTAAAGGCACAGTATGTAATTGTTTTTGCTGCTAGAGGGCGCATATTAGAAATAAACAAAGACCAGGTAGCGTAGTTTGATGACACCGTGACTGAGTGTGGAATCGTGGGAGAGGTCTTCATCCCTACAGCTGATGCAATCTAATGGGACTCAGGCAAAAATCATGCTCATGGATGAGCTAATGATTTATCAGCATAGTAGAATGAAGCAGGGTAAGGCTGAAAGTTGTCGTAGTGAAACGATTTCGCTGAACGAGCGCTACACACAGCTCGAAAGCAGTGGAGCTTTTATTAGTGTAGTGTAGACTACAGGAGCACTGAGCAGCATAGAGCGCCCTCTCGTGGCTGTAGACGGTAATGTTTTCTCTTGGTTCATTTCTCTTGGTTCATGTCAAATTAATTTTGATAAATAAGTCGCACCTGACTATATGTCGCAGGACCATCCAAACATAAAAAAAAAATAGTCCGGAAAATATGGTAGCACTGTTCTAGTGGTTTTGGACATTTTACATATTGTGCCTTTAACAGTATTTTCAGATGATGCACTCTCTCACAGTTGTGCTTATAGGACAAAACCTTGATTATAAAGACAGCGAAGAAGTTTACTCTGAACCATTGTGCTACTTCACACTGTCATTATGTGTGTGTGTGTGTGTGTATGTGTGTGTGTGTGTGTGTGTTGATTAAGGTGTGTGTGTGTTCGTGTCTGTGTATCAGTACCTCTTTGGGTGAGAGGATGGAGATGTAGTCTTCATAGATCAAACGAGTCTTCTCCTCGATGGCACTCTTGTTGATCTCATTCCTCAGGTCCTCGCAGGCCAGCCAGAAGAGCATGTTCTCCTCGCTGTACTCCGTCCGCAGGAACTCACGGAACTTGTTCCGTCCTGCTGGGTTCTTCATCAGCTTATCGAAAGACTGCGCCCACTGTTTAATATCTTCTATCGTCGGTTTGGGGCTGATAGAGAGAGACAGAGAGAGAGAGAGAGAGAGAGAGAGAGAGAAATTAGGTACGTTTACATTCCTAACAAACATACAGTAATAGTCCATGATTACTTGGTTGAGAGAAACAGCTCAACCCTCATGATGAAAACAGTATCTCATGTATGTGTGTGTTCTCACCAAGGTTCACATGGAAAGGGCTCCAGCCTTGTCTCCTGGGCTTTCCTCCGCTCACGCTTGTCATCTTCACTCCTAACAGTGAGACTAGAAGGTGGTAAAATGGCATTGAGAAATAACAGCAGTGCCTGAACAAAACAAAACAATCTAGACACACACGCAACATTCTCACATGCAATATGAAAGGCCCTTCAACTTCATGTTCAGGTGAATTTATGTGATTCAGGTGAATTCACTCAATTTGAATTTTGTAAAAGAACTGGTTCATAAGATTTGTTCGGGACTGTGATGGACTACTTTGCTAATTTCTTAACTGACCTAGTGCTGGCTGCAGATAAAATTGTAATTGTTGGTGATTTTAATCCATGTACTGTAGATAATGAAATAGATGCACTGGGATCAGCATTTATAGACACTCTAAACTCTATTGGGGTTAGACAACACGTGTCAGGAACTACTCATTTTCATAATCATACTTTAGATCTAATACTATCACATGGAATTGATGTTAATGGTATTGAAATTGAAAGATTTTAAAATCTTCCTTATTACTTATAAAGCCCTGAATGGTTTATCTCCTCAGTACTTGAGCAAGCTCTTATCGCATTATAGTTCTTCACATCCTTTGCAATCTCAAAACTCTGGCCATTTGGTAATATTTAGAACCTAATATAGTTTGTTTTATTCTTATTTCAAGGTCACCGTAGTCACCCAGATCTAGTCCATATCCAGATCAGATGGTCATTGCAGCCACCAGGATCCAGCCCGTATCCAGTCCAGATGGTGGATCAGCACCTAGAGGCGACCTCTATAGCCCCGAATGTCATTGGAGACCATGTCAACTAGATGAGTCCCTGAGACAGATCCCATCTGAAGACCTTGTTGGCCATTGGTACAACGCCATGAGAACCAGACGAGTCCTTTGCGCAATCTGGCGTGCGTTGCAACCTGGAATTAAACCACACCATGCGGGTTTGGTCTGGCAAGGGGAGAATTGGCCCACTGACTGAGCCTGGTTTCTCTCAAAGTTTTTCTTCTCCATTTCTATTACTGATGGAGTCTTGGTTCCTTGCCACTGTTGCTTTTGGCTTGCTAGCTTAGTTGGGGAACAGTTTTTGGCAACATTGTTGACTTGACTGCACAGTCACTATTTGAAGATAAATGAACTGAGCTGGACGGTGACATCACTGATTCAACAATGAATTGACTTTAACTGATAAACGGACTGCTTTCTATTGTCCTCTTGTATTATCAGCACATATTTTTCCTGTTTAACACTATAAAGCTACTTTGACACTATCTGTATTGTATAAAGTGCTATATAAATAAAGGTGACTGGACTTGACTTAAAAAAATAAAATAAAATCTGAATCAGTTGGACAATTCTGGTCATGCTGTATGGTTTTCATTCACCAGAAATAACCAGTTTATAAAAGTCATTCATTTGGAAACTGTTTGGACTACATTAGTTGCACTGCATGGCTTTGAAATCTTTAAAGACAACTGTTCATAATTTGTTCACAAATCAAAAAGAACTTGTTCATATACGTCATTCATTCGGGAATCGTTTGGACCACACTGATTAAAAAGCTTTGAATCACAAATTATTATTATTTTTTTCTGAAATATCTACGGAATGAGCTATATTAATGAAATCCTGTCATTAAGAAGTCATGAGAGTTTGGATCTCAGTGGTCACTGTAAATAGCTGTGTGCAGCAGGTGTGTTTGAAGAATGAGTGTGAGTGTATAAGTGTGTGAAAGATGTGTGGGTGTGAATATGCCTTCCGTTTCCTCCAGGGCTTCTGGTGTAACGAGAGCAAACTTAACCACATTTACTCTCCTGACTCATAGTACACTTGAATTTCACTCATCCAGAGAAGCGCACACACACTTACACAGCAATTAACGTGTGTGTATGCTCACAGAAGCATGTACTCACCTGTACTCATAAGCATACCATATTTCACACTGAAAAACATTTCATTTACACGCATATAAAAATAACTGAGTGTTGTGTTGAGGGATCTTGATATAACCGTAGGAGGGAGCGCTTCATAGCATATTCAACTCAATGTGGCATATTTGCGAGTGAAACTGAATATCCAGACGGAAATAACACAGGATTGATTTTGTCCTCAGGGATTTGATTGTATCATAAAATGTAGGCTATTATATTATTGCATTTAGGAAATTGTATTACAGTTTGATGACAAAAAAACAAACATTTTAATTCTTTAGGATAACATGCAATGACGAATTGTGCACCATAAAACAAGGAAGATGTTTTAAGAAAGTAAACAAGGTCTATTATTAGTTATTGTTGACTTTAAATAGAAATCAAACACACATATTATTACTCTTGATTCAGTTTTTCATTACCATTTTCTTTCTTTTTGTGTATTGCTTTGTAAGACCCGTATTTAAATAGCTTTGCATGTAAATAAGTAGGAGTGAATTGCACATTTAATTCATTCATTACATTACCCTTTCTAAAAATAATAATAATAATAATTTATGAATCAATAAATCAATTCTGATGATTGTATTCAGGCTTCCATATTCATTTGGGAAGATTATCATAATAAACACAAATTTTAGCTGATCACAAAGCTTGTTTTCTGCAGTAATCCAAAAGCGAACAGAAGAAACCCATGGAGTTTTTGCAGAGAATAAAAGTGACACTAATTCATAACTGCAGTGCTCTTTATGGAGGTGAATATAATCACAGTGAAGGATTGGTGGAATGTAACTCTAGCAGTGGAGATGTGTGGAATGTACCATGTGGAGACAGAGACAGGTGAGTGGGTCGTACCATGAGCAGCTACAGCAGCAGCACCAGCAGAAGCAGCAGGTGTTGGGTTTCTGTGTGGACGAGGGATGCTGGGCGCGACTGGGGGACGGCTCGCTCCGCGTCATCGGAGACTCGCGGTCTGCCGGGACAGGCCCTGTGTACTGATACACATTAGAGTAAATACCCACCCACTCACGGACACACACACACACACACACAGGAAATCCTCTACATCTGGTGACTTGAGTTTGGAAATGAACATGCACATGGTCATGAGGACCTAATCAGTCCCTGTAAACAACCCCACACGGTCATAATCCTCTGACAAACATACAAATATTAGCTTCCACCAGCAATTCATCCTTAAAGGGGGCAAAGACTCAACCTGTCACTTAACGCAGCCAATCAGAATGAAGACTGGAGATTATCAGTGAGCATGGGCCCTGATCGAACCAATCACATTTCAGATGTGACGGAGCTAGTGAGTGGCGATAATGAATTGGAGCATGTAAAAGAGACCCAGGGAACAGAGTCTATTAGACCATTATGCGATATGGGAGTAGCTTGATTGTTGTCAACACAAGTGCAAACAGAAACTGACTGGAATAACCAGAGAGGAACTCAAATAAACAAATGTATCAACCAACCACTGTATAAGAATTCTTCTTCGATTACTTTATGGGCAATTGTGGTTCATGAACTTTTAGAAAAGAAACACACTTTTCACTCCCATTAGATGAATCTGTCCACTTACACACTGCACATCAGAGAAGAATGGTCTTTTTTTCTGAAAGTCATGAAAATCCCCACCTTATCTTAACTGATTTATTGAGTTTAACAGCATTCAGTGGCATAAATTACATTTTACGGTTTGATAGGAGTAAAATTTGGATGACGCCTCACAAGAATTGAATTACAAATAAAATGAAGGTTTCATATAACAATTTCCATTGAGTTTACCCAGTCAAATCACTCGTGGTTCAATGGTTTAAATCTTTCAACTGGAAGATGTTTTTTATTTTATTTTATTTTATTTTTTATTTTTTTTTTATAAAAAAAATAAATAAAAAGAATTCCTATGAGACTATTAGTAATTTATGTCCTAAGATAATTTTTTTGGAGAAAATTACAATTTATTCACAGAAAAGATAGGACTGTTGTTAATTTTGTAGAAGCTGATGTGATATTTAGGTGTTTCTTAATATCAATATCTAAAATATATAAAAGTAATTTAACAATTTAACAAAAAGACACTTTGACCAGAAATGGGCATTCCGATAAATGACTTATCTGTGTTTTTACAAACTAAGTGACGAGTCAATGATTTTCTCTGGTAATCGATAGCATGATCCAGTATTGAACCTGGAACATTCCTTTAAAGTGGAACAGGGAGTGGGGTGTTGTGTTTAAACTCCCCTCTCCTCCCCCAAATGACCTTCTCAATTCAAAGGTTATTTTTAATTCGCTAAAAGGCCTAGGCCATAATTCTTTTCCAATTACATTTGGGCCAGCTGTCTTAAATAGAGAGGCCCTGTCCTACTGCATACCAAACATCTCTAATGCCATCACAACAGACACACAATCATACATGTGTGTATGTGTTTGTTGATGTAGGGAAAGAAAAATCACACAGCATTATAACAAAAGGCTTTTGTGTTGTTTAATGACAACTTCAGAGTAAACGGGTCATATTCAGATGCATGTGTTTTAAAATCCAATCTTCCATACACACAGACAGACAACTGCTCCACAGTCTCAGGAACTTCCACAGTCTCTTGCAAATCCAACAACAAACCCCTAGTGTCTATAGATTGAAATGAGCGCCTGTCTGCAAGGAGGAAAGGTTGGTCGCTGTAATGAGGAAACGCAAGTTAAAAAGGCAAGAGGAAGCATGCGTGAGGGTGACAGGGAAGTAGTGCTTTACACCCAAAATAGCAGTACAATATGGCGGAATGTGTCCCTCTCCTTGTGAGTCTGCCTTCATGGAAAAAAACTGGGAGTACAGAGCCTTTTATGGGGTTTTGAGGCCAGTCATTCTCTCGTGATGGCTGCAAGAACATTTTCTTAGTATAAAGAATGTTTTAATAATCAGAAGAAACTATTCCCACTTTAAAGAATGCTTTGTAAAATGGAAATTATGGATTTTAAAGATTCTTCATGGAACCAGCGATGCCAATAAAGAACCTTTATTTTGTAAAGTATGTAATGCTTCATCCACACCAGTAGGTGTCAGTATAAAACATTAAAGATAACTGCTACGAATAAGTGACTGAATATTATGAAGAACCGAATATTTTTTCTGAATAATTTTAATGCTTGCAAACAACTCATAAATGGTAGTAGAATCATAATGAAAAGGAAGCAGCGACATGTCTTTTTTGCTACATAGTGACGTAAATCGAAGTGTAATGGATAAACAAATTAAGAAAAAAATTATAATAATTGGAGAAGGCACTTCAATCGTTCAATCCAATGGTTGTTGATTGGATAGAGGCAGAAAGGGGCAGGGTTTAAGCATATCTCACCAGAATAAAAAATGTATTTGCAGAAAAAATTACGAAGTCAAATTTATGTGAATGAAACATTAAAATTGTTCAAAATAAGATCAACAACATGGGCATGCTTTTAAAACATAGACAGGATAAATTGAAAATTTGTGACACAAATTCTACATTATTTTGTCTAATTAAATAAAAATAAAACATTAAAATCTAGAGAAAAAAATGCATCCCCTCCTATGACCCATGATTTATCTGTTTGTGTATTCAGAGCCAGTGAGAATAATAATAATGAAAAAGTGAGAATAATAATAAAAAAAAAAAAACTGCATTAACGTGTGACAAAATATTTATTGGCATTAATCATATATATATATATATATATATGCACCTTTAATGTATTAGCCAAAGGTGTCTATGTTGTTTCTATCATTCTCAAAAGAAGGCAAGTTACCAGGCAGCTACAATTAACTAACCCTTCTTTTTTTCTTCTTTTCTCTCAGCCTTCAGTGGGCTGTAAAAGAGGCATGAGGAGACATCCCCTCAACACCTACTTCGCAGTTTTCCTTTCCTGACTTTCATTTGATTTTCCAAAAGTTTTCACAACTTTTCTCCTCATTCCCCCTCGCATGTGAAATTCTCTCCGCTGTAAAGATGGCTACAGCCGCCTGAGGTATTTTTAGATTTTGGCAGACCCCCATTCATCCTCCCCTCTCCAGCTCTCTTTTTCTTAGCTGGAGAGCTATTTTCTGTGCCGGGGTCAGCAGTGGCCAAAACTTTTGACAACACACTCCACACTTCACAAATACTGTTGAAGCAAACAAGGGATAAATTATCCCCCATCCCTTTCGTTCTCACGCCGCGTGGTGTTGTATTTCCCTCCAGAAATTCTGTCTGTATTAAACACCTCTCCTATTTGCTTTTTTAGAGTTGCACAATGACAGTCTCAAATGAGGTCTTGTAAACATTTGTGTTTTGTTTAGTCTGCGTCTTTTTCTTCTTCCTCTTTTTTTTTCCTCACTGCAAATCAAAGGGTCACAAGTTTCCTTGACAGACTACACACAGGGAAATAACATGAATGTACAAAACTGCGTTAAGCACTGCAGAATCAATGGCATGTAAACCATAACACGCTTTATGTATTTATGGGTCTAATACAGGATTCGGCCAAATATGAATAGACAAATGAGTGTGTTGGTCCAGTGTTGAGGCGTAGTGGCAGCTCAGTCCTTTCTATTCTTGTTAACCCTCTGTCCAATCTTGTTAGATTGTTAGTGGTGACCAACACCACTGACAACTTCCTCATAAAATAAAATAAAAATCTAGGTTGAATAATCGCTGTTTTACATTAAAGGGGGGGGGGGGGGGTGAAATGCTCGTTTTCACTCAATATCCTGTTAATCTTGAGTACCTATAGAGTAGTACTGCGTCCTTCATAACTCCAAAAAGTCTTTATTTTTATTATATTTATAAGAGAAAGATAGTCTGTAACGATTTTTCCCGGAAAAACACAAGCGCCTAGAGGCGTGACGTGTGGGCGGAGCTAAAGAATCACGAGCGCCAGTAGGCTTTTGAGTTGAGAGCGTTTGGAAGCTGTGACACAGATCCAGAGGCTGAAATTTAACAAGAGCAGCATCAGCAAAGGCTTCTCTATGTGGTATGTACTGAAACTGTATATATTTGCTTAGCGGTTTTGGAAAATGACTAAGTTCCACTTTATGTCGTTTTTTTTTTTTTCTTTTTTTTAAGCTGTACATGTGGAAAGTGCAGTTTGATGACAACATCACATGTTGTTTACTTGATGTGCTTACGCGCTGATAGCTAAGTTAACAACACAGAGATATTTGAAGCAGTTTTACTCACCGCATGCGGTTCCAACACACGATCGTGACCCTTTTTCGTTGGGACTGCATTATCCTTAAGAAATAAACGATATGCAAATCTGGCATCAAACTGGTCCTTGTTTGTAAAACAAGCATCTTCGAAATGCAGGGAACAAACACAAACACTTGCACAACTCCGTTGATGCTCTGTAAAAATAAACTCCATCCACTGGTCCCTTAATGCTGTTTCTCTTTTGGTAATCTGTGCAGGATTGTCTTGCCCTGGCAACCAAAAACACACTTCTTTTGTGACTTTTCGCGACGCTCTCGCTCTGATCAGTGAAATGTGTGCTCAGCCTCGCTATACGGGAGCATGTGCTCTTCCGGCAGACGTGCCCTTAGGACCCATATAAGGAAATTCCGCTCCATCTAACGTCACACAGAGCCGTACTCGAAAAAAAACTTTCCGAAACTTGTGACAAACTGGAAGAGGTTTTTTTGGAACAAAAATACTCCTTCAAACGTACAACTTAATTTTTGAAACTTTGTCCATGTTTAGCATGGGAATCCAACTCTTTAACAGTGTAAAAAACTCAGTATGCATGAGTTATGTCTTTAATGTCTAGTTTAACAAAAACACTTGAAGTAATACAATACAGAAATACAACCTGGAGGAGATCTATTTCTGCAGATGAGAAACAGAGGAGAGGCTAATAGAGTGAGCGAGAGACAGGATATGGTGTAAAAGTGATACAGGCCACTGGGAACTCCAATGTCATCAGGGCCCTTTTAAAGCACATGGCAGAGGCAGAAACTCTTGAGAGTGAGAACCAGAATGGAGGCATGCTGGGACGTGTCTCTCTGGGTAACGTTGCTCTGATGCTGGAGGACTGAATGAAGCTCTGCTGTTTATGCCCTGGGGCTTAAAGCAATTAAGAGCACATTTGAGAATTAATCTGTGGTATTATTCCCTCATTATATCACACACAGATCAGCGCTAGAGGACCAAGGACCGCTTGTTTAAATAATGCCAGGCAATTCAAGCATAATGTAGACAAATGAAAACAGGCTCTAAAACACACACATACAGTATGTAAACATGATTGCACAACAGTTAAAGAGAAAGCTGTGACCGCCCTCCTCTAACGGTCTTCAGAAAAAAAAAAGAAAAAAAAAAGAAACATTTAAGAACTAAACAGCTTAATAGAAATGATTTGCAGGGATCAGTTGTGAGCAACTGAGTATGATTCAATGAGTTTGAAGCTGTATTGTGAAAATTTCGGAGAACCAGTTCATAAGAGTTATTTCTTGTCACATTTGCAACCATTTTAGTCGCAGTCTGCCTAACACAAATGACGTAATTGAGTCTCAAGGAGTTCTAAGAGAAAGTATTCTGTCAGCATTCTTTTTCATCTCAATTGGTACTGTTGTGAATAATTGATGGTTTCAGGTTTAAACCTTTTGAAATGCCTAAAAGGAAAATGAATGGGAAATATTCAGTAGTTCCAAGGCTGCTTAAAAAAAGTTAGTAATCACTACACTGCTTGATGATGTTTTGATTGAAAGATGTTCAGCAGTTTGCACTAAAATGCAATGCTGGCAAGATTCCTCAAACAGGCAGAGACATGTATATGTAATTTACATACAAGACAAGTGAAAACACACACTCTCTGATATTTGAGACAGGAACCTCACTTTGGCATAAAAGCAGTACTCTTAATGCTGGTACTTTTGGTGTGAGTCAGAACTGCCGCACCTTAGGGGGGAAATTGGTGTCCATTACAAGGAAGGTCAAAGGTTAAATGTATTAGGGCAAAGGTCGGACAGATATTTCATTGATGCAAAAAGCCCTTACACTGCTTCAGAGGAATTCCCTCTCAACCGATGTTCACAGCAAATGGAAAGGTGTAATAGTGGAAATTCTCTAAACTGAACGACAATACAATACAATAGAATACCCTACACTACAATACACTACACTACAATACAATACCCTACACTACAATACACTACACTAAAATACAATACACTACACTAGACTACACTAAAATACAATACACTACACTACAATACAATACACTAGACTACACTAAAAAACAATACAATAGAATGCACTACACTACACTACAATACACTAAAATACAATACAATAGAACACACTACACTAGACTACACTAAAATACAATACAATAGAATGCACTACACTACACTACAATCCACTAAAATACAATACAATACAATACAATACACTACATTACACTAGACTACACTAAAATACGATACAATAGAATGCACTACACTACACTACAATACATTACATTACACTACACTAGATTAGACTACACTAAAATACAATACAATAGAATACACTACACTACAATACACTACACTACAATACACTAGACTAGACTACACTAAAATACAATACAATAGAATACACTACAATACATTACACTACAGTACAATACAAAACACTGCACTACACTACACTACACTAAAATACAATACAATACAATACACAAAATCACACTACACCACACTACAATACACTACATTACAATACAATACACTACACTACACTACACTACACTACAATACACTACACTACATTGCAATACAATACACTACACTACAATACACTACACTACACTACAATAGAATACACAACACTACACTACACTACACTACAATACAATACACTACACTACAGTACAATACAATACCATAGAATAGAATACACTACACTAGACTAGACTACACTAAAATACAATACACTGCACTACACTACAATACAATACAATTCAATACACTACACTACAATACACTTAACTACAATAGAATAGAATACACTACACTACACTACAATACACTACACTGCACTACACTACACTACAAACAATACAATATAATACACTACACTACACTACACTACAATACAATAGAATACACTACAATACAATACAATACAATACAATACACTGCACTACACTACAATACAATACAATACACTACACTACACTACACTACACATAGAAACCACTACACTACAATACAATACAATACACTACACTACACTACACTACACATAGAAACCACTACACTACAATACAATACACTACACTACACTACACTACACATAGAAACCACTACACTACAATACAATAGAATACACTACACTACACTACACTACACATAGAAACCACTACACTACAATACAATAGAATACACTACACTACCCACACTAAAATAAAATAAGTAATTGGTCAAGGCAATATCAGTCTTTCACTAGTATAATGCTAAAAAATTGGTTCTGTCCAGCATTTGTTCAACGTTTTAACACACATAAAAGCGATGTCAGGCAAAATGAGCATTTAAAGCTCCTGATAAAGGTCCAGGGGTCCAAACTTGGAGCTCTGGTGAAGTGGATTTGGTCACAGATTCTCAAAAAGAGGCCAGCCATTCAGATTGGGTGTTAAGTTACCTGTTACACAGAGAAACTATTATAAAACTTCACAGAAGAGAAGAGCATTCGCTAACTCTGATCTTGTTCTAACAGGCTCTGAAACTCAAGCTCCCAGTTGAACAAAGAGAACAAGTTTTCATAACTTCACTCACTGTATGTACACACACACACACACACACACACACACACACTAATCTACGTCAGCTTAAAGATTTGTGAGCTAAGAGTAGAAGTACATTCTCTCTTAAATCATCAGCTAACACAGAAAATTAAAAAATCTTGTTTGAAATAACAGCCATATAGTAATATCATACACAGATGGTTTATTTGTTCAATAGATATTTTAATACCAGGAGCTGCAGTAAATATCCCCCAGAGTTATGTTGTAGTTTGATGTCCTTGTAAGGAGATCCCACTTTAAATTTCGGCTCATTTTGTACAGTCACACGGGAAACTAAGACCTCAACTATAAAAACCATCAAGAACACCATAATGCTTCACATTGAACTTGCACATGCCCCTTTGATTCAAATATTAAATATTTAATATTAATTAAAAAAAAAAAAAAAAAAAAAAAAAATATATATATATATATATATATATATATATATATATATATATATATATATATATATATTCATTTATTTTTTTATTTTTTTATTGCGTAATTATTTCTTTAAATATTCAAGTTAAATATTTATTTAGCACTTTTCCATACAGTGTGCCCATCATGATTGACCTCATAAATATGCAAATAAAACAATAATCCAGGGTTTATCATAAAAAAAAAATAGTGTACAGAAGTTTACAGTGACAAGTTTCAAGTGTGAAGAGCCCAAAAGACAGAGAGATAAAGGGACAGGAGAGGAGAGGAAGTGTTGTAACTCTTCAGATGTTGTAAGTGGCACACGGCGGTTGAAATCTAATGAGTCAGCCGCCACCTCTTCCTCTTTCTAGACACTCACCTCTCACCAGATCAAACCGGATGTCCTGACAAACAGTGAGTCCACAACACCACAAATAACGCAGCGCTCATGCTAACATCAGTGCACAATCGCACATGCGCCCTTCATCAGATAACATGCGCACCAACATCTCGGCTCAACACAGCTCAATGAGTTGGCTATTTGATCATCTAACTCATCCGGTCTAATGTCCAGTAGCATCAAGATGAAGATTTGGAAATTTCAGCAAATACACTGAGAAAAAAACTCAATGCGACAGCCCCTTCTCCTTATGGGGATCAAAAGGTGAATTTTTGATGAAAACAGGGCAAATGTGAACTGTAACTGTTACAGTTACAACAATATAAACAGGTGACTGATTAAAGAAATTGATTTTCTTAAGTTAGACAGTGCTCTCTAAGACTACAGGGGCCTTTCAGATCCACCATTTCTGAATAAAACTAACAGTGTTCCAACGTCCTGCTGGGAAACTCCAATGGGAACTGAGAAACGGTGCTGTCATCCTCTTTTCCCTTCAATAGTGGATGAACTCCTCACATGGCATCCCATGATCCCTGATACACTATGTGATTCTAGCGATCTGTTCTAGTCCTACAGCTTTAGGGCGTCTCATGTCTGGGCACATATAATAGATCAGCATGTGAAGAGAACTGAAATTCAATTTAACCGGTGACATTAGAAGTAAACCACTCCACATTTGTTAGTTAAAAGCATAAAGACAAGGACTTAAGCTGTACAAAACAGAGCGAAACAATCAGATGAGCATTAGTGGTCTACGAAAGTAAGAGTTCAGAAAAGAAGGAGCTGCCATACAGAAACAATGAGAAAAGGAAGTGGTTTCATTGAAGAGCAACCACAACAGAGCAGCGGCCCACCATGAACTGGCTATGTTTTGGTCTTAAATCACTGCAAACACACTTTGCAGCCATTTAAAGCAACACTGAGCTGTATTTGTAGCTTCTCTTTCTTTCTGTCACATGACTAAACTGTCACATTTGTTTGGTGGTTACAGCATGAGGCTGAGCAGAATTGCACACACTGCAAATTAACCCAACTATCCACTGGGAAAACTGGTGACGTCAGTTCATATTTCAGTATGAAACCACATTTTTTTAAAGTTTAACAGAGTATCTATAACAGTTAGCTGCTAGCACATGCATTACTACTAATAAAGATGTCACTGAATAGAATACAACAGGAGCTTTAACATGCGTTCATGTCATGATACAATTACCGTAATTATTTGATGACAACCTAGACGTTGGAGAAATCAATAGACAAAACTTGTATTGATAAACTTTTAAAGTTTATTTAGTTGTTTTAGCAGGACATTAGACATTAGTTAGATCCAAATCTGTGCTACCTGCATTAACTTGTTTAGTATGTATTTTCTTTACTTTGAGATTAACCTTGCATTATTAAAGTGCCCCTATCATGCCATTTCAATTACTGCCTTTCATGCAATGTGTAATATAGCTGTCTGTGATTCACAAAACGCTTGCTCTTGAAAGATGGATCAGTGCCCACTTTAGACAAGATTGCTCCTCTAAAAACTCTGTTAGTATAATTTATAATTGATGTTTATATTTTCCAACAATCATTCAAAATACACTTAATTCCCTATATAACAGATGCCTTATGCTCTGCTAATCCAGAAACGCTCATGGAAAGGAGGGGTTTAGAGAGACTGAATCGTAGAAGTGCTTTGAATGAATCGTAACACAAATGCAATGCAATGAAATGTATTATTTTTAAATGAAAAAAAAAAGTTTTTTTTGACCTTGCTGTGTTCATTTATCATTATATGCAACATAATTCAAAAGTCATTAATGGTTATATTTACATACGCCCACAATTGTCATAATATGAATATGTTGGAGGTATGGTTATTAAATTGTCATTAAATGATGTAAGTTTCATCATTTTAATTACTTAAACTGTACATGCTTTTGATTAATAAAATTGAATTTAGTCCAGAACATTTCTAACGGAATCCAGAAAAACGTATGTTGTCATGGAAAAATATAAATTTGAAAAAACAAACAAAAAACTATAATAATAATAATAATAATATAAAAGCATGTGGGGAAACAAACACACAAACATACAAAAACATTTCATAGGGCCCTATATCTAGCTGCAGGGGCTAACAGGGTCATGCTAACTAGTTAAACCTTGACCACATGATTGCACTGAAAGAACCTCTCAGTATACAGTGTATCCTGCACAGTATTCAGTACACTAGCATTCTGTTCCAAACATAGCCCACAAAGTTCATGCATGATCACTACAGCACACCAGCACGGTGACTGTTAATCAATCCTTGTAAGACTGGAACCTTTAGCTTTTTGGAAAGCAGCCCAGATCCACTAGGCTACACCACCTCCATCCCTTTTAAAAAGACATCGGCGGTTGTTTTCTAAAAGGAGTATAAAAACCAACTGGCTTGAGAGCACAGAGCACCCCCAACCTGGCATCCAGCGTGAGAAACCCAGGGATCTCCTTAGGGCAAGAAACTTAACCCAGCAGAGGAGGAGGGAGGGAGAAAGAGAATGTGCACTGCTGTTCAGCTTTATACATAAATATATGAGTCAATCACTAATCTATGGAGCTGGGAGGAGCTCTGCAGAAAGAAGTGCTGGAGAATAAAATAAACTGCTGGAGATATGAGTAAGATTCTCTGTGCCATTAAAGACAAGAGGAAAACTCCCTTAGAACACACTCTCTCTCTCTCACACACACACACACAAACTGAATGAATGTCTGTCTGCTTGTCTGTTTTTAGATCTTGCTTTCCACTAACTTTATCCAGATGCCATGGCAGACTGGCCATGAATCATGTGACTTATCGCTCCCTCCCTCTGCTGACTTCTCCATTCTGTCTCTCATGCCGTCTCAGCTTTCCAGCAGTCTTTGTCTCTTGATGAAGATCTCTGGATCTCTTGTTCTCTTCTGCTGTTCGTTGAGCACTGATATCACCGGGACTAGCCAAGGAAGTGTGTGATTTGTTTATGTGCGATTTGAGAAGTGACACATTTCTGAAAATGTCAGAAACTGTCAAGAGCTTAAATTGAAATATAAACATTTCAGAATATGTCTTCGAGGATGCAGTAATTATAATTAGCATTATTTAGGCTCACTTAAAATAAGTTTATGGGAGGTTCTAATAAATTGGTGTGTGTGTGTGTGGAATAGGGAAGGACAGGAGGCAAGAGGAAAAGAAAAGAAAAAAAGATGACAAAGGAGAGGAAAGCAAAGCAGAGGAAACCAGATGGGTCGTGAGGAGATGAGAAAAGATTAGGCGAAAGGTGAGGTGAAGAGAACAAAGTTGAGGAACCGAGAGGAAAGAAGACTTGAGCAAAAGAGGAGTTTGTATGCTGCAATCAGAATTGTTCTCTCAAGTTTTATAAACCAAATGCTTCGCCAGTTAAGAAAAGAAAACACAAATGATCCTAAACATCAGTAGGTTTGCTGATATATGGGTTTATCCAGGAACAGACGTAGTCTGAGTGCAGACAGGTATGATACTTCTGCCATGATTTTGGAGGGAAATTTCTGGATTGGAGTTAAACTTAGTGCAGCAGACTGAGCTGGAAGTGTTCCACTCTGGTATCTTTATCAACTTATCCAAAACATTTAAAAACGATAGTTCACCCAAAAATAAAATTTATTTCATGTTGTTTTCTTATGCGGAACATGAAATAAGACATTTAGAACAATTTTGGTAACCAAATTTTGTTGACCTTTGACTTCCACTGTATTTTCTCAGAATATATTTTAACTTCCACAGTTCATACAGGTTTGAAACGACATGAGAGCGAAGGGACTTTGTGAATTATGGGCATTCCAATTCCACTCTAAAAGTAAAGGTTCTTTATTGGTTTCTTTGGTATATGTGAGCCTTTAACATCCACGGAACATTTCCAATTCACAAAAGGTTCTTTATATTGGAAAAAGGCTCTTTAGATTATGTAAATGTTCTTTTAAGAACTGTTCACTGAAAGGTTCTTTTTAAGAGTGCAATTCCATGTGGACCTGAATTCCTCGCACAGTTTCCATCAGTATCTTATCAGGACATCACAGTAACCAAAATGAACAAAGCAGTGCACATCAAAACATTCTTCAATCCACTCACACGCAAATAAACCACCACAAAACCAAACAGCAATGACAGAAAAAGGCCAGTTACCAGAATGTCCATCATGGCTTGGCGGAGGGCAGCCTACTAGTCTTAAAGTCCTCAATGATGTTAAATGCCTGGACACATGCATGTCATCCCCCTGCAGGCTGCGGACCTCTCCTTCACACACACACACACGTGTAGCACAGGCCGGAATACACAGGAACACACAGACAGGGCAACATTAAGACACACAGAGACACACAGAGAGGGAGAGAGAACGGTGAGGGAGAAAGAAAAACACACTTAATATTAGTTATATACTGTATCAAGCAAATATTCACAATTAAATCTTTGACTTTGTGTTTTATGAATTAGGCTAATTTAGTCAGGCTGGTATGCTAAGTTTAATCATCTACTAAAATTTGCATTTGGTAGCAGGATGTGAAACTTAAAATAATTATTAAGGGAGAGATTAAAATAAAAACTTTTTCAACTAAATAAATTCAAGGCAAGTAAACACTCTGGATGGATGGCCGGTCCATCAAGGGAATGTTATCATATAAGATGCATAAATCATGGAAAGAATAGCCTTACAAAACACTCAAACTTACAAAAACATTTCACACTGTGTCCTAACTAAATATGACGCAATAATGCAACACGGTTAGACTTGCCTCCCATTGTTCCAATTCCATCCTCAACATTAAACTATTGTTAACAATTTGAAATAATTGTTTTCTATCGGAGTATGTTTTAAAATTGTATTTCGGATGCAAAGCTGGATTTTCAGCATCATTACTCCAGTCTACAGTGTCACATGACCCTTCAGAAATCATTCTAATATGCTGATTTGCTGCTCAAGAAACATTTCTTACTAATATAAATGTTGAAAACAGTTGTTCTGCTGAATTAATTTTCATGTTCGTGATGACTAGATGAGGAATGTTAAAATCATATTATAGAGACTGCACTCACAAAGATTGAAGCAATACCGAGCATAATTACAAAAATATATATAATGTCATGATTTTATAATGTTTTTTTTAATGATTCTATTAATTTCCATGACTTTTCTAGGACTGTAAATTTACACGTATTCATTTTTTTTTTTTTTTTTTTTTTTAATTCCTTGGTATTTCCATGTTTTCCAGGACCATGGGAATGCTGGGAATAAAGTACAGTCTGTTCAGTAGGTTGCATCTCAGTGTCATAGGTCACATCTGATTTTCACAACCAGTGCTTTCTGGAGTTTCTATGTTTGGAAAGCTTTGGTAAAACGTAATGTTTTCCAATGTTTTGCTGGCTGATCTATTTACATCAATGTACACATTCGCCTTTTATTAAATTCACATCGAATCAAATATGGCAACCAACCCTCTAAACCAATACTGTACAGAAAATATCATACAAATGACATGAAATCAAATCTACTCTGCTAAACATCAAAGTCTAGTACATCTACGGTCTAATACATTTTGAGAACTAAACCACTATCGAGCATTTCGAAATCACCATGCACCACTTGTCTAAATTTGTCTAAAATGTCAAATAAAGATCTGCTAGAATTCGGCAACAAATCAAGATTACATCAGCCCCAGACGTTCAGCTAGCTGGCATATGATCTTGGATATGACAGAAAATGTTACTTTTATTAATATTTATCATGTTCCATTAATATTTATGTCACTATTAATGCCTACTACAAAAACTGCTACTAATATCATTATAAGGAGGACAAATATAATGTTACTTCCCCCATATTTTCTCTAAAAAACAATGAACTTTTAATCTTACTATAGATCAGGTAGACTGATACTTACATGGCTGCAGGTTTTGTGGGGTAGATAAATATCTCTGGGCTGTCACCTAACCTCTACTAGATCTTCTGGAGAGGGCTTTGTGACTACATAGGGAACTAAAGGCCCTGCTGAATCTGCTATGGCCAAAATCTCCTACTTCCCTTTTGACTCTGTGAAGGAGAGAGGAGGAAGGGGAGCCAAACATGAAAAGAGGAAACGGTCAACAGAAGACTGGGCAAGAAAAGCGGACATTGGCGAGGACATGCGTAAGAAAAAGCAGAGATGGAAAGCAAAAACATGTGCGCTCGAAGTAGGAGGCACTGGTCTCTTTTAGCCAGCCTCTACAGACACAATGTGATGTTTCAGTGATGTATTATGAAATGGCATTTGGAAACCTGAAAAACGGCATAACCAAACTGTTTTTCAGCAGCAAACAGTTAAGAATTGTTTGGCCTAAAATAAATAGTCTGTCTTCATTTATGTTATTCCAAACGTGTATGACTTTCTTTCCTCTGTTGAATATATATATATATATATATATATATATATATATATATATATGAGATAATTAACATTTTAATCTACATATATATATATATATATATATATATATATATATATATATATATATATATATATATATATATATATATATATATATATATATATATGAGATAATTAACATTTTAATCTACAAATTTGTGTTCATTTAAGAATCACTGCTACTGAATCATTAAGTCAGTGAATTGAATTCTAAAACAGAATCTGTCGATTTCAAAAACTAAGCATTCAGACTGATTTGTGAACAGAATCAACCGATTTTCTGACATGATCCTACTCAAATTTATGTTTTTTTTTTTCAGGAATCAGATGCATGAGGAAGAAAAGAGTGGGATTTTAAGTTGATTTTTGAGTAACAACTGAAACTTCAACCTATTTTTCACACAATGGAATCATACGACTTCAGAAGGCTTGGAATATTACAAAAGATTTGTACGCACCACTTTTTGACCCTTTTTTTTTTGCAACCTTTTTCTTAAGCTTGTAAGAAGTCTTATTATTATAATTGCATGGAAAATAGTGATCAGTATGAAGTCATACAGTTTTAGGACATGAGAGGTGAGTAAATCATTTTGCAAGTTGCAATTATTTAGTAAATTTAGTGTAAAGTGAGAAACAGAAAGAGGAAGTACGGAGGAAAGTGGCAGACAGAGAAGAGTGAAAAAATGAGGATTGTGAAAGAGAGAAAAGACAAGAAGCGGAAAGAGTAGTGTGATGAAAGAAAGAGAAAGAGAGACAGAGAGAGAAATGTCTACACCTACAGAATGACAAAGTGACTTATGGTTCCTCCTTAAAATTTTTTTTTTTTTTTTTTCTTACAAAGACACCAGGATAATTTTTGGGGACTTGCACTCCAGACTTTCCAATCAAACCAAAATCCACAAAGCAACAATGGCGAAATAAATTCTTGTTCACACAGGTTGTTTTTTCTGTACACTTGAACAAGTTCTAAACTGAATGGTCTCATCTCAAAGTGAATTCTTTGCCACCCTGCTCAAGTATTATTAATAGCATTATTTTTCTGAACTGAGGTCTCAGACAGCATCAATTTGCCATATCACTTTTTGAAACATGTCCAAGTGGGCAAATCATGTTCAAAAGACCTGAAATTGACATCAAACACTGATGTAAAAAAAAAAAAAAAAAAAAAAAAAACAGGTCAAATATCCAAATCAAACTGACGTCAGAAACTTGATGTCCATTTTACATCCACATACTCGTGTCCTTTCTAATGCCCATTCAATGACAAAGCTTTCTCTGTTAGCGCTAGGCTAGTAGTGACGGTCTGCTTCAAAAGCATTGACAACTATAAAACAAACCGTGACCTTGTGTCTCCAGTCTCAGGTGGAGATGTTAGACAAGTTATCTTGGGTAACTTTTAACCCTTTAACTTTTAACGACTTTGTGCTGTGACTATTTCTAGTAGTTTTAGAGTATGCATGGGTGTCCCACGTGGTAAGAAAAAAAAAATGACATTTACCACTGTAGCATGCATGCGACACAGTTTGTTTGTGTGTGAGGTTAATACATGAGACACCACTTTTTCACTTGGTTCATTTTGCAGTAAAAACCCATTTCCTGGCTGCACTGTTCATGAGACCTATATGATTTCTGCGAAGCAGACAACACAGAAGGAACTGCAGAATCCAGACATAAAACCACAATTCACTGTATAATGCGGAATGTCACACAATTTGGCCAATTTTGAATTAAACAATCAGGAAGAAGCGCTGCACAGCAAATCAAATTCAGATGGTGATATAGAACAATGTCAGTAGTTGTTCATCTGTTGTTCTGCGATCTTTGTTCACAATTAGAATAGGTGCATTTCTTTTTAAAATTTACATTTGTATTACTGATTTAAAGATTGTTGAATAAAACGTTTCTTTCATCGCGTTGCTTTTGTGTCATTATTTTGGTGTTCGAAAGAACAGCACTGTGTGGACATCAAATGGACATGAGGTTTTTGATGTCAGTTTGATTTGAATTTTTGACCTGTTTTTTGACACCAATGTTTGATATCAATGTCTTTTCAACACAAAGGTCAATGTATTTTCAAATCCTATGAAACTTGATGTTATTTTGGCCCACATTCATCTTTCACTTGTTATAGTCAACCTTTTGAGTCACAAGTTTCTTGACATGACCTCATTCTTGAAAACCATGAACAAAACTATGCACGATGCCTGTCTTTATCAGAAATGGGTCCTGATTCAACTTCTAATTTAAATTCTTAAAACTATTTGAATGTTTGCTTCACAGATGACCTTTAGGCTTCTCTGCAAAATGACGTCACTTTCCAAACATCAAGTTTTACCCCGGCATATAATGTGAATACAATGCCTCTCTGAATTATTTTGACAAGCAAGATGGTTCATGTCGAGGCTTGGTTTTGCCAGGCAATGATACCGGCACTGTGTTTCATCATGAAACAAGCAGCATCATGAAAAACAATCTTGGTTGTTCCCAGACAGCATTTGTCCCTTTAACATTGTTCTGACAATTTAACAACCCAATCCTCCCCTTTTTATCTTTATTGATCAATAACCAGTTTTACGCATAAAGCTTGTCAAAAATACCAAACACTTTTACTATACCTAAGTAATTCATCATTTAACTGACATTTTTCTCAAATACAAAAATGCATCTAACAGTCTATCTAGAAGCCAAAAAAAATGATGATTTGTGTGCAATTTAAAAACTACAACACATTGGCACACCCGTTATTCACAAAGTTCAACACATCAGAAGAGTCATTCATTGACGAATCGACTACCCGGGCCAGAGCGCTCTGTATGTTTGCTTTTTGCATTCAGCAAAGATAATAGAAAGACATGCTCATTATATTTCTACCTTATTCTTCTTCTAAACAACACATTGGATCATATTTGAATTCAAAATCAACACAAAGACAGGTCATGACTAAACTACACAGATTTTTATCCAATCAAATGTTCTCTAGAACGAGAATGTCCCACACCCTAATACTACCTGCAGAATAAATAAATAAATACATAAATAACAGTTTCAGGTCTCTGATCAATAGCAACTCACAAAAGCTACAGTATGCTACAGTCAGCTGTTTAACTTTAGCTTCTTGTATATAATGTAAAAATGGCACATTTGCAACTTGCAATGGTGACTCCGTTTGGTTTCAAAATGAGCTGTGTTTGCTAAACAGTGTTCTGATTGAATTAGGGCTTCAGAGAGGACGACTGGCCCCTTATGAACCCTACACAACCCTGAAGGCCTTGAATAAGGGAATCATTTATTCTGGATTCTGCTCCAGTGACTGGTCACATTGCTTTTCTATTTTCTCTGGTTTTGTTCATTCAGGAACCGCTGTTGAATAATGCCTATACAGCAGACAGAATGTTTTTTTTTTTTTTTTTCTTTTTTTTTTTTTTTTGCAATAGGATGTGGTTTAAGATGTCTATCTCTGCAAACCTTACTGGAACTTTTTTTTTTTTTTTTTTTTTTGCAAAAATATGCAAATATGCAAAAACAATGCACATTTGTAGATAATTAAACACTGTCTTTAATAAACAGTAACTGTAAAATTATACTAAACTAACAAATGTCTAACTACATTTGGAAATGTATTTTCAATCCAGAGATTTGAGTACCAAAGTACTCAATGTGTACAGTACTTGTGTGTAAACAGAAACAATGCATGATTTCCTGTCTACATTACACATCCTTGTAAATAAAAATGAGACAGAAGCACTACCCGCACTGAAAAGAAAAGTGCAACAATGCCACGAAATCAAACTTTAGTTTAGTGGCTTTCACTTGATGCCTATAAACCCTGAGGGCATCTATATATGCACTTTATAAATTGATAAAATGAAATAACACCAAGAAAACATATCTTTTTATTTAGCTGTTCTTTGGGCTGCATGCAAAACCAAATATACTACATGACCAGAGTAGTCTGATTCAAATGACTCTTATGAGCTAAATAATTTGAAATCACAATGGAATGGAAGTAGCACAAACATTTTCTTTGGTAGAGACATGGCGTTGCGCATTATTTGTTGATTGGTATTTGAGATGTGGGTGTTGCACTCAAAAAGTGGAGGCAGATGAATGTGAGATTGCAGGGATGGGGTTTAATGATTGGACAAATAATATGAGGATAATAAAAGAAATCTTTCTTTTGTACTTTTTTTTTTTTTTTTAATCGGAAGATCTGGTTATGAAGTTTTGATTTTGACAATTTTTTTTTTAATAGTAATATGCATTGCTAAGAGCTTCATTTTGGATTTATTACTGATTTATTGGTCCAGGGTAAATCTATATAAACGTACACTGATTAAAGAAAAGAAAAGAAAAGAAAAGAAAAGAAAAGAAAAGAAAAGAAAAGAAAAGAAAAGAAAAGAAAATAATAAGCCCGCCCAATTATCTTGCTTAAACTTGCATCAGCACAGGAAACAAAAACAATTCATTTTTTTTTTTCTCCATAAAACACTACTACTACTACTATTAATCTCTTTGGGCCTTTTTTAAAGGCTTTAATTCCCTAACAAGAGCAAAGGTACTGGTCATGGGCACTCTATCTCTGCTCACATTTTCATGAGACAAACAGTCTGAATTAATTGATACCAAAAGCACCACAAGAAAGACAATGCAAACACAATGTTCTCTGTAAATTAAAGAGTGTGACTTTGTGGAACAAATGAAGTAAGTTCACTGAATCTCATCCCTGGTGCAGCAGAGATGGTGAAGATATCAAAACTATTGGAGTTTGACTGGCATGCCCAAGTGGAAACGTGCTTGGTGTTTTAAATACGTCATTCTTTCTACTAAATATAGCCAAAACCTTATTGTTGTCATCACAAATTAAGAAGGCTACATTCTTACACTATGATTTCTAGTCAAAGACATGCCTGGGATAGGGGCAAAAAAAAAAAAAAAAAAAATCCAAGCTTGACTTCCTCAGAGAAACCAAAAGGTCACGTATAGTCATTGATTGGACATAAATATCTCTTAACCTCGGGAATTCTCTCTGACGTCAGAACTGCTCGAGCGCCGTGTCTCCCCTCCGTTTCCGCAGCGACACGCGCGAATGCGTTCAAAGCTCTACGCCGCCACGCGACACCGCGGGCCCCGCCCCCTCAAACCCGCCCTCCCGAACGCAGCGACCAGTACGCGCACTCACAATTCATTCACCCGAAGGTCCCGCGCGTGCATCGCGAACGCGCTTTACTACACAGCCAGCTAAAGGGGGAAAAGAAGAACATCATCTTTCCAAAAGAAAACACGCGAATACACACAACAAAGGCGTTCGAGATGTATTCTAACTGCTTACCAAAAATACGCGGCTATTTTATAAAAACATCAAGGCAGTGACAGATGATAACCTGAGGTTTACCCCCACAACTTCCAAGATGTTTGGTTTGAAAATATTCCGATCATACAACGATATAATCCGTGCATCAGCTTTCTCTCCGGT